>NC_141538.1:40083214-40397142 GCF_021556685.1 Rattus norvegicus | reverse complement strand
TATTCCCTTTCCCAGTTTCCGGGCAAACATCCCCCTAATCCCTCCCCCCTCCCCTTCTATGTGGGTGTTCCCCTCCCCATCCTCCCCCCATTACTGACCTCCCCCCAACAATCACGTTCTCTGGGGGTTCAGTCTTAGCAGGATCAAGGGCTTCCCCTTCCACTGGTGCTCTTACTAGGCTATTCATTGCTACCTATGAGGTCAGAGTCCAGGGTCAGTCCATGTATAGTCTTTAGGTAGTGGCTTAGTCCCTGGAAGCTGTGGTTGGTTGGCATTGTTGTTCATATGGGGTCTCGAGCCCCTTCAAGCTCTTCCAGTTCTTTCTCTGAATCCTTCAACGGGGGTCCTATTCTCAGTTCAGTGAAAACATGGCTTCTTTAAGCCACCAGTTTCTCATGAATGGCAACACCTAATGAAAACATGGCTTCTTTAAGCCACCAGTTTCTAATGAACGACTGCTAGATAATAACAAATGCTGTGTAAACATACTTATTTTTCCTTTCACTTTGGATTTATTGGTTACTTCATCCTTTGGGACCATTTTTTTTTTGTTTTCGTTTTTGTTTTCGTATGCTTTTAGAGACTGGGTCTTTCTGTGTAGCCCTGGCTGTCCTGGGACTTTCTCTGGAGATCAGGATGGCCTCAGATTCACAGAGATCCACCCGTTTCTGCTTCCCAAGTGCTGGGATTAAAGGTGTGTGCCAAGACTGCCTGCCAGGAACCATCTTTTGGAAACAAGGCAGGAAACAGAAAATAACAAAATCGAACAGAGCCCTCTTTCCCTACGTAGTGATGGGACCAGGTGGGTGAATGTTTGCTGTCCACACATGCAACAACAAGAGTAAAAATTGATCATGTATAGACCTTTCAGCTATTTCTCCTCTTATAGATTTCATAGACTCATAGTCAGAGTTTCAAACTAGCTAACTTTTGTATTCGGCATTGTGATGGCTAATCTTTGTTGTGGACTTACAACACCAGGGAAGAGTCAAACCTCAACTGAAGAATTGCCTGGATTAAATTGGCTTGTGGACATTACTGTGTGGCCTTTTCTGGATGGCTAATTGATGTAGGAAGGTATCATTTCTTAGGGTAGGGGTAGGCTTGGCCTATATAACAAAGGTGACTGAATGTGAACCTGGAAGCAAGCTGGTAAGTATCATTCCTCTGAGGTCTCTGTCTCAGTTCCTGTCTTGAGTTCCTGTCCTGCCTTTCCTCCACAGGGGTCTTTAACTTTTAAGTCAAATAAACCCTTTCATCTCCCAAGCTGGTTTTGGACATTTTTTTTTTAAATCACAGCACCAGAAACCAAAGTAGAAAAAGTATATTGCGATACCTTACATGGTAGTATTTTTTATTAAGTTGGAATATTTTCTTTTCTATTTATTTATTTATTATTTTTATTGGGTAGTTTATGTACATACATTTCAAATGTTGTCCCCTTTCCCCCCTCTCCCACACCCCGTTTCCCCTGCTTCTATGAAGATGCTCCCACTCTCACCCACCCACTCCCACCTCAACACCTTGGCATTACCCTACACTAGGGAAATGAGCCCTCACAGGACCAAGAGCTTTTCATCTTATTGATGCCAGACAATGCCATCCTCTGCTACACGTGCAGCTGGAGCCATGGGTCCCCCCATGTGTACTCTTCGGTTGGTGGTTTAGTCCCTGGGAGCGGGGTCTGGTTGGTTGATATTGTTGTTCTTCCTATGGGGATTCAAACCCCTACAGCTCCTTCAGTCCTTTCTCTAACTCCTCCACTGGGGTTCCCCTGCTCAGTCTGAAGGTTAGCATCTGTATCAATAGGGCTCTGGCAAAGCCTCTCAGGAGACATCCATATCAGGCTTCTGTCAGCAAGTACTTCTTGGTGTCAGCAATAGTGACTGGGTTTGGTGGCTGCATGTGGGATGGATTCCCAGGTGGGGCAGTCTCTGGATGACCTTTCCTTCAGGTCCCTCCTCCACTCTTTTTCCCTGTATTTCCTCCCGTGAATATTTTGTTCCCTTTTCTAAGGACTGATGCACTCATATTTTGATCTTCCTTTTTCTTGAGCTTTGTATGGCCTGTGAATTGTTTCTTGGGTATTCTGAGCTTTTTCAATACTTTAGCATGTACAGGCATAGTGTTGTCTTTAATTTTAAAATGAGTGCACATATGCATTTTTATCTTCACTCATTTCCAGGTTCTTTTATTCATTTGTTCATTCAAGCCTTCACAAAACTTTTACTGAGTGTCTGGTTAGTGTTATGCACTTAGCTAAATGCATTTGAGCACACGGATGGCCAAGAGATCACTTTGGTTGCTGAGTGGGACGGTATCGTGGAGTGAGACTAGACTTGTTACCTGGGTGATGTTCAGGACTACATTCTTTGGGATATAGAAAGTTCAAAGTCTCTTGGGAATAAGATGCGAAACTAGTTATTCTTATAATATATTCCTACAGTAACAACTAGTTTTCAATGTAGTGATGATGTTAATTTATTATCAGGGTTTTTTTTTTTTTTAATTTCTTGTGAGTATCCCAGATAGCTCCCATGCTTTTGCAGATTGCTTTGGCATCCATGGCACATGACTTAGGGTGAAATAAGAGGGTGACCTGGAAGGCCTTATTTTTTACTAGGGCTTTGTGACTTTAGACATATCAAATGCTATTGAGTAATAGGTTGAGTTTATAGATGGCTGATGATCGGTGCTAATGAGGATGCAGAGGAACTTGGCATGGACCACTAGTCACTCATGGTGATGTGATACAGAAGAAGAGCCTGGTTCAAATTCCATTTCTTTAATCAAGAGCTTCTGGATTTTCCTTGTGATTGTAATTGTTCTTAGTGTCTTTTGTACACATGTTTGATTATCAGTCTGTCATCTTTATTAAAGTGTCCACTCTTCTAGGACAGAAAAAAAGTCTGGGGATTGAACTCCAGACTTCGCATTTGTCAGGCACAAACTCTACTACTCACTTATGTCTCCGAGATGCTTGTATTGAGATAGGATCAATCTTAGTCTCGTTGTATTAATTAATTAATACATAGTAGTTCTTATACGTTTCATACTAGATACTGACCTTAAAACTATTTTTGTGGCTTTTTGCCCCATCTACTGTGAGAATGAAGACCATTCTCAGCAATCAGACTGTCATTCCAGAAAATGTCGACATCACTCTGAAGGGGTGCACAGTCATTGTGAAGGCCCCCCAGGAGAACTCTGAGGAGGGACTTCAATCACATCAATGTACAGCCGAGTCTTCGTGGAAAGAAAAAGAAAAGGCTCCATGTTGACAAATGGTGGGGTAACAGGAAGGAACTGGCCACTGTCAGAACCATTTGCAGTCATGTTCAGAACATGATCAAGGGTGTGACACTGGGCTTCCGTTACAAGATGAGGTCTGTGTATGCTCACTTCCCTATCAACGTCGTTATTCAGGAGAATGGGTCTGTGGTTGAAATCCACATTTTCTTGGGTGAAATTTGGGCAGGTTCAGATGAGGACAGCTGTTGATTGTTGTCTCTCAAGCCCAGAAGGATGAATTAATCCTTGAAGGAAAATGATATTGAACTTGTTTCAAACGCAGTGGCTCTGATTCAGGAAGCCATGACAGCTAAAAACAAGAATATCAGAAAGTTTTTGGGTGGCATCTATGTGTCTGAGAAGGGAACCGTGCAGCAGGCTGATGAGTGAGGCCTCAGTTTCCTAGCTCCAGAAACAAGATCCTGATCACAGGTACAATGTGGGCTCTTTAGGGACAATAAAAGACTTATATATTGAAAAAAAAAACCCCTATTTTTGTGTTTGGTTTTTGAGACAGGATTACATGTAGCTCAGGCTGGCTTTGAACTCACGATGTAGCTGAAACCGAAATGGAAAGATTCCAATTTTTTTCCAATTCTCTTGTCCCCCACCTCCTGAGAGAGAGCTGTGATTACAGGCGTGTGGCACTGTGCCTGGACTGACCCTTAAATTATTTACTTATTTATTTTGCTCGATGCAAATAGCATGCCAGAAAGTATTTCTGTGGCTTTTATATATATATATTGGCTGGTTTGATTATTGTTGTAATCCATGCTCACTACTTAACAGATAAGGCAGACTAATAAGTTATAACTCCTCCCCAGTCTACAATTTACATTTGTCCAACCAATTTATCAGTGTCTACTCTGTGCCTGATGTCCTTTAAGTGTGAGTTTTGTGGCCATCCCGCCTTTCATGTACCTTATAGTTTAGTAACAGAGGATGACTGGAACAAATGAATGCAGGGCAAGAGGGGGGAAATACTGGGGCTAACACAGGCGGGCAAACATTCAGCAGTGTGGCAGAAGGGATAGGGAATGCGTGTAAATCATTCTGTCAAAGGGCTGTTTATGAGGAAGTGGCATTTAAGATGAGGACTGAATGACCAGAGGGACCAGGCATTGTGTATCCAAGGGAGATTCATTAATGCTAAGGACACGGCTAATGGGAATGCCTTTGGCAGCTATAAATCTGATACTTCCAAGAGAGAAAGCCCATCACGATGAGAGACAAAATGGGATGTGCCTAGGCACCTGAGGTTGGTAAAAGGGAGGAAAGTCGGGGCTCTGGTCACAACGAAGCTGCTGACTTTTGTTTTGGGTGTGGTGGGAAGCCATTAGAAAGCTTTAGTCAGGGAAGGGAAAATCGAGGATCCTATTGACTTCTGGATGAGAAAAGAATTGTATGAAGCCTAGAGTGAATCAGAGATGCTGTGTAGAACATTATTGAGGCACTTCAGGGAATAAACAACAGCGAGATGGGCATTAGGCTAGCAGTAAAGGTTAGCCTGCAAGTAGAAGGAGGCCTGTGTTTTGAGATAGGATCCAAGTACTTGTAAATGGATTTTATATTGGAGGAAAGGGAGAAAAATAAAAGTAGCGTTCCCTTCTGGTTTAGGGACTGGCAGACAGAGTAAAGTCGGGTTACTGAGAATAAGCAAGTCTGTGTAGCATAGCACACCTGATTTGACATTCCTGAAGTCATGAGAATGGATTGTGACAGGTGACAAATAGAAAAGCAAATATAATTTAGTATTTAGGCAAATCAATGCTAGTCATTTAAGCCAAACGCTTCCACCACTGACCTTGGAAGAGAAGTTCTTCAGATACACCAGAAGAGGGCACTGGATCTCTTTACAGATGGTTGTGAGCCACCATGTGGTTGGCTGGGAATTGAACTCAGGACCTCTGGAAGAGCAGTTGGGTGCTCTTAACCGCTGAGCCGTCTCTCCAGCCCCGGAAGAGAAGTTCTTTACATGAGCTTTTCCCATCCATCCTCCATTCATACTTCTACCCTCAGGATGTCTGTAGGGTAAGAGTCAGCCGGCCTTGTGGCTGGACTTGAGGCTAAAGTGTCAACCGTTCTGGGTGGGCCTTCACTTTGTCGAGTCTTGTCAAAAGTGACAGCTGGTAATTAAAAAGAAACTCTAGGGTTGGGGATTTAGCTCAGTGGTAGAGTGCTTGCCTAGCAAGCGCAAGGCCCTGGGTTCAGTCCCCAGCTCCGGGAAAAAAAAAAAAAGAAAGAGTCAGAGGCAGGAGGATCTCTGAGTTCAAGGCTAGCCCTGTCTACAGAGTGAGTTTCAGGACAGCCAGAGCTACATTGAGAAACCCTGTCTCTAACAAATCAGAAACATCTGGACTGACCCTGGACTCTGACCTCATAGGTAGCATTGAATATCCTAGTGATCATCAGTGTAAGGGGAAGCCCTGGGTCCTGCTAAGACTGAACGTGATTGTTGTGGGGAGGGCGGCAATGGGGGGAGGATGGGGAGGGGAACACCCATAAGGAAGGGGATGGGGAGGGATTAGGGGGATGTTGGCCCGTAAACCAGGAAAGGGAATAACACTCAAAATGTAAATAAGAAATACTCAAGTTAAAAAAATAAAAATAAAAATTAAAAAAAAGAAACTCTATGCTCTGATTTTTGTACAATGAATATATGCTAGTTAACAAAACGGGATGCGTGCTGCCTTCCTGCTGCCACTGCGGTAGTGGGGTGGGTATCATCAGCAGCTGGTGTACGCTGCGGCTAAGGACACGGTGAAGATGTGGTGGCTTCAGGTAATGCCCGTGTACCACGTACATGCCTAGTGCCTTCAGAAGCCAGAAAATGGTACCAGATCCCTGGAACTAGAGTCACGGGTGGTCGTCGGCTGTCTGGGTTTTGGGAACGGAACCTGGATCCTCTGGCAAAGCAGCCAGTGCTCTTCATCACTGAACCACTTTTCCAGTCTCTGCTTTGAGGTTTTAATTTCAACTTTGGGGCTTTCCCTCTTACTAACTGAAAAAGATTAATCTGTCTTTCAGGTAAAACATAAAATAACCAAGGTCCAATTTTCTTGCCATTTTATAGAGGTAGTAGGGGAAAACATGTAAAAGAGCCCAGTTTAGTCCAGAAAACCTAGATTAGAAAACAAAAACAACACAAAAAAGCAAGCAAAGTCCAAACTAGGGATCGATCTTTCTTTTTCTTTTCCTCCCTCCCTCCCTTCCTTTCTTCTCCCTTTCACTCCTTTCTCACATTTTCCATTTTTTCTTTCCTTCCTGTGTGGGAGATTGAAGCCAGGACATCACACACCTGTGAAAACAGTGTCTATAACCTGTAACAGGTTATAACCATTAAGGTTGTCTGCCTGTCCACCACTGAGTACATATATATATGCCCCAAGTGGGAAAACGTTATAATCTGATTTTTAAAAGTTAACAATATGTTATTGCAATTTTCAGCCCTAGCCATAGCCGTCTATGAGCTGTCTTTTCAGTAGCCAGAATTGTGATAATCAGGGACCTTACATTACTCCGTGGCTTGAACTTTTCCACCAAACGCCCATCTTTAGTGGTTCTTAACCTTTGGAAAGCTCTGTCAAGAATGATCAAGGTCCTATAAGATGCCCAGTGACCCTAGAAAGTTGTTTGTGAATTTGGTTCTATGATGGAAATTCTGAGAAGCTGAGCAGTTTGGCCCCTCGACCCTAATCCTGCATCTCATCATCTCTCTTCATAGTCTCGGGGGCAGAGGATGCCAGTGTAGGACCACAAGGGCCAGGCTTACAGAGAGAAGCACCAAATAGCTTTGCAGAGAAGTCAGCTTATCACACGTGTCAGAGCATCAGGCAATGGAAGTGACATTCCAAGCGGCGTGTTTTTTTCTCTCTCTGCATACTAAAAAAACGCTCATGTTAATTGACAGCAGATAAAAGGTGAGGGCATACAATGCTCACAAACTCATTTTAAGGCCTACAGGTAAAAGACTGAATTCTTACGAGAAATAAATGGCTTTCCACTTAATAAACTGGAGTTGTTCCAAGGACATCCTTTCATTAACGGAGCAGGTGCAGATGAAGTTTTGAGAAACTTGTACAGTATTTTAAAAAATAAAACATTTAATTAACAAGCTTGAAAACAGTGGCACACTTGAAGTGGGAATAAAACAATTGTTTTATATCAAACAGTGCAAATCCAATTTGTGAATGCAACTGCACTGAAAAGCTTTAAAATATTAATAAACCACTGTGGGCTTTAAGAAAGAAGTTTTCATTTTCTTTCAAGGTTTTCTCTTGAGACAAGTTCTAAACCAGAAAAGATGTTGAAAAGAATGCAAAAAAAAGTACATTCTTCTTGAAGGTCCAAAAATCTTATCTACGAGAAACAAAGACGAAAAGGAGTTAGAACATTTATAAGCAGTAAAATATAAATTGTGTGTGGATTATTTTTGTTAGAGTTACTCAGAATTATAGTCTTCATTACTCTTTAATAACTTGTTATTAAGATTTAAATGCAACAGATTTGATAAATATTGATGTTAAAGATATACATTGTTTTCCAACTGATTTAACCATGGATATACATAAATTGTTTCATGAGAATAATAACAAAACCCAAGAAAGATATCATTTCAAGATAAGCAAACTTAAGTTAAAGGTTTAGTTTTAATTAAAATTTCTGTAAAGTAATTCTTCCTGAGTGTAGCCTTTGCTACCAAGTGGTCTGGTAGCAGCATGGACTGGGGGTCAATTTCTTCCCCAGTGACCTGGTTAAAAATCCCTAAACTAAATTTCAGGCTAGGCACCCTGCAAAACAGATCCTGCTGGGTAAATCCTCTTGAGATCAGCCTGGCCACCATCAGTCAGAGCATCCACTCAAGACCTATCATCGGGGTTCTTTTCATCATCTTCTTCCATTTGAGAAAACGCAGAAATTACAGGGCATGGGATAGCCTGCAGGTATGGGAGAGCCTGCAGGTATGGGAGAGCCTGTAGGAAGGCTGGCCTGCACTTGGAGCCTCACCGAGACCTATGAAATGTTTGATTCTTTGATTCCCCCTGATAAAGCTCCATCCTGGAGAAGTTATCCTGAAGCTACCAGAAGAAAAGTCAGTGCACACAGGTTGTTGTTTCCTCAGATACTCACAGAAAAAGCCCAGTCTTCTCATCTACAGGATGCTGGTTATCCTTCAGTCCTAAGCTTTTTCATAGCCACCCTGCACTCTCATGTTAGCAACTAAGTTGGACATGGATGATGTCCGAGTAAGAGGTGACTCAGTTTTTCTTTTCTGAAACTGATGAATCATAACTCCAGTGCTTGGCTTTCCATGTCTTAAAAGTATAGTGCCTGGACTCTGATTGTACTAGCTAAAATTTATTTTTAGATTAAAGGGTTTATTTTATATGTATGAATGAATATTTTGTTGTATGTATGTGTATGCAACACGTGCATGCTTAGTGTCCAGGTAAGTCAGAAAGGGCACTCAATTGCCCTGAACTGGAGTTTTGGATGGGTGTGAACCACCATGTGGGTGCTGGGAATCAAACCTCTGTAAGAACAGCAAGTGCTCTAAACTGATGAGCCATCCCTCCAGCTTCCCTAATTTGTTTTGTTTAATAAAAAGATCAAAGAGTGAAACAGTGGCGTAATTAATTGAAACTGTCTTGAGCACCGCCTGACTTTTCAACCAACACTCTTCAATCAAGCTTAGGTCATCGCTCCTTCTACTGTAATGTCATGCAGAGTGCCAAGAGTCCTCTCCTGATGTTAATCCTTGACTGCCAATCTGTCTGTTGATCGTGTGTGTGTGTGTGTGTGTGTGTGTGTGTGTGTGTGTGTGTGTGTGTGTGTGTGTGTTACTGGGGTCCTGGGGATGAGGGAGATTTGCGCTTGGGATTTGGGCAGTGTGGCGGATGCTGACAACGTCTGAGATCATCTCTGTTGCACCCACATCTGCTTATCCATGTTGAGTGACATTGTTGCCCCCGCCTCAAGTTGGCGTTTTATAAGTCAAAGTTTTTTCCATCTATTGTTAATCTTTTCATTAAAAAATAAAAACAGCTCAACACAAAGCACCTCAGATACTGTTGTTCAATTATGTTACTTATCGCTTACACCTTAAAGTATCCCATTTTCTCCACTGCCGGTTGAGATCCCACTTTAAACCCATTTTCCATCAAAGCCGTTCAATTTCTTGTCCCTTGCTCTCCCTGTAGCAACTTTTTCTGTCCAACTCCTCAATTCTTTCCAGACCATTTACTTAACTGTTGACTCTTTAATCTTCCCATTTTTGGTTCCCAACCTTTTGCTATCTCAGGCCCTCCGTCACACCTTAATCATTCTTGTCTTCTATTGGTGAAACTTTTCTACACTGAATGAAGCTACAGAAATGAGATGCCTGCCTTTCTAAAATAGAACAGTGTTTTCTTTTTTTGCTACTTAATGATGCACATTTATGACCTTGTGTTCATGTCATCTTCCTAAGAGAACATTATATACCAGTGGAAGAACCATAAAGAGTTTTAGAAATTGTAGCAGGTCTCATCCAGGAACCGAGATGAGGTATACACACACACACACACACACACACACACACTCACACACACACACACTAGTTTCAATGTGGACTCTCCATTTTATTTACTGAAGTCTTGGAATACAAGGGAAGCTTGTTTGTGTTGGTAGAACCTTTATTTCTAGGACTGATGTGGTTAAATAACTCTGTATTACAGGTATAGAGAATAGGAGAGCATTCGAATTGAAGGAAAGAAGCAAGTATTTCACTACACCCATATGCAGATACTAGAAAAGAATTTTGATAGGGTTCTTAGGTTTTTAGAGTAAATGTGTGTAACCTTGATTGACTACTTAACTGTCTCAGTTTCCTTAATCTTGAAATAGGAAAGCTAGAGATGATTTCTATTTTATAAAGTCATTATAGAAATTAATTGAATTGTGGCATATGGAAAAATAATTAGATTCTCTGAACTTATTATTTAATGTTAAAAAACTGACTAGATATACCAGCATGCCTTCATTGGATTGAATTGTAATATATGTATACATGTACACATACACACACACACACACACACACACACACAGAGAGAGAATGTATGCATGTATGTTTGTGTGCATGTATGTATGTACTTATGTATATATTTATCGAAGAGGACGAATGGCCAACTAGGGAACAAATATAAAACTTACTAGTCGCTAGAAAAAAATCCATACTAAAATCATAGTGAGATGTGACCTCACATTTGTTAGAAAAAGATGAATGACAGCAAGTGTTGGCCAAATAATGGCAGAAACAGGGCTGTGTCACACTGAAGATAGGAATGTAATTCAGTCCAGACATTCTGTAAAGTGGAAATACCTTAAAAAGTTAAAAGCAGAGCTATTGTTTACTCTATCATCAATATGTTGAATAGACATCTGTAGTCTATCCTTATTACTGTATTATTCAGAATAACCATGATGTCAACCTAAATATGCATTGACACATTAGTGAATAAAGAAAATGCAGTATAAGTTTACAATAGAATACTAGTTAGTCTTGAAATGAACTTTTGTAATATGCACTAACTTGGACAAACCTGGAAGATATTATTACTTTCATTAACTTTTTCTCTGTCTCTCTGTAGCCAAGAGGATGCTGACACTGAGTGTCTTCTTCTGGTTTTATTTATCTTATTTTATTTACTTGTGTATTTGTTTATTTATTAGTTTATTTATTTTGAGTCAGGGTCTTACTATGTGTTTCTGGTTGGTCTGGAACTCACTGTGTGGAGCAGATGGCCCCAAATTCAAAGAAATCTACCCATCTCTGTCTTCTTAGTGCTGGGATTAAAAGCATGTACCAACACCACACACACACACACACACACACACACACACACACACACACACACACACACAAGCACACACAAACACACACACACACACACACACAAGCACAGTTTCATCTTATTTTTTGGTCTGAAACAGGGGTCGTGGCTGGCCTGAAGTGTTTGTGGTCTTCCTCCCACTGTTAGGATTACCGGTGTCTGCTACCATTCCTGGCTTTTAAAACTGTGAGTCCTGGGGATTTGATCTCAGATCTTCATGCGTGTACGGCAAGCACTAACCACTGAACTTCCAGCCCCTGGGAGATATTATATTAAATGAAAAAAAAAAAAAAAAACAGGCAAAGATTGAATTCTCTCCTTTATTTCTAGAATAAAAAACTTGATTTCTGGAAAGCAGAGTTAGAGTGATGGTTACCAGAAGGTGGGGATGGTAGAAGTAGGGAGAATGGGAAGGTATTAGTCAAGGATTATAAATTTTGAGTTAGATAGAGGCAATACATTCAAGGGGTTGCCTGCACAGTGTGCAGATTTATCTTATTTTTATTTTATATATCTGTATGTGTACTTCATGCATGCCCACCAGGGTCAGAAGAGGGCAGGGAATCCTCTGAAGCTGAAGTTAGGATGCCTGTGACTCACCATGCGAGTGCTGGGAATTGAATTCAGGCCCTCTGCACCAGCAACTATTTCTTCAGCCCCAAAATTTAGTGGTTTCAGTAATATCCAGAAGCCCAAGTTTAAAGTTTCTTTTTACATCAAACTAACCTTTTAGATGTAATCTCCTGAAAAATCAGAAGAAATTTATATTATTGTAAGAAACAATTTCACAGAATGAATAGCCCCCCTCTAAAATGGAGCAATAGGAGAATAGGAAGAAGGGCTTCTCCCAGAGAAGGGCTGGTACCCCATAGATCCAACACTATGTCTTGTCCCTCCATGCCTGGCATCTCTGGGCTAGCTATAATCATCATATTTGTGTTCTCAGTGAACATTTCATTTTTTCTAATACTCTAGGGTCTCTATGTTACCATACGGACTTCACTGTCACACCTTTACCCACTGTACCTTTAGAGACTGCCTGTAGGGTCTCTGATCTTGTCACATATTCCCTGGTCTCATAGACTCTCTTTAGAATCTGGGCGAAGTCTCCATTACTTCTTAATTATTGAATTCTGGTTACCTATAAAGCTAGCATCCCGTGAACAGTGCTAAAGACTAATGCAAATCTGAGTGGTGTTTGGAACTCTTAGATAATGCATGTGGGTTGCTGAACACGGTAAAATGAGTCTTGGCGAAGCAACTTGCTAGGTGGTCCTGTGTAAGCATGAGGAGCTTGAGAGGTGACTCAGACACGCTCTTTTCTCAAAGGAGATCCTTTCAAATGAGTTTACTCTCTTACTACCTTTCAGTTTGTAATGTGTGGGGTATTGCCACTTCCTAAAATGCCTTTGAGGCATCCTTTCTGTTGTTTCGATGCAAAGTAATTTTGGGCTATCTCCTCTTTTTCCTCCTCCTCTTCCTCTTCTTTTTCAACTCCCTCTTCTTCCTTTTCCTCATCTTCCTTCTCCTTTTCTTCTTCTTCTTCTTCTTCTTCTTCTTCTTCTTCTTCTTCTTCTTCTTCTTCTTCTTCTTCTTCTTCTTCTTCTTCTTCTTCTCCTCTTCCTCCTCCTCCTCCTCTTCCTCTTCCTCTTCCTCTTCTTCTTCTTCTTCTTCTTCTTCTTCTTCTTCTTCTTCTTCTTCTTCTTCTTCTTCTTCTTCTTCTTCTTCTTCTTCTTCTCCTTTTTCTTCTTCTCCTTTTCCTCCTCCTCCTCCTCTTCCTCCTCCTCCTCCTCTTCCTCCTCTTCCTCCTCTTCCTCCTCTTCCTCCTCCTCTTCCTCCTCCTCCTTTCTAAGACAGGGTTTCTCTGTGTAGCTCTGGCTGTCCTGGAACTCACTCTGTAGATCAAGCTGTTGTTGAACTCACAGAGATTTGCCTGCCTACGCCTCTTGAGTGCTGGGATTAAAGGCGTACTCCACCACTACCAGGTTCCCCCCCCCCCCGCCCCCGCTTCTTTTGAATGGCACTAATCTCTTCAAACATCATGATTCCTTAATCTCAAGTTCACATTAAATTTCCTGATCAAACTGCAAGATTTTCTGCTTTACTTTTTTGTTCCAAGTCTCAATCTCCTTTTATAGCAATAGGGGTTGATTTTAGGTTGTGCCAAGTTGACAACAAATACACCTGGTTAAAAGCAGGTAGTGATAATCTTGTCATATTCTGAATACTGAACTGTATTGAACTTGGGTCTGCCAGATGAGTTAGACAATCACCTTTCACTCAGCCTCAGTGCCAAGTCTTAGGACATAAGTAAAAGTAGAGAAGTTCTTTGGTAGAATGTAAGAGGGATATCCTCCAATCCAATTGCACTGGAGTCCTTGTTTCCACTTGAAACCTCATGGTTACAGTCTTTGCTGCCAGCCTTCTTATTGGCATTCTGGTCTGCTATGCTCCCACTCGGATTGCCCATTAAACTCTGCTCAGAGCATTTTAGGCTTTTGCTACCCTGTATCTCAATCCAACACCCAATTCCCTCTACAAATCTGTTCCAAAAACTTAATGACCAACGATAAGGTTTAATCAGGACACTGGTCATACTGACAGTAACAAATTTCTATTAGTTTTTTCAACATTGAAACAATATCTTCTAGAGACAACTTCCAGAGAGGAAGAAATATTTTGGCTCATAATTTCAGAGCTGTCATTTTATAGCCATTGGCTCTGATTCTGAGCAAAGGGCTCACAGAGGCAGGGGCATGCCACAGAGGCTATTCTTATGCAGAGGGGAAGCAGAGAAA
The DNA here is from genome assembly GCF_021556685.1 of Rattus norvegicus. Taxonomy (NCBI): domain Eukaryota; kingdom Metazoa; phylum Chordata; class Mammalia; order Rodentia; family Muridae; genus Rattus; species Rattus norvegicus. The sequence goes on along the minus strand of NC_141538.1, from coordinate 40,383,180 downwards.
GGAGAAAAAAGTGGGGAAGAGGTAGTCATTTTCAAACATACCCCTCTCCAGTTGTTTTTCCTCCAACTACAAGTCCATCTCCTAAAGTTCCCTCCATCTCCTAAAGTTTCTGTCATCTCCAAAATGACGCCTCTAGCTAGGAAGCAAGCTTTCAACACATGAGTCTGGAGGGGACACTTCAGATTCAAACCATGAAAGTTATTATTGTTAATAAGAATGTGTCATAATGGCTGTGGGAGCTGCGGGTTACTGTGCAGACATGGCCAAGTCCAAGATCCACACCACACCCAACCAGTCCTGCAAATGGCACAGAAATGGCATCAAGAAACTGCAGTCACAAAGATATGAATCTCTTAAGGGGAATGACCCCAAGTTCCTGAGGATCATGCGCTTTGCCAAAAAGCAGAACAAGAAAGGGCCGAAGAAGATGCAGGCCAACAATGCCAAGGCAGTGAGTGCACGAGCAGAGACCATCAAGGAAGGCCCTTGTGAAGCCTCAGGCCAGTAAGCCCAAGATGCCAAGGGGCCCCAGCTCTAAACTCAGCCATCTGATTTTCATTGCTTACCCCAAGCTTGAGAAGAGGATTCGAAGCTACACAGCCAAGGGTCGTAGGCTCTGCCAACCAAAGCCCAAGGTTCAAACCAAGGCACAGGTTTCAGTTCCAGCTCAGGCTCCCAAGGGAACCCATGCCCCTGTGAGGTCCCCATAGAAAAGGTTCCTGCCAATGTGAAGACAGACGGACTGCTGTGACACACCTACCTACACACTATTTGCAGATAACCAGAGTCCTATGCTGTTTTTACAAATAAATGTGAGATGAGAAAGAAAAAGAATGCGTCATACTTATGAAAATAACCAAAACAGAGAGTAGATTTGAAATCTACTATCTCCATCACAAAAATTGATAAGTACACGAGGTGATGCATATTATAATTAGATCAATTTATCCATCTCAGAATGTACATCTATTTTAAGCTTGTGGTACATGATAAACACATACTTAAGGAGTTAAAGTACATAACAACAGATACTTAGGTACCTCTGAAACAGGAATAAGTATCCATGGTTTATATGTACTCATGGATGATTGTCTTTTGTTGCTTTTCTTTCTTTTTCCTTATTGCTGTCATTTCTGATTGTTACCAGTTTCTTCTTGTCATTTCTTTTTTTCCAAGACAGGGTTTCTTTGTGTAACCCTGGCAGTCTTGGAACTCATTCTGTAGACTAGGCTGGCCTCAAACTCAGATATCCAACTACCTTTGTGCTGGGATCAAAGTTGTGCACCACCACTGTCCAGGATCTTTTTGTCACCTGAAGAATGGATACACAAGATGTAGTTCATTTACACACATTCACACTATTCAGTTAGTAAAAATGAGGACATCATGGTACCAGTCCAACTTGGGATCCGTTCTATGCTAGGGACCAAACCCTGACACTTACTGATACCATGTTATGCTTGCAGACAGGAGCCTTACATGGCTGTCCTCTGAGAGGACCTACAAGTGGCTGACTGTGACAGATGCAGATACTTATAGCTAACCATTGGACTGAGGTCAGGGACCCCTATGGAAGAGTTAGGGGAAGGAATGAAGGCGCTGAAGGGGGTTGCAATACCATAGGAAAAACAACAGTCTCAATCAACTCAGACTCCTGGGAGCTCCCAGGGACTAAACTACCAACCAAAGAGTGTACACGGGCTGGTCTGAGCTTCCCTGCACATATGTAGTAGAGGATTGACTTGTCTGGCCTCAGTGGGGAAGATGTGCATAATTTTGTAGAGACTTGATGCTCCAGGGAAGGGGAATGTTGGGGTGGGTAAGGTGGGTGGTGGGTGAGTGGTAGGTTGGGGATTTGGGGTTGCGAGTAGGGGGTGGGGTGGGGAGTACCCTCTGAGAGGCAAAGGGGTGGGGAATGGCATGAAGGACTTTTTGAGGAAGGGGGCCAACATTTGGAATGTAGGTTAAAAAAAGAAAAAGGTATTTATATTTAATAATGCATTACATTTAATTCAAAATGATAAGACATATTAAACATATGAATATACATTAATGATATATTTTACATTGTTTCATACCAAGCCTTTGAGATCTGGTATTTCTTTTTTCAGAGCTGAAGACCGAACCCAGGGCCTTGCCCTTGCTAGGAAAGCGCTCTACCTCTGAGCTAAATCCCCAATCCCTGAGATCTGGTATATTTTTTACTTTAATTAGCAGATATTTAGATATTTCATTTAATTAAAATTTGAACACTAAGGGCTTTTTTCTTTTTCTTTTTAAAGATTCCCCCCATTTGGATTTTATAAAATTTATAGCTGAATGAATAGTGGATGTTCCTAACATATTTAAGTTTTCCAGTGATTGAAATGAGTATAGTTTTAAAGTTAAAGTATACTGAAATTAAATTAAAAATGCGGTTCCACATCTCACTGGCGATGTTTCAAGTGGTTGGTAACCATGTACATGGCTATGGCGACTGTACTGGCCAGAACAATCATAGGTGTTTCTTGTCCTAGATAGGGTTTCTTTCTTTCTTTTTTTTTTTTTTTTTTCACTTCAAATCAAGGCACAAGTTTAACATGAATTCCATAAAAATCCAAGAAAGAAGTGTACATATGTAACAAACTGATTCCCAGAGTTTTCAGAAATACAAGGACAGTAGGTTAGTTATAATTTTGAAAAAAAAATTGAGAGCAAATCACATGATTTTAAGAACTTAATATATGGTCATAACACATGACAATATTGATTGGGTAGACTATACCTCAATTTTCTACTACTGTGAAAAATTGAGGGAATGAATTACTAAAGGAAAGAGAAATGTGTTTTGGCTCACAGTTTCAGAGGTTTCATTCCATGGCACAATTACAAAATAAGTCAGGACATTATTGGACACAGTATGATCGAGAAAATTTTCTTTCATTATGACAGCCTAGACAGTCCACTCAACCATGAACTGCTCGACCTATCGATGAGGCTAGTACTTCATATTTCAATTGCATATCAACAGTGCCAAGAGCTGGGAACAAAACCCACTAATAAATGATCTGTTCAGGTTATTTTATATTCAAATCAGAACAGAAACAAACATACTAGATCAGTAGAAACAAATAGAAAGCTTGGAAATAATAATAATAACAATAATGATAATAATAATAATGATAATGACATAAGAAATATGGAAACTTTCTTTACTATCTAACAATAAAGGTGCAGTAACTTTTACTAGTTATTTTATTTATTTACATTTCAAATGTTTTCTCCCTTCAGGACCACCAGCCCAAGGATGATGCCACCCCACAGTGAGCTGTCCCTGCTCCTCAATCACTAATAAGAAAATACCCTGCAGGCTTACACAGCCAGATCTCGTGGGAGCATTTTCTTAACTGAGGTTTGCTCCTTTCAGACGACTTTAGATTGTATATAATTGACATAAAACCATGAAACACACTTATAGAACACCTCTGTGAAAGGCCTCAGAGTAAGGAGAGCTCTGGATGGTGTGGTGATTGCTGGGGGCTATCTGAGCATTCCCCACTGGAGACTGGGGGCATTGAGGGGAGCGTGTTCCCCTCTTCTTAGAAAATGACTTTATTGCAAAAAGTATGATTTTTGTGGTTGTTTGTTAGTTTGCAAGATGTTTGGAGTTGTTGACAGTGTAACGTCTCTGAAAGTGAGGTATTTCTTTATATTTTGTTTTTCTCCACGGGCAGGAGTGTGCACAATCGATGTGGGAAAACACGTTCTATTTAAGTACAGCTTTGATCATATGGCCTCATAATTCCCGATGCTCATTTGATTCTTTTGCTAAAATGTATACGCTTGCTGGTTATTTTAGCTCTCTGTCCATAGCGCTGCTCGCTTCTGCTTTCTATTTCATCTCATCTCTCCAAATAAGCTGGCCGTTTTTTTTTCTTCTTCATTATTTTCTGCTATTGAGTCCAACGTTCCACAGAAAAGTTGATTTGTTAATTAGTTTAATCGCCTCTTCTCATAATGGCGGGGTAAGATTGGTGAGGAAGCTTGTTATCAGTCCATGCTACTGGTAAGCAGTAATTACAGATAATGACACTTTTGTCTTGCGGCATTCTGAAGACTGTCTTGAACTCCTCAGTGAATTAGCAAAATGGACTGTCAGTTGAATTCTCCCCTGGTTTCTTCTCCAACTTGTCCTCTCCTCTCCCCCCAATGAAACAAAATTGCCGCTTGTTAGGTGGAAGCTCATTTGAAGTCTCAATTTTCTTGAGTATTCAGCTCGTCCACAAAGTACCAGGTGCTCAGCCGTGGCCACCGCACTCTCCTTTGGCTTCAGACTCTACTCAACTGGCATCCTACAAGTCTTTGATTTTTCCTTTGCTTGGAGAGGCATCGGTTGTCTTGACAGCAGCGCCAAGGCTTTGCCCTTGTACTTTGATACACATTGTGGTACAATCTAATAATTAAAGTCATTTGTCAAGAAACGGGGCATTCACACTCTCCTCTGAAGAGATCGTAACAAACAGCGGATTTCACGTGGACAGAAGCCAGGACAGGGACCGTCACTTTCAAAATATGCTTGGAATGCAGAGCCCAGAGTAGTTTAGGATCTAAGTTGTTTTTTAATATCTGGTTTTCAAGTAGAGAAAAATTTCACTCCAGGGAAGGTGGTGTGTGTGTGTGTTGTTCTGCAGTGTCTGGTGATGGTTTTGGTTGCATAACTGGGAAGGCAAGGTGGTACTGGCCTTTAGTAACTAGAGATCACGATTCTGCTAAACAGCCTGACACCAGTAGGGAAGTCCTTCACAGTATGGAATTCTCTCGATTGACAATACAGTGCCTATCTGAACCCTGCTCCCAATAGTTAATATTATACAACAATCCAGGGAGTGATTTGTTTTGTTGGAATCTTAGGACTCTCTGCAAAGAACATGAACTTCCCTGTGTCCTGCTACGTGGACTTCTTATGAGCAGACAATGAACAACAACAATAAAAACCCTATCCTTATAATTACCTTGGAAGCTTTCTTTGCTTTTTTTTTTAATTTAGGAAGCATGCTAAACACTGACATGGTTCAGTTATGAACAAGTTTTTCCCAGGGAAATGACACAATCCACCAGTGCCACAACCATTTACATTTTGGCTAAAATCTGCTCACGTGGTGAGCAGAAAAGGAAGAAGAGTTGAAGAAGAAGAGGAAGAGGAGGAGGAAAAAGAGGAGATAGCCCAAAATTACTTTGCATCGAAACAACAGAAAGGATGCCTCAAAGGCATTTTAGGAAGTGGCAATACCCCACACATTACAAACTGAAAGGTAGTAAGAGAGTAAACTCATTTGAAAGGATCTCCTTTGAGAAAAGAGCGTGTCTGAGTCACCTCTCAAGCTCCTCATGCTTACACAGGACCACCTAGCAAGTTGGATTTGATATGAATGTCAAACCTTGACATCAGTTCCGGTCTTACTGACAGCAACCTGGAGAGAGTCATGTAGACATTTTTTCTCACCGAAGTAAAAGGGCCTGTTTGAACCAACTCCATTTTTAGGGGTCTGTTGGATTAAGGTGATGGTGACCTTGGAATTGATGTGTGCTATCTTTTTGTATATCAGTGACATAAACACCAATCTATCCTGGGCCCTTACAACCTGACATGGAGGAAGAATGACATCTTTTTTTTTAAATAATTTATTTTTTTATTGGATTTTTAAAATTTACATTTCAAATGTTATCCCCTTTCCTGGTTTCCCCTCCAGAAACCAGCTCTCTCTCCTGCTTCTATGAGGATGCTCCCCCAACTCCTTCCCACCTCCCTGCCTTGATATTCCCTACACTGGGGCGTCGAGTCTTGACAGGACCAAGGGCCTTCTCCTCCCATTGATGCCATCCTCTGCTACATATGTGGCTGGAGCCACCAGTCTCTCTCTGTGTACTCTTGGGATAGTGGTTTAGTCACCGGGAGCTCTGGAGCATCTGGTTGGTTGATGTTGTTCTTCTTATGGAGTTGCAAACCCCTTCAGCTCATTTAATCCTTTCTCTAACTCCTTCATTGGGGACCCCATTCTCAGTTCAGTGGTTGGCTGTGAGCATCTGCCTCTGTATTTGTCATGCTCTGGCAGAGCCTCTCAGGAGACAACTATATCAGGCTCCTGTCAGCATGCACTTACTGGCATGAGGGTTGACATCTTAACTTCTTTAAACATCTCCAGAGTCAATAATGGAACAGTGATGTCTTTACAAGCAGGATACCTTGAATCATTACTCTTAGTGGGAAAAGGGAAAATTTCATTCTCCTGTGGGAAAATTCCTGGCTAAGGTTCTAGGGCTTAGCGTAAAACACATGAGTGTTTTGTTGTCTTGAATTGGAAATTATCTTAGATGATATCTGAAGCTTTTGTTTTTTAATAATTGGAATTTCTAGTTCAATGCTTTTGGAGTTGGTGTTTAAGAACTTAGTTTTGCAGTGTCGCATTCCACAGCTCCCTTTTCTTCATGAATTGTTTCCTGCTTGGTTCCATCCATTGTCTTCTTCATAGCTGTCTCTGGAACACCACCGAGTATCTATCTGCTCTGTGCCCAGCACACAGTATTGTTCTTCCAGTCTTCACTCTAGAATGTCCTGTGCAAACTTAACTAACGTTCAACCTTTCAGGAAATCCATTCCTATTGTTCCACATTAAACCAGCTGGTTTTTAAAAAAGCTTTTGACTGATTCCTTGTGAGTTTCACATTATGCATCCTAGCTCCATTCATTTCCTCATCCCCTCACATCCACTCTTTGCTCTTACAACCTTCCTCTGCCAAATGAACACGAACACACACACACACACACACACACACACACACACACACACACACACACCAACAAAGCACAGAAAATCATCTCATCATGGAAGCTGTAATATGTCACAGTGTGTCCCATGTATATCCCTCTGTCCATACATCTTCACTTGCAAATGTCCATTGCAATGAGTCATTGGTCTGGTTTGAGATCTCTGGTTTCTGTGACACCATCAATATTAGGTCCTCACTGGAATTCCTTCCGGTTACCCTGCTGTGCTCTGTGTCATGGAAATCCTTCAGATTTGGAACAAGACTGGCCCTTTCACATGTCCCAACTGTTCACAGATGATACAGATTTTGTGGTGGGCTAAGTCAGAGCCCTGGGTCTGGCCTGGGTGGTATCTGAGCTGCTCTCATCCCTCATCTGCACCACCAGGGTGAGCTCTCCAGCACTGTTCTTGGTAGACAACCCAATGCCACCATCAACAGGGAGGCAGGGAGTTCTCTTACTCTCATGCCTTCAGGCCCAACTCACCCACACCCATGCTTCCAGAACCAGCTCCACTCTGCTGCCCAATCAAAGTGAGGCCCACTCTCACAAGTGCTTTATCCTGTGAGGGACTGGGCCAGTTCTTCTACTCTCACACCCTGGGGTTGGCTCACTCATGCTATCAGGGCCAGCTACACCGTGTTGCCCAGGTGTAGTATAGGGTCCGATCTTCCAAGTGCTGTAGCCAGTAAATGGGCAGGGCCAACTCACTCACCCTCATGATCCCCCGGGTTAGTTCTTCTGACTGCCTCCATTGGCATTGTGGGTGGAGGGCACCCTCCATCCCCAGGCCATTTCTTGGCAGAGGAGTAGCAGGGTCAGCTCTCTCTTGCTCGTATCATTGGGGCCAGCTCACCTACAACCCCTCCACAAGGGTCAGCTCTGCTAGGCTGTCCTGGTAAGGTGCTGCTTTTTTGAGACTCTGGGCAGCTTTTTGGACTGCTGGAGTCAGCTTTCCTACTCTCATGCCCTCAGGGCCAGCTCCCCCACACCATGCCACCAGGGCCAGCTCCACTGGGCTGCTTTTGTGAGGTGCAGGGACTCAGTACTACAGATGGTGAGAGGTGGTCAGCTCTCCAGAACACCACAGCTAGTGAAAGGCGGGTACAGTTCTGCAGAGCCTCTGGTAGTAAAGGGTGGCACAGACATCAACACTGACAACCACTGCTGTATAGCCACAATCCCAGACATGGCCCTCAGCAGCCGCTTGGACTGGAACCTCACAGTGGTCCCAGGTGGCAGGGCTGGTCACTCACAGCTGCTTACTCCTCTCTCCCCTTGAGTCTCCAGTTCCATCTCTCTTCATAATGCTCAAGCTGCTTCACTTCTCTTTCTCTCCCATTTGTCCACCACATTTTTGCACATCGGGCTTGCTTCTGCTGCAGGCTGGCCACGTGGCTGGCAGACCCCTGGGTGACATCATCCTCCATCTATACTGTGCCCACAGCCTGGCATGTTCTGTGAGGTGGAGGGCAGGTTTGTGGGTGCCTTTTCCCACCAGCACCAGGTCTCTGTTTATCTTCCTCCTCCTGTGCCTCGATTTGATTTGATTTTTATGAGTCCTAGGCATAAAAGAGCTTTGGCCACCAAGTCAGTCATCAAGCTAGGATGAAGAAAGGGGGGTTGGGGATTTAGCTCAGTGGTAGAGCACTTGCCTAGCAAGCGCAAGGCCCTGGGTTCGGTCCCCAGCTCCGAAAAAAAGAATTAAAAAAAAAAAAAAGAAGAAGAAGAAAGGACTGCCGTCTGCTCTGCCCCTGACTGATATAAGGACACCACCACCAACAAAGTGTTTCTTTGCCCATTGTCAGGGGGAGCGAGACAGCTGCTTTTTTTCTCACCTCCTTTCTGCCTCCTGTTTTTCACTTGAGTTATGGAATATGAGAACATAGCAATGTTTTTATAAGACCAGGTATTCCAGCAGGAGATAAGCGTCTTTCTATTATAACTTTTGTTTGTATAAAACTACATCTTCTTTCATTTGTATTCTTTTAATTTTAGAACAAAATAAAGCAAACAAGAACCCCATAATACAAAACACCCAACCCTGCTATTCTGCAGGAGGGGATTTTTCTGCCTTAAGGCACAAAGACAGGATAGACAAGATCCAGGGGTTCTTTAATCGACTTCTTCCATGCAAGAGGCATTGTCATCACTCTAAAGTTGGGGGATTCATCAGGAACAGTGCTCTGGGCTCCCCTGCTGTCACCTCATCCTCAACAATGCCTAGACCTACCTTGATCATGCAAGTTCCCGAGTGAGCAACCAGAGGAGAGCAGAGCAGTCTCAGGCAGCAGCAGCACCAGGTCAAACAACAGCTTTGCCATATTTATCTGCCTCAGCCTTCTGCTTCAGGGTCTCCACAATGGGGTGGTCAGGGTTGATCTCTAGGTGCTCTTTGACCATCATGTAGGCAATAGTGCCTCAGCCTTCAGATCTACTTAATGTTGGATGTCCAGCCTTGTTGGATGGTGCTTTTCACAATGTAGCAAGGTGAAGACATAAGCCTAGTGGAGATTGTCACTTTTTCTACCTTCCTATCCAAGATCTTCATAAGCCATGCAGAGATTCTCAAACTTTGCCTTGCTCTCCTCCATTTTCTTCTTTTCTTCCTCATCCCTTGGTAGCTCTCGGCCCTTCTTAGTCTCTGAGTCTAGGCTCTTTCCATCAAATTCCTTGATCTGCTGTATACAGTACTCATCAATAGACTCAGTCATATTCACCACCATGAGAACCTGCTTCCCCACATGCGCCGCAAAGGCAGGTTTGTCCACGATAGACTTCTGTGTCTCCTTCATGTGAGACACATACTCTGACAGGGAAGTCATCTCATCTCCAGACTGAGAACCGTGACAGTGGAGGAGCTCAGAGAGGCACTGATGGCTAGTGAAGTCTTCATGGATTCCAAGCTTTAAATTCTTGGAGAATGCCTCATAAAATTTCTTGTAGTTCTCTTCGGTTCAGCCAACTCTGAGAAGAACTGAAGGCACCTTTCCACAATGTTTTTGTGGATGACTTTCAGGATCTTGCTCTGTCGGGGCATATCTCGGGAGATGTTCAGGGGCAGGTCGTTGGAGTGAACCACAGCACATATAAAGTTGAGATATTCAACTATTAGCTCATCATAGCTGTCCATGACGAACACAAAATGGACATACAGTGTGATGTTCTTTTTCTTGTTCTAAAAAAGACCAGAGGGAGCTTGCTAAGGAAGGAAGAACCATTCCCTGAGTTCCAAGTGACCTTCCACAGAGACATGATTGACTGCTTATTGACCTTCCCTATCACTGATGATATTGTAGATGGGGATCTTATAGAATTCACCATATTTCTCTTGAATGATGTCATTGTTGCCTCTGTCATCCTCCTTGTCTGATCCCACACCTTCAATCTTCTTCAGGCTTCTTCTCATCATACTTATCTTCTTCTTCTTTCTCGGCTTTCTCTTCCTCTGCCTCATCATCACTGATTTCCTTTTTTTCATAGACCATGGGATGGTCTATGAACTCTGAGTGTTTCTTCACCACTTCCTTGGCCTTCCTCTCCTGTAGTCTGCCTGGTCTTCTTTGAGGTAAAGGATCACTTAGTACCTCAGCCCATGTGCTCACTGTGCTCTGCAGGAACCGTGAAGGATGCACCAGCAGAAGACTCCCAGGCATACTGCTCACCACTATTGTGCTTTGTGCTCACAACCACTCTCTCTCTGCCACTAGATAGACTGAATGGAATTCAACAACAGACTGCCAGTCATGGCGATGCCTGTCCCAGCCTGGAGAGCCTCCATGAATGCCTTCATGCCAGATTTAGCAATGGTTCCCAACTTATATATGAGGTCAGCCCTGCTCATGGCAATGATAGTGTTCACCAGTCAGCGTGTGCTCCTGATCTTATAACAAATCTTGTCCAAGGCATCAGAAGCATTAGAGATCAACTCCTGAAAGGAAAGCTTCCTTGTTTGAATAGAAAGTATTGATGATGAGGGACATGAGGGGAGAGATTTCTGCCTGAAAGGCAAAGGTCTCTACCGCTCCCTCTCCATGCTGTATTTCTTTAAGCATCTTGATAGGAAACCATCTAGTAGTATAGAACAGAGTATGTAGACCTGGACCACATCTGACTCACGTGCCAAGCCTACACTGCAAGGGGGTGATTCAAGAGATCTCTCTATTGCAATTTTTATGGTTTCCGTATTTACTTCTCAAAAAGAACTTTACTTTTTTGGAGCTAGTCATGATTAGATTATTTCATACTCAGTGTGTTTTGTAATGTCTTACCCATTTAATTATACTCTCATACATTTGTTTCATCTTTTTATATTACCCTTTACAATGTTAATGTTTTGATATTTGCCTCTATCGAGGAGGCAATAGGTGATTAATAAACAGAAGGATAGTGAATAGATGACCTGATCAGCACCACATGTCAGTGATTCCACAGAGTGGGGTTTTCTGCCAGGAAAATTGATATATTCCCTTGTATAAGTAATGTTGGTGTTTTACTTAGGGTCTTATTGCTGTGAACAGACCCCATGACCAATGCAAGTTTTATAAAGGACAACATTTAATTCGGGGCTGTCTTACAGGTTCAGAGGTTCAGTTAATTATCATCAAGGCAGGAACATGGTAGCATTGCAGCACCCAGCAGGCATGGTGCAGGAGGAGCTGAGTTCTACATCTTGACCCAAAGGAAGCCAGGAACAAACTGAACATCCCCAGGCCCACTCCCACAGTAACACACTTCCTTCCACAAGGCCACACCTTCTAATAGTGCCACACCCTGGACCAAGCATATGCAAAGCATCACAGTTGGGGAGTTTCACACTTCTTTTCTATTTTGCATTCTCTCTCTCTCTCTCTCTCTCTCTCTCTCTCTCTCTCTCTCTCCATCCTTCCCTCCATCTCTCTTTTTCTCTTTCCTTCCCTCTTCCTTTCCTTCCCTTTCCTTCTCTAAATCCCAAAATGTTAGTGATGTACATTTCTATGCATGTGTCTATGGGTGCCTGTGCACGGAAGCTAGAGGTAGATATTGGTCTCTTTCTTTATGGTATTTCACATTACTTATTTAGTAATGGTTTTGTGAGCATTTACTAACTGTATGTAATAACTTTCAGTATGCTATTTTGATACATGTACATACTGTGTTTTGGTCACATTCTCTTTACTCTCTCACTCTCCTTTTATTCCTGTTGTCTTCTTCCCCACTACCTCCATTTCTACCTTTAGGTTTTCTTTCTCTTCCTTCTGCAACTAAACGAGTTTCACTAGAGCTGTTTACTTGAGTGTGGGTGGGACTTTACCTACAGGAACGTGGGCTGTTACCCGTGTGGCACTGAAGAAAATATCTCTCCCCCCATTATTGATTGTTAATTGTACAAACCCCCAGAGAGAGGTGTTGTTGCAAGGGCCCCTGCCACTTCCTTGGCAAGGTCACCACAGGATTATAGGGTTATTGAACATGGAGTTCACTGATTTGGAAAGACTAGATGGTTAGTGAGCTCCAGAGATTTACCCTTTCCAGGGATCTTCCAGAGAACCCTTGGTCTCCTCAGGACGATTTACAGGAATGCGATCTACGCTTGGCTTTCTCCACGGTGCAGAAGATCTGAATTCCGTTCCTCATGCTTGAGCAGTAGGTACTTTACCTACTGAGCTCTTTCCACAGCCCTTCGTTGTCTTCCAAGAGCTGAATGGGACAGAATAGATAGAGTTAACAAGGCTTAGAAAGAAAGGAAGAACAGCTAGGAATCCTTTAAAAGAATTGCTGAGGCATAACAGCCCCTCCCCCATTTCTCTGTCAGAAATAGGTAGCAATTTCAAAATGTTAGTAGATATTCCGTTGTCTTTCTTCGTTTAATGTGGCCATGGATAGAGCCACTGACACCATTCAGTGCTATGCTGACTCTTTACCACCCGAGCCCACTCCTGCAGAGAGAAGGATGCTGTGCAAACTTGTGCACATTAGAACAATGCTAACTTTCCTAGATTCAGACACAGTAGCTAGTTTGCTGAACATTATTCTTAATTTTTTTCCATCTTTATTAAATTGGGTATTTCTTATTTACATTTCAAATGTTATTCCCTTTCCCGGTTTCCAGGCCAACATTCCCTAGCCCCTCCCCTTCTATGTGAGTGTTCCCTTCCCCATCCTCCCCCACCATTACTGCCCTCCCCCAAACAATCCCGTTCACTGGGGGCCCAGCCTTGACAGGACCAAGGGCTTCCCCTTCCACTGGTGCCCCTACTAGGCTATTCATTACTACATATGAATTTGGAGCCCAGGGTCAGTCCATGTATAGTCTTTGGGTAGTGGCTTAGTCCCTGGAAGCTCTGGTTGCTTGGCATTGTTGTTTATATGGGGTCTCAAACCCCTTCAGCTCTTTCAGTCCTTTCTCTGATTTCTTCAATGGGGGTCCTGTTCTCAGTTCAGTGACCAGCTGCTGGCATTCGCCTATGTATTTGCCATATTCTGGCTGTGTCTCTCAGGAGAGATCTACATCCGGTTCCTGTCAGCCTGCACTTCTTTGCTTCATCCATCTTATCTAGTTTGGTGGCTGTATATGGGCCACATGTGGGGCAGGCTTTGAATGAGCATTCCTTTAGTCTCTGTTGTAAACTTTGCCTTCCTATCCTCTCCTAAGGGTATTCTTGTTCCCCTTTTAAAGAAGGAGTGAAGCATCTGCATTTTGGTCATCCTTCTTGAGTTTCATGTGTTCTGTGCATCTTGGGTAATTTGAGCATTTGGGCTAATATCAATGAGTGCATATCATGTGTGTTTTTCTGTGATTGGGTTACCTCACTCAGGATGATATTTTCCAGTTCCATCCATTTGCCTTGAATTTCATAAAGTCATTGTTTTTGATAGCTGAGTAGTATTCCATTGTGTAGATGTACCGCATTTCTGTATCCATTCCTCTGTTGAAGGGCATCTGGGTTCTTTCCAGCTTCTGGCTATTATAAATAAGGCTGCTATGAACATAGTGGAACATGTATCTTTATTGTATGTTGGAGCATCTTTTGGGTATATGCCCAAGAGAGGTATAACTGGGTTCTCAGGTAGTGCAATGTCCAATTTTCTGAGGAACCTCCAGACTGATTTCCAGAATGGTTGTACCAGTCTGCAATCCCACCAACAATGGAGGAATGTTCCTCTTTTTCCACATCCTTGCCAGCATCTGCTGTCACTGGAGTTCTTGATCTTAGCCATTCTGACTGGTATGAGGTGGAATTTCAGGGTTGTTTTGATTTGCATTTCCTTATGAGTAAAGATGTTGAACATTTCTTTAGGTGTTTCTCAGCCATTCAGCATTCCTCAGCTGTGAATTCTTTGTTTAGCTCTGAACCCCATTTTTTAATAGGGTTATTTGTCCCCCTGCAGTCTAACTTTGTGAGTTCCTTGTATATTTTGGATATAAGCCCTCTATCAATTGTAGGATTGGTAAAGATCTTTTCCCAATCTGTTGGTTGCCATGTTGTCCTAACAACAGTGTCCTTTGCCTTACAGAAGCTTTACAGTTTTCTGAGATCCATTTGTCGATTCTTGATCTTAGAGCATAAGCCATTGCTGTTTTGTTCAGGAAATTTTCTCCAGTGCCCATGTGTTTGATATTCTTCCCACTTTTTCTTCTATTAGTTTGAGTGTATCTGGTTTGATGTGGAGGTCCTTGATCCACTTGGACTTAAGCTTTGTACAGGGTGATAAGAATGGATCGTTCTGCATTCTTCTACATACTGACTGAAGTTTCTTCTTAATAGAAGTTTTGTCATGTCTTCAGATATGTGGTATTTTTTTTTTTGTAGGTTTGCAATTCAGTCTGTAACTATAGCTTAGTACCAAGAACCTTATCCATTTCCATGTGCTCTAGAAATCACTGATCCTTTAAACTTGGGAGCTTCCCTTGAATAATTGGAGTCCTTTGAGAAAGAAGAGTCCATGGAGGTATCAGACATTTCCAGTTCGTTTGCACCACATTCTAGATCTTCTCTGCTTCTCAGACTTGGACATGGAATTGCCATTGCCCTGATCAGTAGCTAAGTTAATTTCTGTGAGTATCTAGGTCAAGCGCATAAGTTTTAAGGTAAACTCATGATATTTTTCTGGCTCAAAACATACAGTATCCCCTGTGAGAGAGAGACCCAACCGCCTGGTCAGGTGGGCAATGCAGAGCGGAAGAGACCACCAACACTGCTCACCCCTGCCCACATCCCTGGCCCAAGAGGAAACTCTATAAGGCCTCTGGGCTCCCGTGGGGGAGGGCCCAGGAGCGGCAGGACCCCTGCCTGAGACACCACCAGAATCTGAAGGAAACAGACCCGATAAACAGTTCTCTGCACCCAAATCTCGTGGGAGGAAGAGCTGAACCTTCAGAGAGGCAGACAAGCCTGGGAAACCAGAAGAGACTGCTCTCTGCACACACATCTCGGACGCCAGAGGAAAAAGCCAAAGACCATCTGGAACCCTGGTGCACTGAAGCTCCCGGAAGGGGCGGCACAGGTCTTCCTGGTTGCTGCCGCTGCAGAGAGCCCGTGGGCAGCACCCCACGAGCGAACTTGAGCCCCGGGACCACAGGTAAGACCAACTTTTCTGCTGCAAGAAAGCTGCCTGGTGAACTCAAGACACAGGCCCACAGGAACAGCTGAAGACCTGTAGAGAGGAAAAACTACACGCCGGAAAGCAGAACACTCTGTCCCCATAACTGACTGAAAGAGAGGAAAACAGGTCTACAGCACTCCTGACACACAGGCTTATAGGACAGTCTAGCCACTGTCAGAAATAGCAGAACAAAGTAACACTAGAGATAATCTGATGGCGAGAGGCAAGCGCAGGAACCCAAGCAACAGAAACCAAGACTACATGGCAACATCGGAGCCCAATTCTCCCATCAAAACAAACATGGAATATCCAAACACACCACAAAAGCAAGATCTAGTTTCAAAATCATATTTGATCATGATGCTGGAGGACTTCAAGAAAGACGTGAAGAACTCCCTTAGAGAACAAGTAGAAGCCTACAGAGAGGAATCGCAAAAATGCCTGAAAGAATCGCAAAAATCCCTGAAAGAATTCCAGGAAAACATAAATAAACAAGTAGAAGCCCATAGAGAGGAGACACAAAAATCCCTGAAAGAATTCCAGGAAAACACAATTAAACAGTTGAAGGAATTAAAAATGGAAATAGAAGCAATCAAGAAAGAACACATGGAAACAACCCTGGATATAGAAAACCAAAAGAAGAGACAAGGAGCTGTAGATACAAGCTTCACCAACAGAATACAAGAGATGGAAGAGAGAATCTCAGGAGCAGAAGATTCCATAGAAATCATTGACTCAACTGTCAAAGATAATGTAAAGCGGAAAAAGCTACTGGTCCAAAACATACAGGAAATCCAGGACTCAATGAGAAGATCAAACCTAAGGATAATAGGTATAGAAGAGAGTGAAGACTCCCAGCTCAAAGGACCAGTAAATATCTTCAACAAAATCATAGAAGAAAACTTCCCTAACCTAAAAAAAGAGATACCCATAGACATACAAGATGCCTACAGAACTCCAAATAGATTGGACCAGAAAAGAAACACCTCCCGTCACATAATTGTCAAAACACCAAACGCACAAAATAAAGAAAGAATATTAAAAGCAGTAAGGGAAAAAGGTCAAGTAACATATAAAGGGAGACCTATCAAAATCACACCAGACTTCTCGCCAGAAACTATGAAGGCCAGAAGATCCTGGACTGATGTCATACAGACCCTAAGAGAACACAAATGCCAGCCCAGGTTACTGTATCCAGCAAAACTCTCAATTAACATTGATGGAGAAACAAAGATATTCCATGACAAAACCAAATTTACACAATATCTTTCTACAAATCCAGCACTACAAAGGATAATAAATGGTAAAGCCCAACATAAGGAGGCAAGCTATACCCTAGAAGAAGCAAGAAACTAATCGTCTTGGCAACAAAACAAAGAGAATGAAAGCACACAAACATAACCTCACATCCAAATATGAATATAAAGGGAAGCAATAATCACTATTCCTTATATCTCTCAATATCAATGGCCTCAACTCCCCAATAAAAAGACATAGATTAACAAACTGGATATGCAACGAGGACCCTGCATTCTGCTGCCTACAGGAAACACACCTCAGAGACAAAGACAGACACTACCTCAGAGTGAAAGGCTGGAAAACAACTTTCCAAGCAAATGGTCAGAAGAAGCAAGCTGGAGAAGCCTTTCTAATATCAAATAAAATCAATTTCCAACTAAAAGTCATCAAAAAAGATAAGGAAGGACACTTCATATTCATCAAAGGAAAAATCCACCAAGATGAACTCTCAATCCTAAATATCTATGCCCCAAATGCAAGGGCACCTACATACGTAAAAGAAACCTTACTAAAGCTCAAAACACACATTGCACCTCACACAATAATAGTGGGAGATTTCTTTTTCTTTCTTTTTTTTTTTTGTTCTTTTTTTCGGAGCTGGGGACCGAACCCAAATAGTGGGAGATTTCAACACCCCACTCTCATCAATGGACAGATCATGGAAACAGAAATTAAACAGTGATGTCGACAGACTAAGAGAAGTCATGAGCCAAATGGACTTAACGGATATTTATAGAACATTCTATCCTAAAGCAAAAGGATATACCTTCTTCTCAGCTCCTCATGGTACTTTCTCCAAAATTGACCATATAATTGGTCAAAAAACGGGCCTCAACAGGTACAGAAAGATAGAAATAATCCCATGAGTGCTATCAGACCACCACGGCCTAAAACTGGTCTTCAATAACAATAAGGGAAGAATGCCCACATATACGTGGAAATTGAACAATGCTCTACTCAATGATAACCTGGTCAAGGAAGAAATAAAGAAATTAAAAACTTTTTAGAATTTAATGAAAATGAAGGTACAACATACCCAAACTTATGGGACACAATGAAAGCTGTGCTAAGAGGAAAACTCATAGCGCTGAGTGCCTGCAGAAAGAAACAGGAAAGAGCATATGTCAGCAGCTTGACAGCACACCTAAAAGCTCTAGAACAAAAAGAAGCAAATACACCCAGGAGGAGTAGAAGGCAGGAAATAATCAAACTCAGAGCTGAAATCAACCAAGTAGAAACAAAAAGGACCATAGAAAGAATCAACAGAACCAAAAGTTGGTTCTTTGAGAAAATCAACAAGATAGATAAACCCTTAGCCAGACTAACGAGAGGACACAGAGAGTGCATCCAAATTAACAAAATCAGAAATGAAAAGGGAGACATAACTACAGATTCAGAGGAAATTAAAAAAATCATCAGATCTTACTATAAAAACCTATATTCAACAAAACTTGAAAATCTTCAGGAAATGGACAATTTCCTAGACAGATACCAGGTATCGAAGTTAAATCAGGAACAGATAAACCAGTTAAACAACCCCATAACTCCTAAGGAAATAGAAGCAGTCATTAAAGGTCTCCCAACCAAAAAGAGCCCAGGTCCAGACGGGTTTAGTGCAGAATTCTATCAAACCTTCATAGAAGACCTCATACCAATATTATCCAAACTATTCCACAAAATTGAAACAGATGGAGCCCTACCGAATTCCTTCTACGAAGCCACAATTACTCTTATACCTAAACCACACAAAGACACAACAAAGAAAGAGAACTTCAGACCAATTTCCCTTATGAATATCGATGCAAAAGTACTCAATAAAATTCTGGCAAACCGAATTCAAGAGAACATCAAAACAATCATCCACCATGATCAAGTAGGCTTCATCCCAGGCATGCAGGGATGGTTTAATATACGGAAAACCATCAACGTGATCCATTATATAAACAAACTGAAAGAACAGAACCATATGATCATTTCATTAGATGCTGAGAAAGCATTTGACAAAATTCAACACCCCTTCATGATAAAAGTCCTGGAAAGAATAGGAATTCAAGGCCCATACCTAAACATAGTAAAAGCCATATACAGCAAACCAGTTGCTAACATTAAACTAAATGGAGAGAAACTTGAAGCAATCCCACTAAAATCAGGGACTAGACAAGGCTGCCCACTCTCTCCCTACTTATTCAATATAGTTCTTGAAGTTCTAGCCAGAGCAATCAGACAACAAAAGGAGATCAAGGGGATACAGATCGGAAAAGAAGAAGTCAAAATATCACTATTTGCAGATGATATGATAGTATATTTAAGTGATCCCAAAAGTTCCACCAGAGAACTACTAAAGCTGATAAACAACTTCAGCAAAGTGGCTGGGTATAAAATTAACTCAAATAAATCAGTTGCCTTCCTCTATACAAAAGAGAAACAAGCCGAGAAAGAAATTAGGGAAACGACACCCTTCATAATAGACCCAAATAATATAAAGTACCTCGGAGTGACTTTAACAAAGCAAGTAAAAGATCTGTACAATAAGAACTTCAAGACACTGAGGAAAGAAATTGAAGAAGACCTCAGAAGATGGAAAGATCTCCCATGCTCATGGATTGGCAGGATTAATATAGTAAAAATGGCCATTTTACCAAAAGCAATCTACAGATTCAATGCAATCCCCATCAAAATACCAATCCAATTCTTCAAAGAGTTAGACAGAACAATTTGCAAATTCATCTGGAATAACAAAAAACCCAGGATAGCTAAAGCTATCCTCAACAATAAAAGGACTTCAGGGGGAATCACTATCCCTGAACTCAAGCAGTATTACAGAGCAATAGTGATAAAAACTGCATGGTTTGGTACAGAGACAGACAGACCAATGGAATAGAATTGAAGACCCAGAAATGAACCCACACACCTATGGTCACTTGATTTTTGACAAAGGAGCCAAAACCATCCAATGGAAAAAAGATAGCATTTTCGGCAAATGGTGCTGGTTCAACTGGAGGTCAACATGTAGAAGAATGCAGATCGATCCATGCTTATCACCCTGTACAAAGCTTAAGTCCAAGTGGATCAAGGACCTCCACATCAAACCAGACACACTCAAACTAATAGAAGAAAAACTAGGGAAGCATCTGGAACACATGGGCACTGGAAAAAATTTCCTGAACAAAACACCAATGGCTTACGCTCTAAGATCAAGAATCGACAAATGGGATCTCATAAAACTGCAAAGCTTCTGTAAGGCAAAGGACACTGTGGTTAGGACAAAACGGCAACCAACAGATTGGGAAAAGATCTTTACCAATCCTACAACAGATAGAGGCCTTATATCCAAAATATACAAAGAACTCAAGAAGTTAGACCACAGGGAAACAAATAACCCTATTAAAAAATGGGGTTCAGAGCTAAACAAAGAATTCACAGCTGAGGAATGCCGAATGGCTGAGAAACACCTAAAGAAATGTTCAACATCTTTAGTCATAAGGGAAATGCAAATCAAAACAACCCTGAGATTTCACCTCACACCAGTGAGAATGGCTAAGATTAAAGACTCAGGTGACAGCAGATGCTGGCGAGGATGTGGAGAAAGAGGAACACTCCTCCATTGTTGGTGGGATTGCAGAATGGGTAAAACCATTCTGGAAATCAGTCTGGAGGTTCCTCAGAAAATTGGACATTGAACTGCCTGAGGATCCAGCTATACCTCTCTTGGGCATATACCCAAAAGATGCCTCAACATATAAAAGAGACACGTGGTCCACTATGTTCATCGCAGCCTTATTTATAATAGCCAGAAAATGGAAAGAACCCAGATGCCCTTCAACAGAGGAATAGATACAGAAAATGTGGTACATCTACACAATGGAATATTACTCAGCTATCAAAAACAACGAGTTTATGAAATTCGTAGGCAAATGGTTGGAACTGGAAAATATCATCCTGAGTGAGCTAACCCAATCACAGAAAGACATACATGGTATGCACTCATTGATAAGTGGCTTTTAGCCCAAATGCTTGAATTACCCTAGATCCCTAGATCAAACGAATCTCAAGACGGATGATCAAAATGTGAATGCTTCACTCCTTCTTTAAATGAGGAAAAAGAATACCCTTGGCAGTGAAGGGAGAGGCAAAGATTAAAACAGAGACTGAAGGAACACCCATTCAGAGCCTGCCCCACATGTGGCCCATACATATACAGCCACCCAATTAGACAAGATGGATGAAGCAAAGAAGTGCAGACTGACAGGAGCCGGATGTAGATCGCTCCTGAGAGACACAGCCAGAATACAGCAAATACAGAGGCGAATGCCAGCAGCAAACCACTGAACTGAGAATAAGTCCCCCGTTGAAGGAATCAGAGAAAGAACTGGAAGAGCTTGAAGGGGCTCGAGACCCCAAAAGTACAACAATGTCAAGCAACCAGAGCTTCCAGGGACTAAGCCACTACCTAAATACTATACATGGACTGACCCTGGACTCTGACCCCATAGGTAGCAATGAATATCCTAGTAAGAGCACCAGTGGAAGGGGAAGCCCTGGGTCCTGCTAAGACTGAACCACCAGTGAACTAGACTATGGAGGGAGGGCGGCAATGGGGGGAGGGTTAGGAGGGGAACACCCATAAGGAAGGCGAGGGGGGAGGGGGATGTTTGCCCGGAAACCGGGAAAGGGAATAACACTTGAAATGTATATAAGAAATACTCAAGTTAATAAAAAAAAAACATACAGTATATAGTGCCTTGTTTGAATTGTGCTTTACACACGTAATTTGGGTTACATAACAAGCGTATGCAATTTTCTAGAGGAAGAGAAATTGAATTAGTTCAAATTGTTCATGGTTTCATGAGATATTTAAAAGATGTTGGAGTACACTTTCTGTTTGTGTTTCTTCCAAATCCATATGCTGAAATCCTGACTTTCAACGTATTAGAAAGGAGTTTGGGGAACTAATTTAGGTAAAAGAGGGGTAAGGTTTTTTCTTTTTCTTTTTTAAGACAGGGTTTCACTATGTAGTCCTCAGGTACACACTGTGTAGACTGGCCTTAGACTCACAGAAATTCATCTGTTTTTGTTTTCCAAGTGCTGAGATTACAGGTGGGATCCACCATGTATGGCCTGGGAAGCTGTAATTTTACAAGGGATCTTTGAGGACTTCTTCATTCTCTTCCCAACAACATGAGATGCAATGAGAAGTCTGAAGTCTGCAGGATGGAAAGAGTCTTCAGAACTGGCTGACTGGAAACTTTCAACCTTTCACCTTTCAGACCTGGGAGGAGCATCCCTGTTGATCATAAGCCAAATAGTCTATGCACTTTTTTAGAGATGTCCAAATTGACCAGGATCATGAAAAAAAAAGTTTCTGTGGCTGAGTACTTTTGTGAACAAGGAATTAAACATAGTTAATCACTGTTCTTAACTCAAAAGTAATTACCAAGAGGAAGGGTAGAGTAACAGTGTTTTTTTTTTAATATTTATTTTTTCTTGATCTAGAGGTCATTTGTTTCAGAGACATCTCCAACTGGTTAACAAAGACTAGTGACCTTAACCACACCCACTTCAGTTTGCTCTCTCTCTCTCTCTCTCTCTCTCTCTCTCTCTCTCTCACACACACACACACACACACACACACACACACACACACACACACAGGTTTCTCTGTGTAGCCCTGGCTGTCTTGGAACTCTCTCTGCACCCCAGGCTGGCCTCAAACTTAGAGATTCACTCGACTCTGCCTCCAGAGTGCTGGAATTAGAGGCACGTTCTACTTGGCTAGCCTACTGTTTGTTTTTTATTTAAAGGTTTATTTATTTTATTTATATGAGTACATTCTAGCTGTCTTCAGACACTAGAAGAGGGCATCAGACCCCATTATAGATGGTTGTGAGCCACTATGTGGTTGTTAGGAATTGAACTCAGGGTCTCTGGAAGAGCAGGCAGCACTTTTAACTGCTGAGCTATCTCTCCAGCCCGACTATTTCTTGAAGAACAGTGAAGTTGGGCTTTAATGATTAATGTTTAAGAATCTGCTGTGTTAAAGGCAGTAGGCCAGCACTTCGATTTCCTTGTTTGCTTTGGCCTTAGTTTCATTTCTCCATACTCACCTATCAATTACACCAGATCTATCCACTCCAGAAAACAGAGAACTTTGATTTTCCCTCTCCCATCTTTTGGTCTCATTTTGTGACTCCAAATAACTTTAGCTGGAAGACTGAGCCAGACCATTTCTAGCACATGGACTAGTACCCTGGGGTGAGCTTCCTATCATGCATCCTGCTCACCGTCAATGGTGGTGAGAGAGGACAACACTCACAGGGTGCAGTTAGTTGTGTTTGAATAACTGCTTGCCAAGACCAGGTACCCAGTTGCCTTCATGGGGGAGTGGCATGGAAAAGCATCATATTCTGAAGTTCAGGTTTAAAAATAAAAAAGCTGATTATGGCAAACAGTAACAATGTCATAACAGAGATTCAAACAAGGGGATACCTGTCAAAAAGAAGACATGTGCAGCTGAAAAACGAGTTTAAAACATGGAAAAGGTGCCAGGTTCACTCTCTGCTCCAAAATCTTAGTCCTGGTGGTTACTATTAGGATATCCTCCTGTTTTTCTGGAACCCAGCTTCTATTTTAGCAATGCCAGAACCCTTCCCACCTTCACCCTCTTGCATGCAGATGGCCTGACCCATGACCTATACTGTGGCTTAAGATTAAATCCTTAAAATGGCTAAAATTCCTACCTCAGGGGCATCTTTAACATCCATGTACCACCAACTTCCTGGATTTAGGGGTCACATCAGTTCTGTGAGTACCAGCACATTGGACACATTAACTGTCTGCAGCTTCTCTTTGCACTCAGGAATATGGAGCCTCAGTCTTGAGTTTAAGTTCAATTTAGCCATACTTAGATCCTGACAGAATTTCAGGCTCTGTGATGACCTTTAAAGCCAATTTATTCATTTGTTATTGTGTTGTGCCTGAGTGTGGGTATGTGTGTGTCACGGTACACTTGTGGAAGTCTGAGGACAACTGTTAGGAGTCCATTCTCTCTTTCCACTGGGCATACTGACCATTGAACTCAGGTCATTATCAGGTTTGTGTGGAAAGCACTTTTGCTCATTGAGTCATCTTGACAATTTAAGAACTTTTAAAATAAAAAGGCAACACTCTTGTAAGTTTTTGTATGTGTATATGTTTTCTGTGGATAATATTCCTCTTCATGCTCTTGTGTTCTCCTTCTTCACTCCCCACTTCCGTTAGCCTTGCTTGTTCCTCAAGACAGTTGTTTATTTATACTTTCATGACACTTATAAGTACACGATTTTGTGTGACTATATAAAGCCTAATAACCATAAATTATAGAAAAACACATTCATCTTTCTGAGATAGGCTTACTTCATTTAATATAATTACCCCCAGTTGCATTAGTTTTCATTAAGCAACATGACTTTGATGACTTTTACAGCTGAAGAGATTTCCATTGTGCATATATGCCACATTTTCCTAACCAATTTTTGTTTCATTGGACATCAAGGTTGATTGCTATTATAAATAGTGCTGCAGTAGATACTGAAGTGTAAGTTTCTTTGCGATGTGTTGTCCCATATGGTCCAGAGAATGATCTCTGGGAGCTCTTCTTTTAGTCTAGAATGAGTGAACCTAGTAAAGTACAGCAAACAGAAGAATACATAGTGAATAGTAGATGGAGATGGAGATGGTATCAGATAGCTCCTTCAAGAGCCAGCTTCTCAATGAATTCAAAGAGTTCTTGAGAATTTATCGCCCTGTTGTACTTTACATAGGTGCGCATGGTCGATCCACTTTTAGCCTTTTGCGAAACCTCCACACTAGCTTCCATAGTGGCTGGACTAGTTTACATTTTTTCAGCACTCATTAAGATTTATATACATGATCTCCAGAATCTCCAGCCATTAGATAAACAAATAGAGATGCTAGGGGAGGAAAGGAAAGGGGGAAATTGTATAATCATAATCTCAAAAATAAAGACGCATCATTCAAAAATGAAAAACTTCATATTTTGAGAACCGTTCATTTTATTAGCTCGCTTATTGATTGAGTTTTGTTTTCTTGTTTAGGTTTAGGGGAGTGAGCGATGGAATTGGTAAGAGTAGGAAGGTTCCAAAGGCAGGCTTGTGGCTTCCCTGTTCTGATGAGCAGCATATATCCAATATTTTAATCTTTCATTTTACTGTCATATATCACTTGTTTTAGCTCTTCTGATTCTTTTATTTTTTTATTTTTTTTTGGTTCTTTTTTTCGGAGCTGGGGACCGAACCCAGGGCCTTGCGCTTCCTAGGTAAGCGCTCTACCACTGAGCTAAATCCCCAGCCCCTTCTGATTCTTTTAGAACTCTATTAGTTTGCTATTTTTTCCCTCATTTCTTTAGAACACAGCTTCTTAAACATTTTCTCTTATAATCCATTTTTGACCAAGAAATATTTTTTTAAAGATGTTACAATTGAAATAGCAGCTCTTTTTTGTTTGTTTTCTGAGACAGATTGTTTTCTTTGTGTAGCCCTGGCTGTCCTGGAACTAACTCTTGTAGACCAGACTGGTCTCAAACTCAAATCCACCTGCCTCTGCCTCCAGAGTGCTGGGATTAAAGGTGTGCACCACCACCACCCAGCTGGCAATAATATCTTTAGTTAATATAATTACATCATTTCCCTTCTCCTTTGCTGCTTTCTACTTGCCCATGTATACATAACCCTCTCTAAAGTTGTTCCTTTTGGAATGCACACCTTCTTCTTCTTTAATATGGAATCTGTTGGCTGCAAGTAGCTTCTTTGATGATGGATGAAGGATGCCCTCCTCTGTGGTATAAGGATAAATATTTAGAATGCAGATACAGCTTACACTGGTTTAGGAAAGAGGCAGGGGTAGGTTCTTTTCTAAAGTCCTTGAGCTCACTTATCCTGAGTAGTTGCCTGTGTTTCCAGTAGTATGATTTCCCCCCTGTTAAGACTATTTATCCAATTAGGCAATCACTGATGGCTGCCAAAATAAGAGTGCCACTACTATACCTTTAGGGCTATCTTGCTACCTTGGCAATTGCTGTGGTTCATTGGTATCACAGCTGGGTGGAGCTATTGGTTACTTTCTTCCCTTAGCAACTTGTATGCTGTCTTCTGGTACCACGAAAGCTGGTTCTCAGGGGAAAAGCTTTAAGGTACATTCTAGCTCAAATCTTTTAAGTCCTGTTTCAGATGTTTGTGGTGTTTTAATCAACAGTTATTTACCTTCACCTTCTGGGAGGCAAACAAATGTAGCAGCAGTAGCCTATATGATTTGGGAGTCTTCTGGACTTCCTTATCCAACAACTCAGAAGGAGCTACCTTCTAATTGAACTGAGGTTTCTGTTCGATAGTCTCTGACTCTTAAGGGGGAGAATTATTAACCCACACAGGTTCAGTTAAACTGTATGTGTATTATATGCCATTTTAGGTAAATACAAAAAATGTGATTTCCTACTGCTTTTTCAACCATTTTTAGTGTTATTTATCCCCTCCTCTCCTGTGTTAACCTTCTTTCCCTCCCCAACAAAAGCTCCCCCCACTTTCTATTTTTTTCCCTTTCATACCACCCATATCTTGCTATTCCTCTCTAGAGCTCTCTTCTGCTCATGGTTCCTTTTTTACTTTCCTTCTTCCTGTCTTTATGTTATACATTCCCATCCGAAGATGTGGATCTAGGAATAATAGATGAGGAAACATTTGGTGATCGTCTTCCTGGGTCTGGGTTACCTCACTAAATATCATACTTTCTAGTTCCATTTTTTACTGCAAATTTTATGATTTTTTTAACAGCTGAATAGTATTTCATACTGTATATGTACCACATTTTCATTATCTATTCATCAGTTGAGAGACACTTAGGTTGTTCCCATTTTCAAGCTGTTGTGGACAGAGCATCAATGGCCATGGCTGAGTAAGTGTCTGTAGAGTAAGGCCTTGTGTCCTTTGGGCCAAGGACTGCGATAGCTGAGTCATGTGGTAAATGCCCCCCCTCCTTCTTTTTGCTTTTGTTAGTTTTACCACAGTGACTTCCAGAGGCACTGCCCCATTTCAGAGTCCCACTGCCAATTCCATGGGGAAAGTGGGTTCCCTTCCCCCATGTCCTTGCTAATATTTGTTGTAGGTTATTGTGTTAATTGTTCCCATTCTGACTGAGGTAAGATGAGGTTTCAAAGTAGCTTTAATTTTCATTCCTTTAAGTGCTAAGAATGGTGAACAATTTTTGAGATATTTCTAAGCCATTTTTATTTTTTCTTTTTAGAACCCCCTTAGATTCATAGCCCATGTTTTATTGGGTCATTTTGGACCATTTTTTGAGTTCTGCATTTTAATCCTCTGTCAGGATTGCATAGCTGGCAAAGATTGTTTTCCTTTCTGTGGACTACCTCCTTACTCAATGGAATATTTCTTTAGATATACAGAAGTTTTATTTTTTTAATTGAATTCGCACTCATCAATTGTTGGCCTTAATGCTAGGGCAAATGAAGCCCTGTTCAAGAAGTCTTCTGAAACCTACATTTTGTTAGGCACTGCCTATGTTTTCTTCTGCAGTTTCTGCATTTCAGGTTTCACCTTGATATCTTTGATCCATGTGGAGTTAACTTTTGTGTAGGTTAATAGATATGGGTCTAATTTAATTCTTACATGTAGACATCTGGCTTTCCCAGCACGGACATGCTTTTCTGAATAATTTAAGAACTATTGGTTGGGCAGCAGCTCTCTGCTCCCAGACCCGGTGAGAGAGAGACCCAACCGCCTGGTCAGGTGGGCACTCCTGAGGCTGCAGAGCGGAAGAGACCACCAACACTGCTCGCCCCTGCCCACATCCCTGGCCCAAGAGGAAACTGTATAAGGCCTCTGGGCTCCCGTGGGGGAGGGCCCAGGAGCGGCAGGACCCCTGCCACAGACACCGCCGGACCCTGAAGGAAACAGACCGGATAAACAGTTCTCTGCACCCAAATCCCGTGGGAGGGAGAGCTAAACCTTCAGAGAGGCAGACAGGCCTGGGAAACCAGAAGAGACTGCTCCCTGCACACACATCTCGGACGCCAGAGGAAAAAGCCAAAGACCATCTGGAACCCTGGTGCACTGAAGCTCCCGGAAGGGGCGGCACAGGTCTTCCTGGTTGCTGCTGCTGCAGAGAGCCCCTGGGCAGCACCCCACGAGCGAACTTGAGCCTCGGGATCACAGGTAAGACCAAATTTTCTGCTGCAAGAAAGCTGCCTGGTGAGCTTGGGACACACGGAAACAGAATTTCTCTAGAACCGGGCACGTTCTGTGTTTACCGGAAGTCCCACACCCGCGGATCCCGGCCCGCAGCAGCTCTCTGCTCCCAGACCCGGTGAGAGAGAGACCCAACCGCCTGGTCAGGTGGGCACTCCTGAGGCTGCAGAGCGGAAGAGACCACCAACACTGCTCACCCCTGCCCACATCCCTGGCCCAAGAGGAAACTGTATAAGGCCTCTGGGCTCCCGTGGGGGAGGGCCCAGGAGCGGCAGGACCCCAGCCAGAGACACCGCCGGACCCTGAAGGAAACAGACCGGATAAACAGTTCTCTGCACCCAAATCCCGTGGGAGGGAGAGCTAAACCTTCAGAGAGGCAGACAGGCCTGGGAAACCAGAAGAGACTGCTCCCTGCACACACATCTCGGACGCCAGAGGAAAAAGCCAAAGACCATCTGGAACCCTGGTGCACTGAAGCTCCCGGAAGGGGCGGCACAGGTCTTCCTGGTTGCTGCCGCTGCAGAGAGCCCCTGGGCAGCACCCCACGAGCGAACTTGAGCCTCGGGATCACAGGTAAGACCAAATTTTCTGCTGCAAGAAAGCTGCCTGGTGAACTCAAGACACAGGCCCACAGGAACAGCTGAAGACCTGTAGAGAGGAAAAACTACACGCCCGAAAGCAGAACACTCTGTCCCCATAACTGACTGAAAGAGAGGAAAACAGGTCTACAGCACTCCTGACACACAGGCTTATAGGACAGTCTAGCCACTATCAGAAATAGCAGAACAAAGTAACACTAGAGATAATCTGATGGCGAGAGGCAAGCGCAGGAACCCAAGCAACAGAAACCAAGACTACATGCCATCATCGGAGCCCAATTCTCCCACCAAAACAAACATGGAATATCCAAACACACCAGAAAAGCAAGATCTAGTTTCAAAATCATATTTGATCATGATGCTGGAGGACTTCAGGAAAGACCTGAACACACTTAGGGAAGCACAGGAAAACATTAATAAACAAGTAAAAGCCTACAGAGAGGAATCGCAAAAATCCCTGAAAGAATTCCAGGAAAACACAATCAAACAGTTGAAGGAATTAAAAATGGAAATAGAAGCAATCAAGAAAGAACACATGGAAACAACCCTGGATATAGAAAACCAAAAGAAGAGACAAGGAGCTGTAGATACAAGCTTCACCAACAGAATACAAGAGATGGAAGAGAGAATCTCAGGAGCAGAAGATTCCATAGAAATCATTGACTCAACTGTCAAAGATAATGTAAAGCGGAAAAAGCTACTGGTCCAAAACATACAGGAAATCCAGGACTCAATGAGAAGATCAAACCTAAGGATAATAGGTATAGAAGAGAGTGAAGACTCCCAGCTCAAAGGACCAGTAAATATCTTCAACAAAATCATAGAAGAAAACTTCCCTAACCTAAAAAAAGAGATACCCATAGACATACAGGAAGCCTACAGAACTCCAAATAGATTGGACCAGAAAAGAAACACCTCCCGTCACATAATTGTCAAAACACCAAACGCACAAAATAAAGAAAGAATATTAAAAGCAGTAAGGGAAAAAGGTCAAGTAACATATAAAGGGAGACCTATCAGAATCACACCAGACTTCTCGCCAGAAACTATGAAGGCCAGAAGATCCTGGACTGATGTTATACAGACCCTAAGAGAACACAAATGCCAGCCCAGATTACTGTATCCAGCAAAACTCTCAATTAACATCGATGGAGAAACCAAGATATTCCATGACAAAACCAAATTTACACAATATCTTTCTACAAATCCAGCACTACAAAGGATAATAAATGGTAAAGCCCAACATAAGGAGGCAAGCTATACCCTAGAAGAAGCAAGAAACTAATCGTCTTGGCAACAAAACAAAGAGAATGAAAGCACACAAACATAACCTCACATCAAATATGAATATAAC
The DNA here is from genome assembly GCF_021556685.1 of Rattus norvegicus. Lineage (NCBI taxonomy): Eukaryota > Metazoa > Chordata > Mammalia > Rodentia > Muridae > Rattus > Rattus norvegicus. The sequence continues at coordinate 40,353,282 of NC_141538.1, read as the reverse complement.
GGGAAGCAATAATCACTATTCCTTAATATCTCTCAATATCAATGGCCTCAACTCCCCAATAAAAAGACATAGATTAACAAACTGGATACGCAACGAGGACCCTGCATTCTGCTGCCTACAGGAAACACACCTCAGAGACAAAGACAGACACTATCTCAGAGTGAAAGGCTGGAAAACAACTTTCCAAGCAAATGGTCAGAAGAAGCAAGCTGGAGTAGCCATTCTAATATCAAATAAAATCAATTTCCAACTAAAAGTCATCAAAAAAGATAAGGAAGGACACTTCATATTCATCAAAGGAAAAATCAACCAAGATGAACTCTCAATCCTAAATATCTATGCCCCAAATACAAGGGCACCTACATATGTAAAAGAAACCTTACTAAAGCTCAAAACACACATTGCACCTCACACAATAATAGTGGGAGATTTCAACACCCCACTCTCATCAATGGACAGATCATGGAAACAGAAATTAAACAGTGATGTAGACAGACTAAGAGAAGTCATGAGCCAAATGGACTTAACGGATATTTATAGAACATTCTATCCTAAAGCAAAAGGATATACCTTCTTCTCAGCTCCTCATGGTACTTTCTCCAAAATTGACCATATAATTGGTCAAAAATGGGCCTCAACAGGTACAGAAAGATAGAAATAATCCCATGCGTGCTATCGGACCACCACGGCCTAAAACTGGTCTTCAATAACAATAAGGGAAGAATGCCCACATATACGTGGAAATTGAACAATGCTCTACTCAATGATAACCTGGTCAAGGAAGAAATAAAGAAAGCAATTAAAAACTTTTTAGAATTTAATGAAAATGAAGATACAACATACTCAAACTTATGGGACACAATGAAAGCTGTGCTAAGAGGAAAACTCATAGCGCTGAGTGCCTGCAGAAAGAAACAGGAAAGAGCATATGTCAGCAGCTTGACAGCACACCTAAAAGCTCTAGAACAAAAAGAAGCAAATACACCCAGGAGGAGTAGAAGGCAGGAAATAATCAAACTCAGAGCTGAAATCAACCAAGTAGAAACAAAAAGGACCATAGAAAGAATCAACAGAACCAAAAGTTGGTTCTTTGAGAAAATCAACAAGATAGATAAACCCTTAGCCAGACTAACGAGAGGACACAGAGAGTGTGTCCAAATTAACAAAATCAGAAATGAAAAGGGAGACATAACTACAGATTCGGAGGAAATTCAAAAAATCATCAGATCTTACTATAAAAACCTATATTCAACAAAACTTGAAAATCTTCAGGAAATGGACAATTTCCTAGACAGATACCAGGTATCGAAGTTAAATCAGGAACAGATAAACCAGTTAAACAACCCCATAACTCCTAAGGAAATAGAAGCAGTCATTAAAGGTCTCCCAACCAAAAAGAGCCCAGGTCCAGACGGGTTTAGTGCAGAATTCTATCAAACCTTCATAGAAGACCTCATACCAATATTATCCAAACTATTCCACAAAATTGAAACAGATGGAGCCCTACCGAATTCCTTCTACGAAGCCACAATTACTCTTATACCTAAACCACACAAAGACACAACAAAGAAAGAGAACTTCAGACCAATTTCCCTTATGAATATCGACGCAAAAATACTCAATAAAATTCTGGCAAACCGAATTCAAGAGCACATCAAAACAATCATCCACCATGATCAAGTAGGCTTCATCCCAGGCATGCAGGGATGGTTTAATATACGGAAAACCATCAACGTGATCCATTATATAAACAAACTGAAAGAACAGAACCACATGATCATTTCATTAGATGCTGAGAAAGCATTTGACAAAATTCAACACCCCTTCATGATAAAAGTCCTGGAAAGAATAGGAATTCAAGGCCCATACCTAAACATAGTAAAAGCCATATACAGCAAACCAGTTGCTAACATTAAACTAAATGGAGAGAAACTTGAAGCAATCCCACTAAAATCAGGGACTAGACAAGGCTGCCCACTCTCTCCCTACTTATTCAATATAGTTCTTGAAGTTCTAGCCAGAGCAATCAGACAACAAAAGGAGATCAAAGGGATACAGATCGGAAAAGAAGAGGTCAAAATATCACTATTTGCAGATGACATGATAGTATATTTAAGTGATCCCAAAAGTTCCACCAGAGAACTACTAAAGCTGATAAACAACTTCAGCAAAGTGGCTGGGTATAAAATTAACTCAAATAAATCAGTTGCCTTCCTCTATACAAAAGAGAAACAAGCCGAGAAAGAAATTAGGGAAACGACACCCTTCATAATAGACCCAAATAATATAAAGTACCTCGGTGTGACTTTAACCAAGCAAGTAAAAGATCTGTACAATAAGAACTTCAAGACACTGAGGAAAGAAATTGAAGAAGACCTCAGAAGATGGAAAGATCTCCCATGCTCATGGATTGGCAGGATTAATATGGTAAAAATGGCCATTTTACCAAAAGCAATCTACAGATTCAATGCAATCCCCATCAAAATACCAATCCAATTCTTCAAAGAGTTAGACATAACACTTTGCAAATTCATCTGGAATAACAAAAAACCCAGGATAGCTAAAGCTATCCTCAACAATAAAAGGACTTCAGGGGGAATCACTATCCCTGAACTCAAGCAGTATTACAGAGCAATAGTGATAAAAACTGCATGGTATTGGTACAGAGACAGACAGATAGACCAATGGAATAGAATTGAAGACCCAGAAATGAACCCACACACCTATGGTCACTTGATTTTTGACAAAGGAGCCAAAACCATCCAATGGAAAAAAGATAGCATTTTCAGCAAATGGTGCTGGTTCAACTGGAGGGCAACATGTAGAAGAATGCAGATCGATCCATCCTTATCACCCTGTACAAAGCTTAAGTCCAAGTGGATCAAGGACCTCCACATCAAACCAGACACACTCAAACTAATAGAAGAAAAACTAGGGAAGCATCTGGAACACATGGGCACTGGAAAAAATTTCCTGAACAAAACACCAATGGCTTATGCTCTAAGATCAAGAATCGACAAATGGGATCTCATAAAACTGCAAAGCTTCTGTAAGGCAAAGGACACTGTGGTTAGGACAAAACGGCAACCAACAGATTGGGAAAAGATCTTTACCAATCCTACAACAGATAGAGGCCTTATTTCCAAAATATACAAAGAACTCAAGAAGTTAGACCGCAGGGAAACAAATAACCCTATTAAAAAATGGGGTTCAGAGCTAAACAAAGAATTCACAGCTGAGGAATGCCGAATGGCTGAGAAACACCTAAAGAAATGTTCAACATCTTTAGTCATAAGGGAAATGCAAATCAAAACAACCCTGAGATTTCACCTCACACCAGTGCGATTGGCTAAGATCAAAAACTCAGGTGACAGCAGATGCTGGCGAGGATGTGGAGAAAGAGGAACACTCCTCCATTGTTGGTGGGATTGCAGACTGGTAAAACCATTCTGGAAATCAGTCTGGAGGTTCCTCAGAAAATTGGACATTGAACTGCCTGAGGATCCAGCTATACCTCTCTTGGGCATATACCCAAAAGATGCCTCAACATATAAAAGAGACACGTGCTCTACTATGTTCATCGCAGCCTTATTTATAATAGCCAGAAAATGGAAAGAACCCAGATGCCCTTCAACAGAGGAATGGATACAGAAAATGTGGTACATCTACACAATGGAATATTACTCAGCTATCAAAAACAACGAGTTTATGAAATTCGTAGGCAAATGGTTGGAACTGGAAAATATCATCCTGAGTGAGCTAACCCAATCACAGAAAGACATACATGGTATGCACTCATTGATAAGTGGCTATTAGCCCAAATGCTTGAATTACCCTAGATCCCTAGAACAAACGAAACTCAAGACGGATGATCAAAATGTGAATGCTTCACTCCTTTTTTAAATGAGGAAAAAGAATACCCTTGGCAGGGAAGGGAGAGGCAAAGATTAAAACAGAGACTGAAGGAACACCCATTCAGAGCCTGCCCCACATGTGGCCCATACATATACAGCCACCCAATTAGACAAGATGGATGAAGCAAAGAAGTGCAGACCGACAGGAGCCGGATGTAGATCGCTCCTGAGAGACACAGCCAGAATACAGCAAATATAGAGGCGAATGCCAGCAGCAAACCACTGAACTGAGAATAGGTCCCCTATTGAAGGAATCAGAGAAAGAACTGGAAGAGCTTGAAGGGGCTCGAGACCCCAAAAGTACAACAATGCCAAGCAACCAGAGCTTCCAGGGACTAAGCCACTACCTAAAGACTATACATGGACTGACCCTGGACTCTGATCCCATAGGTAGCAATGAATATCCTAGTAAGAGCACCAGTGGAAGGGGAAGCCCTGGGTCCTGCTAAGACTGAACCCCCAGTGAACTAGTCTATGGGGGGAGGGCGGCAATGGGGGGAGGGTTGGGAGGGGAACACCCATAAGGAAGGGGAGGGGGGAGGGGGATGTTTGCCCGGAAACCGGGAAAGGGAATAACACTTGAAATGTATATAAGAAATACTCAAGTAAATAAAAAAAAAAAAAACAAAAAAAAAACAAAAAAAAAAAAACTATTGGTTGTAGATAGTTTTTGAAAGTCTGGTAGAATTCTATTGTGAATCCAACTGGGCCTGCATTTTTCCCCAGAAGGTGTTTTGTTACTATCTCAATATCCTTGTGTAATTACTAGTGAGTTGTCTGATGTTGATTTTAACCTTTATTGCATTGAGGTAGGGTACAGAGTTATTTGTTTTTCTGAATTAGGTTTTTGTTTTTGTGTGTGTCTCAGGATGGGGGTCTATTTTAGAAGAGTTTCCATGCTGATTAGAATGTTTATTCTTTGGTGTTCAGGTGGAAAAGTCTTTTTTTTTTTTAAATTGAACAACTTGAAATTCTAATTGACTTCATCTTAACATTTGTTGAACAACTTAATTCTGACTCAAAGCAATGGCTTTCCTTTTACATTTAATAAAGAAAAGGGGTGCTCTGTGGTGGGTGCGGCATGATGGGTGCTGTGTGACATGTGCTTACAGCTCTAGAAACTGCAAAGATGGAGACATAAAGATCACCTGAATGCAGGAGTCTGTGGCCACACTGAGAACATAACAAGACCCTGTTGTTAAAAAGATGCAAACTAGTAGAGGAAAATTTCCTGAACAAAACACCAATGGCTTATGCTTTAAGACCAAGAATAGACAAATGGGATCTCATAAAACTGCAAAGCTTCTGTAAGGCAAAGGACACTGTGGTTAGGACAAAACGGCAACCAACAGATTGGGAAAAGATCTTTACCAATCCTACAACAGATAGAGGGCTTATATCCAAAATATACAAAGAACTCAAGAAGTTAGACCGCAGGGAGACAAATAACCCTATTAAAAATGGGGTTCAGAGCTAAACAAAGAATTCACAGCTGAGGAATGCCGAATGGTGGAGAAACACCTAAAGAAATGTTCAACATCTTTAGTCATAAGGGAAATGCAAATCAAAACAACCCTGAGATTTCACCTCACACCAGTGAGAATGGCTAAGATCAAAAACTCAGGTGACAGCAAATGCTGGTGAGGATGCGGAGAAAGAGGAACACTCCTCCATTGTTGGTGGGACTGCAAACTGGTACAACCATTCTGGAAATCACTCTGGAGGTTCCTCAGAAAATTGGACATTGCACTACCTGAGGACTCAGCTATACTTCTCCTGGACATATAAGAGATGCGCCAACATACAACAAAGACATATGCTCCACTATGTTCATCGCAGCCTTATTTATAATAGCTAGAAGCTGGAAAGAACCCAGATGCCCTTCAACAGAGGAATGGATACAGAAAATGTGGTACATCTACACAATGGCGTACTACTCAGCTATCAAAAAGAATGATTTCATGAAATTGATAGGCAAATGGATTGAACTAGAAAATATCATTTTGAGTGAGGTAACCTAATCACAGAAAAACACACATGGTATGCACTCACTGATAAGTGGATATTAGCCCAAAAGCTTGAGTCATCCAAGATACAATCTACAGACCACAGGAAGCTCAAGAAGAAGAATGACGAAAATGTGGATGCTTCACTCCTTCTTAAAAGGGGAAATGGAAATATTCATTGGAGGGGATATGGAGGCAAAGTTTGGAGCAGAGACTGAAGGAACGGTCATTCAGAGCCTGCCCCACATGTGCCCCATACACACACACACACACACACACACACACACACACACACACACACACACACACACAGAGTCACCAAGACTAGATAAGGTTGATGAAGCTAAGAAGTGCATGGAATCAGATATAGATGTCTCCTAACAGACATAGCAAGAGCATGTCAAATACAGAGGCGAATGCTAGCAGCAAACCCCTGAACTGAGAACAGGACCCCTGTTGGAGGAATTAGAGAAAAGATTGAAAGAGGTGAAGGGGCTTGCAAGCCCATAAGAACAACAATGCCAACCAACCAGAGCTTCCAGGGACTAAACCACTACCCAAAGACTATATATGGACTGACCCTGGGCTCCAGCTGCGTATGTAGCAGAGAATGGTCTGGTTGGGCACTAAAGGAAGGAGAAGTCCTTCATCATGCCAAGGCTAAAGCCCCAGTGTAAGAGAATGTCAGGGGGTCGGTAAGGGGTAATGGATGGGGATGGGAACACCCTTATAGAAGTGGGGGAGGGAGATGGGATAGGGGTCTTATGGACAGGAAATGGGGAAAGGGAATAACATTTGAAATGTAAATAAAAAATATCCAATTTAAAAGAAAAGAAAGGCAATGGAAAAAAGATGCATGTATCAATGCTGCTGTCTACTTTGGTCAAAAAAGCTTCTTTCTGTAGTGGTCAGGGTTATCTGCAAATGCATATCTGATCAAAATGATGAAAAAAATGACTTTTAAATGCTCATGATACATCTCTACCAGCTTGTCCAAGGCTCAGGGGACAATGCAGAAGGGGGCCTAGAAAACTAGGGAGTCCTGGTGCAAGCCTTTAATTTCACCACTCAGGAGGCAGAGGCAGGAGTGTCTCATAAATTCAAAGTCAGCCTGGTCTACAAAGCCAGTTCCAGGACAGGCAAGGCTACACAGAGAGACCTTGTCTCAAATATAAAGGAGGAAGGGATGGAACATGTAGAATGCTGTCTTGCAAGCATTACATGACCCTCGCACTGTTGGTCTCATAGCAGTGGTGACCACCTGCACAAGCTTGACCCTTCCCCCATCCTATCATAAATGGGGAAGAGAGACTCATGACACACAGCCACACTCACCCTCACTCATTTGCTAGCAGTTAATGGTTACTAAGGTAGAGGGGCTCACAAGGCCTCACCCTTCCCTAGGGATCTACAGGAAGCTAATGGTTGCTGGGAGAAGGTAGAAACCTTTTCCTCAGTGGTGTAGCCAATGGCAAGGTGTACAGCTTCCATAATTAACCATGCTCCTATAAGTGATCTCAATGAAATTCATAAGGTCACCAAAGAGGAAAAAGATATAATAAAAGGGTATAGAAATGCTTTTTCTGGAAATGTTCTAAAACATATCTTTCCAAATCAAACTTTTTTCCAAGATTAAATCAAATTAATAATGTAATTTGAAATTACTTATAACTATATTTTCATTTTGCTAATATACTGTGGACTCAGATTGTCCAGAATTAACCTTAAGGAAAGCAATGTAATTGGATTCCCTATGTAATCAACTCCTTCAAGCTAAGCTGAATAGCTTTGATCTAATGCTATGTTCTCTACATGACCCATTCATGCTCTTGATTCAGAACAGTGTACATGTGGTAATTAGACCTAAGGATATTCACTAGAAGCAGTAAGGCATTAAAAACAATGTCTTCCTCATAACTTACTGGCATAGATTGATAACCTCTGATTGTGACTGTGTGCTCTTATGAGTCAATAGAGTTACTTAAACAATACTTTCCTTTATAAGATTTGTGTAAAATATCGATTAAAACAAAAGGTCTTCATTCCTTTTAGAGACATAATGAAAGACATTGTGTGTAACTAACAAATGCTAATAAAAAGTAAGACCAAAGGCTACCCTTCCAGATTCAGCCTACAATCCTCTTGCTTCTGTCAGAGGAAAAGAAGGTTTCCCCACCACTGGCCTGGGTTTCCTGGGAGCCATGAAGACACTGCAGGATTATTGCCAGACAACCCCAATGGCATGGGAAAATCTCATCCCTGAGTACTCTTAGGTGAGTCTTTGGACAAGGTCAGTCAAGCTTCTTCTCCTTGCTGGGCTTCATCTATCTCATTTGTCAGGATCAGCAGTAAATGCCTCTCTGTCCTGCATAATGACACTGATGCTTGTTTGCTGAGAATTCTAAAAGCACCCTATTATGACCTGAACTGTGTCTCCAAATTTTGCATGTTGAAGTCCTAAACCCCATGTCACTGTATGTGGAGTATGACTGTATTTGGAAATAAGTCATGAAAGAGATAATTACATTATGGTAAGATCCAATCAGATAAAAACAGGAGTTCTTAGAACACCCTTATAGAAGGGAAGGGGGAGGGGTTAGGGGGCTTATGGACAGGAAACTGGGAAAGGGAATAACATTTGAAATGTAAATAGGAAACACCCAATAAAAATGTAATTTTAAAAATCCAATAAAAGAAAAAAGAAGGAAAAAAAAAAAGACAAGGCTAAAATGCTAGGTATAAAAGAAAGACCATGTGAAGGCCCACCTGAAGACAATACCCAGAACACAAGGAGAGAGGACCCTTGCCAACCTTGCCAACAATGTGCTCTCAAACTTATAGCATCCACAATTGTGAGACCATAAACTATTACTTGAAGCCTCTGACTTCCAAAAGTTAGTTCTTGAATCTAGAGCAAACTCAAAAATATTCTCCCTTTACCTCAGATACATACTGTGATGGATTGAATAGGCTTGGCCCCCACAGACTCATGTGTTTCAGTGCTTGGCTAAAGGGAGTGGCACTATTAGGAAGTATGGCCTTATTGAAGGAGATGTGGCCTTATTGAAGGGGGTGTGGCCTTATTGAAGGAGGTGTGCCACTGTGTAGGTGGGCTTTGAGATTATGCTCAGGCACTTAGTACAGACGAGAGTTCCCTTCTGCTGCCTGCCTTTCAGGTGAAATATTCTTTAGATATCTGTTTGATCTATTTGATGTATAATGTCATATTTTATATTTATTTTTTTATTCACTTTACATCCCAAACTCTGTCCCCCCTGGTTCCTCCTCCCACAGTCCCTCCCTCTATCCCTTCCCCTTCTCCTCTGGAAGAGTGAAGGTCCCTCCCCCTATGAATTCCCCTACCCTGGCACATCAAGTTTTAGGATGACATTTTATTATGATGTTTCTTTAATTTTTGTTCAGATAACCGGTGTATTAGTGAAAGTAGGTATTGAAAGTACCTACTATTATTGATTTGGATTTTCTTCATTTTATAGATTTTTTTCTTTTATTGGATATTTTCTTCATTAACATTTCTTTTTTTCCCCATCTTTGTTAACTTGAGTACTTCTTATTTACATTTCGATCATTATTCCCCTTCCCGGTTTCCAGGCCAACATCCCTCTAACCCCTCCCTATTGATTTGGATTTAATCTGTGTCTTGAATTCCAGTAGTATGCTTTTTATGAAATTGGGCTCTCCAGAGTTTGCTGCATATTTGTTTAGGGTTGTAATGTCTTCTTGGTTAATTGTTCCTTTGATTAGAATCAAATGACCTTCTTTGTTTCTTCTGATTAGTTTTAGTTTGAAGTCTATTTTGTTAGTCTATCTGCTTGCTTCCTGGTCTCATTTTCTTAGACTAGTTTTTTTCTTCCTTCTACTTTAAGGTGGTTGGTACTTAACTTCAAAGTCAAGATGAATTTCTTGTACTAAACAGAAAGATGGATTTTGCTTTTTAATCCATTTCCCTCATCTGTGTCTTTTAATTAGGCAGTTAAGCCTATCAATAGTTATTGAAAGTGTTAATTTTAATCATTTTTATGATTTTTTTTTTGCTATTTGTGTTCTCAGTTTTATTTCGTGTTTCATTCATCAGAACTTCTTTTGTTTTTCTGTGTAGAATCTCTTGTTTCTGTTTATTCCTCCTTCAGTTTGAAGTATTGCTTCTAGGATTCTCAATAGGGATGATTGGATGGAATGAATTCTCTGGGCCTGTGTACTGTGGAAAGTTTTTCCTTTTTAGTCAACCAAAGCACAAAGTTTTGCTGGGTACAATAATATAGGAATGCATCCCTCTTTGGGGTTTCTACTACTGTGAGAAAACACAATAACCAAAATCAACTTGGGGAGGAAAGAGTTTATTTCATTATACTTCCACAGCATGGTCTACCACTGAGGGAAATCAGAGCAGGGAATCAAATAGGGCAGGAACCTGGAGGCAGGAGCTTTTGTGGAGATCATGAGTTACTATATTGCTCATCATGACCCAGCCTGCTTTCTTATATCTCTCAGGACCATGAGCTCAGGGATAAGCTCGACCCTCCTACATTAAGCGTAAGTCAAGAGAATGTACCACAGGCCAGTCTTGTGGAGAGGATAACTTCTCAAATGGAGTTCCCTCTTCTTTCGTTAAGTTAATATAAAAGCTAGGCAGCCTGACAAAATCCTTTAAATATGACATATATTGCTCCAGGGTCTTCTGGCTTTTGAAGTTTCTATTGATAAATCTACTGCTGTTCTAACAAAATTTTCTTTCTTTTCATGTCTCCAAATTTTTAAATGCTTCACATTTATGTTTGCATTTGTAAAAATGTTCCATATTCTTTGCCTGTTTGGTCTAGTTTCTTGACTTTACATTTACGTCTTGACAGTTCATCTTTTATTTGACCCTTTCTACTCTAAGGATTTCCACGAGTTTGTTGTTTCTTCTTCCTTCCTTCCTTCCTTCCTTCCTTCCTTCCTTCCTTCCTTCCTTCCTTCCTTCCTTCTTTCCTTCCTTTCTTTCTCTCTCTCTCTCCCCCCCTCTCTCTCTCTCTTTCTTTCTTTCTTTCTGTCTCTCTGTGTCTGTCTCTCTCTCTCTCTTTCTTTCTTTCTTCCCTCCTCTCTCTCTCTCTCTCTCTCTCTCTCTCTCTCTCTCTCTCTCTCTCTCTCTCTCTTTCTTGTTTTGTTTCATTTTTGAGATAGGGCTTCTCTGTGTAGCCCTGGCCCTGTAGACCAGGCTGGCCTCCAACTTCTAGAGATCCACCTGCCTCTGCCCCCAGAGTTCTGGTATTAAGAGTGTGCACCACCTCCGCCTGGCTTCCCCTGAGTTTTCTAATGAGTTTTTGAATTTCAATTCTGTCTTCATTTCAGTTTGAGTTAGTTCTCTTCAATATTTCTATCTCCTTCTGGATTGCCTTCTTTATGTTTATATTTTCTTGGTCAGCATTCAGGCATTTATTGCTATTCCTTTTAAGTTTATTGAACTGGTTGTACATGTTTTCTTTTTAAAAAGTAAATCATTTTATTTTATGTATATGGGTATTTTGTCTGCTTCTTTATCATGTGTATACACGAGGAGGACAGAAGAAAGCATTAGTTCCCCCATGTAACTTGGGTTACAGTGATGCCTAAACAATGAAGGTTGGGTATGGTGCAGGCCAGTAAGGGCCCAAAAACTCAGCAGGCTGAGTCTGACCCCAGGTGTAGGTGCTGGGTTATTGCCTATTGGGTATGGTGTAGGTGGGCTAGAATCCAGATGACTCATTAGACTGTACCAACACATAGGATATACAGTCAGAATCAAGTCTGGATGTTGGGATCCATACAGGTATAACAACTGAATATCTCAACTGGTATTGCAAATCACAGGATGTGAAATTGAGACCAGTACTGGTGTGGGGAAGGTGAAGGCCAGACTGGTCAAACGCTGAAGATGTGCAGTGACAACAGTACCTGGCAAGGACCACCTGTAGTTGCAAAAATATAAAAACTAAAATGCTGTCTTTTATTCCCGGACTAGGTCCAGCACTGCAGTGCCCCAAGATATCTCATTGATATCTTAATCTCAGTGCAAAGCCTCTTACCTGCTTTGCTCCATCCCATATCACACTGCCGAAGGCCTCTCTCTGAGCCTGGCAGCAATCTCTCTACCTATCTAGTGCCCAAGGCAGGTTTCCATGCCAGAAACACACATCCTAACTCCGTGGCAGCCCAGACCAGTTGCCCTACACTCCCTTACACTTAAATCTACACATGAAAGACCACACGACACAATAACCTCTGATCCAATTGATAAGATCTAATTGCCCACCTAAACACACAAAGCCCTGTACACATCCATCCCTTAAGAACATTTACACCAACCTGTAAGGGTACAGCATGGAATCTTAACGTCAGCCTCCATGTTGTCTCCGCAGCGGCTTCTCTCCTTCCTCTCCTCTTCCGTTCTGTCTCCTCCTCTTCCTTCAAACTTTTCTCCCGCCCATCCTTCTTGCTCGTCCAATGACAGGCCTCATTCTATCTTGTACCTGCCTCACCTGTGACATCATCCCACAACCACCACGACCGGCCCAATGCCTTTGAAGTGCAACAGGTCAAGTGTGGGGACAGGGTAGTGTACAGCACGTGAACTCATTAAATAGGGTTGCCACAGAAGCTGTGTAACTAGGTCCAAGCCTGGGAGAATGGGAGAGGCTGGACTAACGTGCTGGGCCATCTCACAGGATCTGGTTTAGAAATCTTCATTCTCCTTCCTGAGTGCTCTGTTGTAGGGATGTTCTACTATACCGACTGCCCCACTCCCCAATGCTATCACATATAAATTGTACAAAAAATAGCAGATTTCATTTTGACACTTTCATGTATACATGTAACATGCTTTCATATACATTGTGATTTTTGAAAGCCTTGGGTTTATTTTTATTTTGCCTTTTGCTTGGTTGGCTAGTTGGGTAAGTGAAATGTCTTTTAATTAAAAATATTTATTTTGTGTGTGTATGAGTACTTTGCCTGTGTGGGTGTCTGGGCATCATGCTTTTTTCTGGTGCCTGCTGAAGCTAGAAGAGGGCTTGGGATTTATTGGGGATTGAGTTACAGATTGTTGTGAGCCACCACGTAAGCGTTGGGAATCAAACCTGGCTTCTCTGGAATAGTAGCCAGTACTCTAAATTGCTGAGCCATCTCTCCAGCCTGCTTAATTTTATTTTATATTTTATTTATTCTTTTTTCTTTGGTTTTTCAACTCAGAGTTTCTCAGTGTATTCTTTACTGTCCTGGAACTCACTCTGTAGAGTAGGCTAGCCTTAAACTCAGTGAGCCACCTGCTGCTGCCTCCCCAGTGCTGGGACCAACAGATTAGGAAAAGAGCTTTACCAATCCTACATCTGATAGCAGTTCCTGTTTTAATCATATTATTTTCCTTTCTTTCTGCTTCCATACCCCTCCATCACTTTCCACCCTCTCTTTGTCATCATGGTGGCCTTTTCCTTTTCCTGCTCCTGCCTCAACCCCAACCCAAACAGATTCAGCTGTGCACTATCTGCACCCTCAACGCCCCCAGCCTTGAGATGTATTTCAGAGTTTAGATAAAGGTTTAAAATGCACATTGTTCATATGCCATTTAAAGTAATGGCATATTTCTTAAAGAAAAATGAAAAATATACAAATAAAAAATAACCAAAATGTTTGTTTACAGAGTATTTTAAAAATATAGTGGAAGAAATAGAATGTCTGTCCTGTGCATTCATCTCTGTGATCCAACAGCAGTGAAGTCACAACCCAGCTTATTTCCTGCATGGAAGTCATTGTGAGAAAATACTTTTCTCTGCTTACCATCATTCATTTGTCTTAATATTATAACTTTGGTGTGCATGTGTGATGCATGTATGTGTGTGGGTGCATGCGTGTGTGCATGTTACATGTACTTGAGTATAACCCTTGAATGTCTGTATGCAGGTTAGAGATTTCCTCTATCTCTCATTGAACCCATTTCAGCTGGGTTGGCAGGTTAAAAGCAAGGTGGGATCCACCTGTCTCTGTCACCCTGGCCTTACAGGCACACACCCAATGTCCAGCCTATACATTGTGAATGGAATTGAAACTCAGATTATAGGGGTTTTATAGCAAGCCCTGGCCCACTGAGCATTCTCTTTTGCATCCACGGTGACAATTCAAAGATTATAGACATTTCCTTGCTAAGTCAGAATATTTAAAAAACGTTGTCCTGTTTATATTCATGTGGAGCAACAGAAACCGGTTGCTCTGTAGAAGAGAGAGGAGCTGATCTACTCAGATGGAAACCATTCCCATGGCTCCCTCCTTCCTTTTCTTCTGCCTTAGCTATCTCTAGTGAGTTGCTGCCAGCTATTTCCCAAAGGGTAAGAGAAATTTGTGTTTTCAGGTGGTGCTAGCAAAGGCGCGGCTTTACAAAAAGGTCTTGGCTGTCATTTACCCAGCTGCCTGTTTTTGTGCAGAGGCTGAAGACTGGTAGCCACGGAGCATGTCTGACCTCTAGGAAGATTTTACATCAATCCCCCCCCAACTTCACTGTTTTTGATGAGAATAATGAGCAGCGGGGGGCTTGGCTCTTAAGGAGACACTTCTTCCCTGAGCACCACCTCTTTGTGCTTTAACTGTCTCAGTTGTGTGTGTACAATGGAGAGAATAGCCCAGGAGACCCTTTGGCTAAGCTGCTATTCCATCTGCTTTGGTGAACCAGGAAAACCTGCGTTAGGTCTTGCCTTATGGCAAATTCAGATCTGCAGTTGTTGTTTTCCCACGCTTACTTAAGCTTCTTTGCATATATCTATGGGTACGGAAAAAAACCCTGAGGGTCTCCTTCTGAGTGTGAGATACTTTTATTTAATGAGGCCCTCCGACCCTGCCTCGAGCAGATACAAACAAACAAGCAAACAAACAAAAGACCTCTTGAGCTGACGTCAACAGTGGATACCGGTTCACGAACAGGAGACAAGAAGGAGTATCAGAATGGCAAGTGTGTGCTCTGTCTCCTCCAGGGTTGGGTGATATTTTGTAATTCTGGGGAATGGGAGTTTGGTACACTGACTTCTTGTATGATCTTTTAAAATTAATTGTTAAAAAGGAATTTAGTGGGGCAAAGTGACTGAACTTACCTGAAGATCAGTTTAAAGTTGTAACATGATTGGAAGAGTTGAGTAATTCTGATAAATTTGGAGGAGCTACTTAAAAGACAAATGTTACCTGGATCTTAGGAATGTACTTGTAGAATGTGGTAGCCATCACTTGCCTACTGTCTTATCATCATGTCTTGTTACCCTGCATCTAACTTTGGCTTGCCTTGATGTAGTTGTGCAACTTATTTACTTACTGTGTCGATATCCAGGATTGATATGAACAGCTCAATGGAAGACTTAAGTAAAATGAAACATGTTTATGGTTCTTAGTAATCCATGGCCTATGCTTCTTTCGGCTACTAATCTTCCACCCAAATATAGAATGATCAGAATATAGTGATAGTGTGAAGAGATAGCCTAACACTGACTTCTGTAATCTGCAAAGTCCCTTCAGGCCCCCAAATTTGGGACTTCTAATCAAACAAAGCAAGATTTTTGGTTGGGTCTGGTGACATAGGCCCATAATCCTACCTATTCTGGATGCCGAGGTGAAGGCCGGTCTGGGTCATGGTGGTACTTTGACTGAGAATGACCCCCCATAGATGCATACTTTTGAGTTCTTAGTCATTAGGGAGTGGCATTACTTGAGAAGGATGGCCTTATTGCAGTGGGTGTGGCCTTGTTGGAGGAAGTATATCACTGGGAGTAGGCTTTGCTGTTTTGAAAACCCAAGCCAGGTCCAGTGTCATTTTCTTTTCCTAATGTCTACAGATCAAGATGTAGAACTCTCAGCTCCTTCTCTAGCGCCATGCCTGCCTTCAGGCCACCATGTTCCTCACCATGATGATAATAGACTAACCCTCTGAAACTATAAGCAAGAACCCATTTAAAGCTTTCCTTTGTAAGAGTTGCTGTAGGCATGGTGCTCTTCATATCAACAGACCACTGACTGAAACAGTAATTTAGTGAGACTGTCCTTTTAAGAATTTTTTTTTTACCAATTTTTGAGAATTTCATATTTTGATACGTTTCATCCCTACCACCCACCAACTCCTTGAGAACCTGTCTTAAAGCAAAACATAGGAAAGGGTTTCAGTGTGCTTGGAATAGAAAAAAAACAGTAAACATACTAAGCTGAGGTAAAGGCTATTATATGCTCTAGATTTAAGCACAGGAATTCAGAGACAGACACCCCTGAGAAAAGAACCGTAGTGTGATCCTAATGCTTGTGTGCAAGCTTCTTCTTTTTATCCATAGGTATATAAACTATTAGCAGTAAAGGCCCAGAACTTCATTTCTTTTCGGATACACCCAAAGTACAGCCCCTGCAGCCTGTGGTCTTGTGTGCTGACTGCTGACCTGAAGGCCCCTAAAGTGGCGCAGCTCCCAGCCCCCAATGGGCTTGAATTCTCTTCAGCGGCTCCAGGTCCTCACACAGCTTGTTGTCTAGACCATTGGCTAGAACTTAACCGCACTTCCCATTCTTCACATCCTTCTGTCTGTTCAGGAACCAGTCTGGGATCGTGTACTGTCGTGGGTTCTGCATGATGGTGATCACACGCTCTACCTCATCCTCGTGAGTTCTCCAGCCCTCTTGGTGAGGTCAATGTCTGCTTTCCTCAACACCACATGAGCATATCTCCGCCCCACACCCTTAATGATAAAGGCTATTTTCCGCCGCCAGTCGATGTGGGTGTTGAGTACCTGCAAAATGTGCTGGAACTTCTCGGGATCACTAGAGACGTGCGGCAGCACAAGCAGTGGCATGTGGGCCTCCTGTGAAAGAGCATATGCAAGCTTCTTAAGAAAGACAGTCACACTACAGTGTTTTAACAATAATGTCTACACATATTTACACATATACATATACAAATGTGCATGTATGCAAACCCCACAAGTGTACTCATGTACACACACACACACACACACACACACACACACACACCAGTTTGTGTCTTTTAAAATTACATTGCTCAAAAGATGCAATTTGCAACCAGGTTCAAAGACTAAGCAAAGTTTAAAAGTACAGTTTAAAACTTAAATGAGATGTTTTACACATTGCTATTATTATCTTAAGTAATTGCCTAATCAGGCATGGTGGTGCATGCCTATAATCTGAGCCCTTAAAAGTAGAGGCAGGGAGCTAGAGAGACAGTTCAGCAGTTAAGAGCACTGACTGCTCTTCCAGAACTCCTATGTTTGATTCTTAGCACCCATTGATAGTTTACTAACCATCTATAACTTCAGTTTGACAGGACCTGATGCCCTCTTTTGACCTCCACAGGCATGTGATACATAGATGTACTTAATTTTCATAACCATAAAATAAAAATTTAAAAGATAAAGGAGGAGAGAGAAGAATGAGGAGGAGAAGGAGGGGGAAGAGGAAGAGGAGGAAGAGGAGGAGAAAGAAATGCAGGAGGATCAGGAGTTCAAGGTCATCCTTGATTATTTGACTACTCAGTGAATTCCAACCCACCCTGGGCTACTGGAGAGCCTGCCAAGCATGAAAACAATCCTTCTCCTCAAACATCAAAGAAAGCCACATTTTCTGTTCTTTTTCTTTCTTCTCTTCTCTTCTTTCTTTCTTTCTTTCTTTCTTTCTTTCTTTCTTTCTTCCTTCCTTCCTTCCTTCCTTCCTTCCTTCTTCCCTCCCTCCCTCCCTCTCTCTCTCTCTTTCTTTCTTTCTTTCTTTCTTTCTTTCTTTCTTTCTTTCTTTCTTTCTTTCTTTCTTCTTTCCTTCCTTCCTTTCTTCAAGCCAAGTTCTCACTGTGTATCTTTGGTTATATTCGAACTCACTCTTGTACACTCGGCTGGCCTTGAACTCACAGAGACTCACCTCTGTATCAGATGCCTCTGCCTTCTGAGTGTTGGGTGTGTACCACTATGCCCAGACAAAAATTCTTTTTATAAACAAAGTTGAAAGACTCATTTTTAGGTGTAGGGATGAGAGGAATGTCAGTTACTAGGGTTACATTTAACTATTCAAAGATTCTGGTAGTAAGCACATTTTACATGATGACTTTGGCATACTCCTTTGAGACAGGACAAAGGAAAGCTGTGCCTGTGTTTGTCATTGTGGGAAGGTAAAACCATGCCAGGAAGCTTGGTAAGATAGAGTGGGTTGAGACCCAGAGACTAGATGTGCACATACTTGAGACTTAGGCAACTCTCTGCTCCCTGCCAGATTCCTGGCCTGGATGAAACACGTGCCATTACTCTCCATATAAGAAAACATGATCTGTGGTCATGTAGCAGAGAACAGAGTTCTCCCTCATGCTAATGAGGTACCAAGAAGCTCTGAGGGCTTAGGCAATAAGCTTCTCTCCCCAGACATTCCTCCCTTCAAAAGTTATTTAAACTCGGGTCCACCCTGAGAAGTGGTGGCATACAGTACAGTATGCATATATTTTCCATAATGAATAGTCAATAAATGATATGCATAGATGTGGCTCCCCCTCCCCCCCCCATGGGGAACGTGCAGAAGGTCTTTGCCTACAGGGCGACAGCTAAATCTCCCGCAGAAGGCCTCTCTGTGCTTCAAGGCTGCCTCCACCCAGCTGAGGACAATCAATGCTGAGTTAGGCTGGAGCTTCCCTTTCACCTGGCCCCAGGCTAGAAGCTGTCATCAGTTCACTGTCCCTGACTCCATTTTCCAGAACCAACTCCAGCTTCTCCTTCATCTCAGACTGACTTCTTGAGTACACTTGTTTTACCTTGGAACCCACCTTTTTTTCCCCATCTTTACTAACTTGAGTATTTCTTATTTACATTTCGATTGTTATTCCCCTTCCCGGTTTCCAGGCCAACATCCCCCTAGTCCCTCCTCCTCCCCTTCTCTGCGGGTGTTCCCCTCCCGATCCTCCCCCAATTACCACCCTCCCCCAACAATCACGTTCACTGGGGGTTCAGTCTTGGCAGGACCAAGGGCTTCCCCTTCCACTGGTGCTGTTACTAGGCTATTCATTGCTACCTATGCAGTTGGAGCCCAGGGTCAGTTCATGTATAGTCTTTGGGTAGTAGCTTAGTCCCTGGAAGCTCTGGTTGCTTGGCATCGTTGCTCATATGGGGTCTCGAGCCCCTTCAAGCTCTTTCAGTCCTTTCTAAGATTCCTTCAACGGGGGTCCCGTTCTCAGTTCAGTGGTTTGCTGCTGGCATTCGCCTATGTATTTGCTGTATTCTGGGTGTGTCTCTCAGGAGAGAGCTACATCCGGTTCCTGTCGGCCTGCACTTCTTTGCTTCATTCATCTTGTTTAATTGGGTGGCTGTATATGTATGGGCCAAATGTGAGGCAGGCTCTGAATGGGTGTTCCTTCTGCCTCTGTTCTAAACTTTGCCTCCCTATTCCCTGCCAAGGGTTTTCTTGTTCCCCTTTTAAAGAAGGAGTGAAGCATTCACACTTTGGTCATCCTTCTTGAGTTTCATGTGTTCTGTGCATCTAGGGTAATTCGAGCTAAATCCACTTATCAATGAGTGCATACCATGTGTGTTTTTCTGTAATGGGTTACCTCACTCAGGATGATATTTTCCAGGTCCATCCATTTGCCTATGAATTTCATAAAGTCATTGTTTTTGATAGCTGAGTAATATTCCATTGTGTAGATGTACCACATTTTCTGTATCCATTCCTCTGTTGAAGGGCATCTGGGTTCTTTCCAGCTTCTGGCTATTATAAATAAGGCTGCTATGAACATAGTGGAGCATGTGTCTTTGTTATATGTTGGGGCATCTTTTAGGTATATGCCCAAGAGAGGTATAGCGGGTCCTCAGGTAGTTCAGGAACCCACCTTTTTCAAATGAAGTTTCTGGTGAGTTGGAAGTATGCTATGCCTGCATTACCATGTGACATTAAAGGCACAGACAGCTGGGAAGATAGCGAATGTTCACTTTCCAGGACTAGTGTTCTTTGCAATGAACTTCTCTAACAACCATCTGGATCTCGGGATTTAGCTTCTGCTTGCCAAAGTCTATGCAATGAAGCGGGGGTTTGTAATCAAATATGCTGGTAAAATGCTACATCAGATACTATTGTCTTAGAATTCATACCGCGTATTACTGTACTAAGGTCTTTGAGAAATCCTGCACTAAAGACCCTGCCCCTCTGCATTTGATTTGGGGTTTACAAGGCTTATTTAACCTTGGAAGCTACAGGTTGTCCTTGTTTATTAATACCGTTTGGGATTCTTGTTCCAAAGAATGCGCTCGTCTTTTATTCTTAGCTCAGCCTCTTTGTTTTTTGTGACACAAAAGATGGCTTCATTTACAGTGCATTTAAAACTGTTATAATGAGACCAAGTGCTTTGTACATTAACCTGTGATGAACTTTATATCTGGTGTTAATTAGTTAACAAAAAGAACCCACAGGTATGAAGGCTGAAGAGAAATGTAAAATATATGTTATCTCAGGTTACCACATATAGCTCATAGAGCTTTTGGTGATGACATTCTTTGATTTTTTTTTTTTTTAAGTTTCATTATGGACGTGGAATGAAGGCAGGCTGTGGCAGAGAGCCAACACTGAGACATTATCCATTAAGTTACCATTAACTTAGGTCTGTTGTGATGGAAGAACAGCCAGTTAGAAACAAACAAACAAAATGTCATTAATAGTACGATTATTTGATGGGCTTCAAGCTTCTGCTTTCACAGGGTTTTATTGTGGCACCATTTAATCCAAAGCTTTTTAGGGGCAAGACTCCATCTCTTCTTAGGACATTATCATAAGATAACCTAGGTGATTACATTGTTCTGGGTCACCATATTATCATTGCTGCTTCTGCCCTACAGAGGTACCGACCACAATTTCTGACCTATCCAAAGGGCTATTCACTCCGATTAAGTTTGTCACAAGTTTATGAACAACTGCTCTTTGTCCAACATTAGGTTAAGATGAAGGAAATGGAGATGACACAATTCTGTGATCTTTTAAAGTGAATTATATAAAAGGAAACAGGCAAACAAATGGATCATTTGAGGATAAGGTGGTAGATGATGATACAGCAGTTCATCAGAGATAAGAATAACAGGTGAAGCAGTTCAGGAAGCTTTCCTGGGGACAATAATGAGTCTGGAATGACACATGAGAAATAAGCACCGCCCTCACCCTGGCAAGGCTCAGGAGACAGCGCAGAATAGGGAGTGTAAAGAATATAATAGGGGAACAAGAATACCCTTGGGAGGGGATAGAGAGGCAAAGTTTAGAACAGAGGCTGAAGGAACACCCATTCAGAGCCTAACCCACATGTGGCCCATACATAGACAGCCACCAATCTAGATAAAATGGATGAAGCAAAGAAGTCCAGACTGATAGGAACTGGATGTAGATCTATCCTGAGAGACACAGTCAGAATATGGCAAATACGTATGTGAATGCTAGCAGCAAACCACTGAAATGGGAATGGGACCCCCATTGAAGGAATCAGAGAAAGGACTGGAAGAGCTTGAAGGGGCTTGAGATCCCATATGAACAACAATGCCAAGCAACCAGATCTTCCAGGGACTAAGCCACTACCCAAAGACTGACCCTGGGCTCCAACCTCATAGGTAGCAATGAATAGCCTAGTAAGGGCACCAGTGGAAGGGGAAGCCCTTGGTCCTGCCAAGACTGAACTCCCAGTGAACGTGATTGTTGGGGGGAGGGCGGTAATGGGGGGAGGATGGCGAAGGGAACACCCATATAGAAGGGGAGAGGGAGGGGTTAGGGGGATGTTGGCCTGGAAACAGGGGAAAGGGAATAACATTTGTAATGTAAATAAGAAATACCCAATTTAATAAAGATGAAAAACAAAGAAAAGAAAAGAAAAAAAGAATATAAGAGCAGGAGAGTTTGGAGGAGCAGTGTGAAACAGAATCTTCTGGATATGACATGGCCATTATACTCATGAATTTATAAAGCCATGGAGACCTGTGCAAGACCAGTCAGTCGTTATGCTAGCATGTATGGGGGAGGGGCTGTAGTGTGCAATCTCTAGCTGAGGAGCTGTCAGCTGGCAGTTGCCTACTGGAGGAGGGAGAGCTATTTTTCTTCAGGAGCGTGACTGCTGCTGGATTGCCCGTATTCAGGTGGATGTCCTCACACTCATGTGCATACAGGGAGCATAAACTGATTTCAGTAGCCTCTGAAAATATAAGAGGACATGAAGGTGTGAGGAAGTGCTGGGGGATAAGGGGAAGGAATTAGGGTGGATATGATAATGATACACTGAATACACGTATGCATTTGCCAAGGAATAAATAAAAAATATCTGAAATAATAAGTGAATGATTTGGTGCCCTCTGTTGAGGGCACATTTTCTAGGTAGAAGAAAGAATGAGCTGTTGCTGTTTGGTGCAGTAGAAGTATGGCCTTTGCTGGTAAGGGTGGCAGGAGCAGCACCCCTGGATCCTGTTTGCAGAGTGACTTGATTCTTCTTTCTGAAGAGTGGCAGCCTTTATTTATGCTAGGACCCAACTGCAGCAAGGAGGAAAGTAACCCTGTCATCTAAGTCCCATGGGACATGCTCAAAGTGGGGTCGGTGAAGTCCCCCAGTCTCCTGGGATATTTCCCCATTTCCCCTCTGTATGTGAGCCAGCTGTACTTTACGTGACGACTCTTCTTATTATATAGCAAGTTGTGGAGTACACAGAAAGCACTGTTGTACAGTCACATGCTCTACGGAGAGATCCCGATGACAGCACTAAGAAGTCATCTGCACAGTTTAACCATGGTCTGACAGGTGTCTTTCTCATGGACAGACCCCACCTTTGATGCTGGATGTGTATTATTAAATAACATAGAGAGCTTCTTGTTGCCCTGTGCCCAGTGGCAAGGGAGAATTGATACAACAATTGTGATATTGTCACAAACAGAAGGGAACTCTGCCATGGGGGGAAAGTCTGATTAATAATGCTATTTTCAAGTACAAGTGTGAGCAAAGAAAGTACTTCCAAAGAGGATACTGGGATAGATGCTAATTATTCTGCAGCCACACAGATATCCTATTATAAAGAAAAGATAACCTATTATAAAGAAAGGCCAGAATTGTTGTGCAAAGCCTACCTTACAAATGGTCACTTTTATGTGTGAGTACAATTTCTAATAATAAAAAAAAGCAATTTTGTAAGAGATTAAGTTCTTTATCCAAGTCTGGGAATATTTTAACTTAGGGCTCCATCTGTCAGGAGGGGAGCTGTAGTGTGGATTCTCAGGGGTTAGGCAACTCTGCCAGAAGCTCACCAACTGCAGCTTGTGACAAATGGCTGACCCCTAAGGCCACCAACCCTGGCTGCCTGGTGTTCTGCTCGGCCCCTGCCTAGTAGTTCCTATTCTCTCACCTCGAACTAGACCACTCTTCTAGCCTGAGGCAGGTATTTTCATTATGATCCATAATTAAGTTGAATAGACTTTGTAATTGAACAAGCATCATACACCGGGGACTTGTGATAGGCTTAGCTCATCAGGATTTCAGAGGGCTGTGTGAGGGAGAGGGAATGGTGCGGGCTGGCATCCCTTGTTCACTTTTACAGACGTTTGTTGACACAGATAAGGCATCAGTCTGTTTTCAGAGACTAGGATTTCAGTTCTCCGTAGTACGAATTACGAACAATGGTGGCTAAAACCAAACTTCCTGATCTGCCAGATGAGCTTCCTTGTATGTTGCTTATGAAGCAAGCTGTTCTTGTGTCAGGATGCTCTTCTCTGCAGGTTTCATGGACACCAGGACTTAAATGGAATGAGAGTCTCTGTCTGGGTAGAGACATGTGGTGAGGGCAGGGAAGAGGCAAAGCTACATGTCTTTGCCCTCTTCCCCAGGCTAATTATTGCTTACATTTTCCATCAATCAAATCCTTAGCCAGTTCACCAGTGACCGATGAGACACTTTCCAGGGAGGCTGCCACTCAAAATACTGTGAGCAATGAATAAAGTTTAATGAATTGCTTAGTCAAGGGAGAAAAAAAAATAAAGGATGCATAGTGAGTGAGGTGAACAGATTTATTGTTGCTAGATCAATATGATTTTCTTTATAATACACAAGAGGTAGCATAAATCATCCAGATAGAGGAAGATGTATCTAGGATGTGGGCTAATTTAGATTTCAAGTTTGCACATTTGTATTACAAGAGGGCATTGTACCATACTTTCTTCATTTAGAGCCCTTGGTAAGTGTTTCTTATTACTTGAGTGCTGGCAAATAATCATTTTATCTCTAAAATATAGTTTGATATCAAGACACACGTGCATCAGTTGAAAAACAGTATGGAAAGTGACCCACAACTGAAGCAGACTCGTGAGAGAGGCAGAGGGTGGCTGAGGAGACTGGTGGGTTTTGGTCACTGTATTTAGCTTTCTTTTGCTGTAATATAAAACCCAGGACAATAGATTTAAATGGAAGAAATATGTATCTTGTCTTACAGTTTCGGGTGTTCCAGTTCTTAGACACAGTTCTGTTGCATTAGGCCTGAAGCACCATAGCCCACCATGGTAGAAGTTTACATTGGAGGGGACCATTTATATCATGGCAGCTGAGAAACCAAAAAGAGAGAAGGAGGAGGGACCATGGTCACTCTATCCCCTTTCATAGGCATTCCCCAAATGCCCTAACCTCCTTTCATGCGGCCCTACTCCTAAAATTCTCATCAGCTCTCAACAATACCACAGGCCAGTGACAAGCCTGTGCCATACAGACTGTTGGGAAAATTCCAAATTCAAATGTTGCAGCCCCAGTGGGATGGGGGAGTTCAAACAAGTATGAACTCCAGGGTAGCTGGGAGCCCAGTTTGAACAACATTGCATGCGTTTTTTTCAGGTGAAGGGATCATAGCAAGCCACTGGTCAAAGAGTGAGGCAGTAGAGTTCCGGGTGTGAACCATCCATAAGGTGGAGATGCCAGGCAGGTCCTGGCTGTGGTTTTAGAAATGATGAAGAGCTGAGGTGACACAGGCTGATGAAGAACATGGCTAGAGAAGGATCACATGTTGTCTGTGAAGGTCTGGAAAGTCTTGGATGCGGAATTAAATGTTGATTGGGAATGTGGGGAACATATAAGAGGTACCTCTACGTTATAAGTAATAGAGTTACAATTGAGGTAGCCCAAAAATTGAAATCGATAGCAAAGCCTTACAAATAACATCTGTGCCAGGAAATGTTTAGGAGTTTCCTCTATAGTTACATGAGTGATTCTAATTATCACAAAACAATGGACAAAGCCCTCATGTCCTCTGATGTGTGCTTTTAGGACTGGGTCTTTTTGAAAACCTAGAATCTGTAATGGTTTAAGAATTTCCCTGCTTTCACTTAAAAGAGCACACACAGAATATTTATGACTTATAATAGGGACTTTACAAAAATGGTATAGTGTGCGGGGATAGATGTGGCAACTGTGGTAGTTGTTTCATAAGACACGTGCATGTCAAATCACGTTGTGTGTCGAGAATACACAGGCTTTGTATTTATCAGTTAGACCTCAATAAAACTGAGAAAAATTTCTCAAGAGATATGAGTTATCCAAGCAAATTATGGAGATTGCTTGTAGTAGTGCTGGAGAAGAATGAGTAGAAAATGTCAGTGTAACCACGTAGATTAGTATCCATCTGCGTGTTTTCTCTCGGGAATTCCTGCTTGTGCCGTCCTGACAGTACAGCTACTAAAGAGAATGCTTTCTGTTAGAAATCCATAATCCAGGCAGAGCATGGAAAGAATGCACATCATCTATTTAGGATCAGTCCCCAAAACCTAGGCCAGTCTAGGTCTTCTGTTAATTAACCCAAGAGATTTGAGCTTTCTTTTTTGTGATCTTTATGACTTGTTATGCCATTAGTGTATCATTGGGCAGCTCAGGAAGCAATTTCATCATGCGTAATTAATTCTGTACTACTTTACAAAACACACCGTGCTTTAACTTCCAGTGGTCCGGGGTTGCAGGCACTGTAAGGCATGATTGTACAAATGGCTACAGCACACACTGCATGCATTTTAGTCTGTGAGTCCCAGAATGGACTGAAGAGCAGGTGGTGAATTTCTTATACAAAATTTAATAGCCAATTTCTGTACCTATTCTTACCAAAATGTCGACAATCATAGGACTCTTCTGATTCTCATTGCAATGTAAATTTATATATTGTAATATTTGTTTTGAAAATTTATATACTGGCTCACCATATGAACATGTTCTCATTGCCTACTTGGGCCTTTGAGCAATTTGCAGTCTTTTGTTAGCAAATAAAGGCCCTCAGAGCCTCCTATTTTGAGCCCAAGTTTACCAGCTGCTATCCACTACTGGGCCTCATTAGGGGCCTGCTGCTCTGCTGAGAACCACACCACATGCTACACCCTCTCTTGTCTACATATTAGCCTGTTGCTGCTCTTTAAATTACCTGATACAAAGGCTTGCTCTATTTCTCCACAGAGAGCTCCCACTCCTGTCCAGTTTGAAGAGCCTCTATATCATGATCTCTCAAACTAATTAAGGTTCGTAGGCAGGCCACAGGTTGCTATAAAGGAACCTTCCTGAAGCCTGATACCTATGAGTGTTTTCTTTTTCCTTTTCCCCCCTCTCCTCATACCCTTCCTTTTCTTCTTTTGCAGAAAATTACTACTGCTGTATCTTGTGCTCAAAAGCCCACTTTTAAAGTGCAAAAAGGCTTCCTTTTATTGATCGAGAGGTGTACGGCATTGCACAATTCAAAAAATATGAATTAAGATATTTGAAATAAAAATATATTTACAAGGGCTAGGCTAGCAAATAGCTGGAAAAGCATTTCCAGAAATAACAGATCGGACCCAGGATTTATGCTGATTAGCAGCTAATTTGGTAATTTATATTTTTAAACAAAAACATAAAAATCTTTTCCCAACAGATTTCAGGAGACTTGTTTGTAGTTTAACGGTTTAGAAAATGGATTAAACCGTGTCTGTTTCTTTTGCCAAATTATCAAAAGGAAATTTCAAGTTTCCTGTAAGAGAATTTGATGCTTTGAGAAGCCAGTGTTCCACTGCAGATGTGCTTTTTTTGTTGTTGTTTTTGTTTTTTGTTTCTTCTCTCTCTCTCTCTCTCTCTCTCTCTCTGTCTGTCTTTACAAAATGAGCTAATGAAACCCCGTGTCAGCATAAAATGTAAACTACCGAGTGACACACCATTAAGAATTATGGTTAACAGAAGGACTCGGTCATGTGGCAAACTCCTCTCATAAATATAATCCAGCTAATGGGAACCACTGGCTCACTGTGAGAGGTGGGGAGGATGGAGTGAGGAAGCGGGGTCTGGCTGGCCAGCCTCCTGCACCTAACTCACCCCAGTCTTCCATACCTGCTCATTTCATGTACCTTGGTGTATTGTTTCTTTCTCTGCTTTCCTCTCACTTCTCCTTGCTGCTAAATGTCCTTCTGTGTTTTATGAGAATCATACTTACTTACTGAAATGTGCCTCTCACATTTATGCCTTTTCTAACGTTCTGGGGAAATCTCATCGTTGCCTGGTCTTTTCTGTTTAGAATGTCACCAGTCTGGCTGATCTAACTGGATTCTCTCTTTGCCACTACAAAAGAAAGAACAAGAATACCTTTGACCACATGCTAGGTGACACTTTGAATGACTTACATGTACTTCATTCGTGGGTATATACAGCAAATACTCTTGTCTAGGGTAGCTTAATAAGATCAGTATGTGGATCAAACATTGTTACACACGGGGAAATATTCTGACTAACAAGTTTATAATAGATTAGTGAAATAAATAATTTCTGAATCATGTTTACTTACACTCGCGAGTGAAGAGGTGGTTTTCTTTTTCTGAAGCTTCAGAGAGACAGCTTTTGGATGAACAGGGCAGAGAGGAATATTTAGATCATACTATGCCAACATGGGTTCCAGCAAACACCTTCCAAAATGCCTGTTGACAAGGACAGAGACTGTGGCAGCCTCAGCTGTGATTGTGGTACACAAATTAGCTCAGCAAATGTTGGTCAGAAAGGAACTTTCAGGGGCTTGTGGACTCTGTTGTGTCCTGTGATATGGCTGAGTAGGCATGGTGTAGGAGTAGATGGTGTATCTACTCCCGGAAGTTGACCCTTATATATTAATTAAAAAAATATTTACTAAGAAATCACTATGCACCGTGCATCGTTTTAGGTGTTTCTCAGGGCAACAACAACAAAAAAAAATACAAATATATCCTCATGTGTCTCACAGGCTGGTAAAAAAAACAGAGACAAGCAGAAATTACCCTCTGTGTGTTAATTAGAGTGATCATGGCCAAAAGCAAAGTGTGCTGAGAAGACAGATTGGTCCTGCAGGTAGCTGAAATCATTCATGTGTGGACTGGGGAAAAAGGCCTGGGGACTTTGGCCTTCACTCTGCTACTGGGAATGTTGGGTCTGGAAGTATATCATCTTTCACCTGCAGTTCTAGAAGCAACTATGGCTGCTGTTATCTCAGACTTTCAGACTCTTCCACTCTTCTTACTACACCAGAGTCCTCGTGTGACGTCACTTGCCTGGTGTATGAGGGCACATATGCCATTGGAAAGTAACCTGTAGACACTATCAGATTTTAGTTGGTGTCTCTTAAAAAGGAGGCCTGGGGCTAGAGATATGACTCAGAGTTTAAGAACATTGATAGCTCTTTCAGAAGATCTGGGTTCAGTGCCTAGCACCCACTTGGTAGCTCACAATTGTCTGTAACTCCAATTCCAGGGGATATGATGCCATTTTCTGTCCTTTGAAGGCACTGCACACATGTAGTGCACAGATAAACATGAATGCAAAGCATGCATGCACATAAAAATAAAATGAGAGAAAGGCTTATTTTATTTTTTTAATAGACATATTTATTTATTTACATTTCAAATGTTATTCCCTTTCCCGGTTTCCTGCCCATAAGCCCCCTAGCCCCTCCCCCTCCCCATAAGGGTTTTCCCCCCATTCACTCCCCCTTATCACTCCCCTCAACATTTCCCTACACTGGGAGTCCAACCTTGGCAGGACCCTTCCACTGGTGCTCAAAACGGCCATCCTCTGCTACATAAGCAGTTGGAGCTATGGGTTAGCCCATGTATAGTCTTTGGGTAGTGGTTTAGTCCCTGGAAGCTCTAGTTGATTGGCATTGTTGTTCTTATGGGGTTGCAAGCCCCTTCAGCTCTTTCAATCCTTTCTCTAATTCCTCCAAAGGGGGTCCCCTTCTCAGTTCAGTTGTTTGCTGCTAGCATTCACCTCTGTATTTGACATGCTTTGGTTGTGTCTCTCAGGAGAGAACTATATCCTGTCCCTTTCAGCATGCAGTTTTTAGCCCTATCAATTTTACCTAGTTTTGGTGTATATATATATATATATATATGCTACGTGTGGGGCAGGCTCTGAATGGCTGTTCCTTCAGTCTCTGCTCTAAACTTTGCCTCCATATCCTCTTTTCTACACAAATTAAATCATTCTCTCTTAAAAATATTATTAAAAATGCAGTGAAACTTTCTAGTTACTAGAGAACATTTTAACATGTCCCTAGCTGTTTTCAGAAGGCCTTCCTTTTTTCCTTTCCCTCCCTCTCTGCTTCCTTCCTTCCTTCCTTCCTTCCTTCCTTCCTTCCTTTCCTCTTTTTTCCCATTCTGTTGACACAGTAGCTCTCGTTGACCTTGATGACTAGTGGATGACTCCCTGTTTGTCTCGACTGTTGGGTTTTCCCTGGAAGGGAAAGCATTTACAGAATTATATCATATCTAAGACTTGACCCCGAAGTATGTCATCTAATCTTGTAAATCACCCTTTGATAGAATTATTCTGACTCTAAACACAAGAAACAGAGAAGTTCTGAGGTTTACAACTAATTTGATAGAACTAATTTGGACATTTTCTGTACAGATAGCTAGTAGGAGACTTGACTAGAAGCTATTCTTCTTGCCTGACTCAAAAAAAAAAAAAATGCAGACTTTTCCCAGGCTTCTGTTATATGTACCAGGAGGAAGCAGGATAAGGGTTTCTCACGATTGCATTTACTCAACCTGCCACGTGCCCTAGTCAAGGCTCACATTTCTAATTTCTAAGACTTATGAACTGACAAAGTGGGAGTCACAAAGAGAGAAAACATTCAATGCAAAGCGTGGGTGGGTAAGCTGGAGACAAGGACACAATCCTTTGCTTTGGAACCTCTGTGCAGCTTCCCTTGGCTATCATTCCAAGTTCTCTCCTTCTGGGTTCCATATCTGCTCCTTCTGTCAGTGCCACTGGAACTGGGTTTCTCTCTGGTACAAGGTCTGGATACTTTCCTTTTTCCTTTGGCTTTGTCTGTAACATATCTGCTCCCAATCCTCCCAATAAGCTTTGCATGTTGGCCTTTCTAAGATTTTATTCAGTAGATTGTTTTGGACTAGGAATTTGGGGAAAGTCAGGAGTATAAAATTATTTATTGTTGTGGCTGTGGGAATCTTGGGGGTGTGATTTATCTATAAATTGTGTGATTTAGCAAAATTAGTTATGTCAACCTAATGAACTAGTGACTGATAACAATTTTGTATCAATAGATGATAAGAAGGAAAAATCTAGGAATTAGTGCCGAGTTGTTCTGCATTAGTGGTATGCACAAGTTCTTGAAGAAATGCACAGACTTTGTCCGGGTTGTGTCAGAAAAGGAACTTTATATATTTTTAGCTGGTGTGAGAAGGCAAGACACAATTCAGGTAGACCTGTGAGGCTTCAGTGTTCTCATTTTGAGCCCAAAATGATGCCAGCTCAATCAACTTACTTGACTACAGAGTATCTTGGAGGTAAAGTTTTCCCTCAGAAGGATAGAGCTGAGAGAGTCATTGGGAACATAACCTCATTTAAAGTAGTAAAACAGTATCCAATTAAACAACTACAATTTCCCTATCTCATTGGCAGAGGGAGGGGTAGGAGGGAGAAGAGTGCTGTGATTTGTGTAGGTGCCTAGAAAATTTGGAAAGGGAATAAAACCAAACCACCTGTGAGAAGGATGGCCTGGCTGCTGGGTCGAACCTCAGACCAAGAACTGGCAGCACAGTGATAGAAAGTACACGGTAGGGACCGTTTGGGGACTGTTGGACTTGGGAGGGTTAGGTTTCCTGTGGCTCATGGCAGGAAGCCGCCTCCGTCTCTCTCTGTTAATGCAGATGGTGCACAGTGGAGTTCCTGTTGACTCTTTGTAACCTCGTGTGCCGCAAAGACATGTTTTCTCTGCGCGCGTCCGTTCTCTGCATGGAATAAGGTGCCTTAAGCAAAGTCGGAAAGACATTGATTATCCAAGCTATGACAAGTTCATTGAATTTGGATAGGCAACTGCACACCCCAAATTCATTCCCACATACATTCTGTTTTGTTCTAGGCAAGAGTATATTTTAAACCTTTAATGTTTTCAGAGGCTTAGATCTATTTGGGATAAATTGACGTGAAGTGTCCCCATCAAACCTGATCCAATTTCTGACTTTTTTAAAGGGTTGTAGAGGAAGGTTGACAAGTAATATTCCCAGGGTGTTAGGTCATAATAAAGATTTACTAAAGATGACATTACTTTTTTTTATAGGAATTATGCTCTGTCCCCACATATTTGTTGAACTCTTAATCCCAAATACCTTAAAAAGTAACCATATTTGGAGAGAATATTTTTTCTTTTTCCCCCTTCCCAGTTCCTCCATTTCTGTCCCCTTCCACTGTCTCTATGAGGACGCTCCCTCTCCCACCCACCCACTGCCACCTCAACACCCTGGCATTCCCCTAAACTGCGGAAGCAAGCCTTCACAAGGGCCTCTCCTTCTACTGATGCCACACAATGCCATCCTCTGCTACATATGTGGCTGGAAACATGGGTTCTCCAATATGTATTCTTTGGTTGGTGGTTTAGTCCCTGGGAGCTCTCAGGGGTCTGGTTGGTTGATATTGTTGTTCTTCCTATGGGGTTGCAAACCATTTCAACTCCTTTAGTCCTTTTCCTAACTCCTCCATTTGTGAGTCCCTGTGCTCAGTCTGATGGTTAGCTGCAAGCATCTTAATCTGTATCAGAAAGGCTCTGGCAGAACCTTTCACGATACATCCATATCAGGCTCCCAACAAGCACTTCTTGGCATCAGCAATAGTGACTGAGTTTGGTGGCTACATAGGGGATAGATCCCCAGGTGAGACAGTCTCTGGATGGCCTTTCCTTCAGTCTCTGCTCCATTCCTTGTCCTTGTATTTCTTCCCAAGAGTATTTTGTTCTCCTTTCTAAGAAGGACTGATGCATCTACATTTTGGTCTTCCTTCTTCTTGAGCTTCATATGGTCTGTGAATGATATCTTGGGTATCCCAAGCTTTTGGGCCAATATCCACTTATCAGTGAGTGCATATCATGTGTTCTTTTGTGACTGGGCTATCTCACTCAGGATGATATTTTCTAGTTCTATCCATTTATCTATGAATTTCATGGTCATATTTTTAATAGCTGAGCAGTACTCCATTATATAAATGTACCACATTTGCTGTATCCAATCCTCTGTTGAAGGACATTTGGGCTCTTTCCAGCTTCTGGCTTTTATAAAGAATGCTGCTATAACATAGTGGAGCATGTGTCCTTGTTATATGTTGGAGCATCTTTGGGTATATGCCCAAGAGTGGTATAGCTGGGTCCTCAGGTAGCACTATGCCCAATTTTCTGAGGAACAGCCAGACTGATTTCCAGAGTGGTTGTACCAACTTGGCATCCCACCAACAATGGAGGAATGTTCTTCTTTCTCCATATCCTCACCAGCATCTGCTGTCACCTGAGTTTTTGATCTTAGCCATTCTGACTGGTGTGAGGTGGAATCTCAGGGTTGTTTTGATTTGCATTTCCCTGATGACTAAGGATGTTGAACATTTCTTTAGGTGCTTCTCAGCACCTAAAGGGTGCTTGGTATTCCTCAGTTGAGAGGAATACCAAGCACTGTACCTTATTTCAAAATAGGGTTATTTGGTTTTCTTGGAGTCTAACTTCTTGGGTTCTTTGTATATATTGGATATTAGCCCTCTATCAGATGTAGGATTGGTAAAGACCCTTTCCCAATCTGTTGGTTGTTGTTTTGTCCTATTGACAGTGTCTTTTACCTTACAGAAGCTTTGCAATTTTATGAGGTCCCATTTGTCAATTCTTGATCTTAGATCGTAAGCCATTTGGGTTCTGTTGAGGAAAATTTCCCCTGTATATTACAGGCTCTTCCCACTTTCTTGGAGAGAATCTTTAAATGTGAAAATGATGTTGTTGTGGTGGAAATTAATCCAATGTGAGTGGTATCCTTATAAGAGGAGAGATCTGGAGCCACAGAGAGATGGTAGGAATACACCTAAAGAAAAGTCTATGTGAGGCCTGAGTGAGACAAGAACTATCTGAGGACCAAACCTCTAACTAATCCCGGAACATTAGCCCCCAGATCTATGGGAGTAAACTTCTGTTAAATAGCTTAGTTTGGGGCATTTTGTCATAACAACTCTAGAAAATAGTAGAGTGGATTTTATCCAACTTATTAAAGGAATACTTTCTTCACAGAGTACTGGTCAAATTCTATTCAGTGTTTTATAAGCTTCGTTAGGCCTGCACCTATCTATCTATCTATCTATCTATCTATCTATCTATCTATCTATCTATCTATCTATCTATCTACATACCTACCTAACCTACCTACCCACCCAGCCATCTATCTATCTATCTATCTATCTATCTATCTATCTATCTATCTATCTATCTATCTATCTATCTACATACCTACCTAACCTACCTACCCACCCAGCCACCCAGCCATCTCTATCTATCTATCTATCTATCTATCTATCTATCTATCTATCTATCTATCAATCATCTTTCTATCTATCTATCTTAGGGTCTTATATGTAGTTTACATGAAACTTGAACTTACAATGCTGTTTTCATATTTACAATTATCTAGCCTCAGCCTCCTACGTGCTGGGGGACTGCAGGCATGAACCATCAGGCCTGGTCCATTTATTAATATTTTACAGCAGGGAAGTATTATAAAAATGTTTAATTGTAGAACAATGTGACTACATAAAGTAGGTGGAAAATAACAATTAGTCACAGTGCGCTGACCACTCAGTTCAGTGACCTACATGACAGATTCTATTTACTCTGGTGTCATTACTCCCCAAATTATCCTAAAACAGATTCCAAGCATACCTCTTCATCTAAACTATCATCTAATATTTTATAAGTCTTTAATATGATACACACATAGCCACAATTTAAATTACATTTGTTTTTCAAATGTCAAAGTTTCCTTTGAGATGGAGTTTTACTGTGTAGTCCAGTTTTACTAGCCTTTAACTTTTGGTGAGCCTCCTGCCTCTGCCTGTGAGTTCTATATTTACTACTAGGGGTACTATGCTGGGTTTCAATGTGATAGCATTTTGAAAGCATTTAAGCCCTTTCCCCAAGGGCTTAGGAGATGGCTCAGTTGGAAAACTGCTTGGTGTGCAAGCACAGGAACTGAGTTCTAGCCCCTAACACTTAAATTTTAAAAAAATGGTCTAGATAGTGGAGTAGAGAGACAAGTAGACTCCTGGAGCTCACTGGCCAGCCAGATTAGCCAATCAGTGAAATTTGGGTTCAAAGAGAAAGGGGTGACAAAGGAAAGAGGATTAGGAGTTCAAGGCCAGCCTAAATTATATGATACCCTGACTCAAATATCAAAAACCAAAGACCAAAACAAACCCAAAGAGTAGCATTAGTAATTTGTAACTATAAGTATATGTGATGTACTTTAACTTATTGTAATTATCTTTAATGGTGTTGAAGATGTCTCATCTTTGGTTATAGGTTCCATGTCTCATCTTGGTGAATAGGATTCTAAGTTTCTTTGAGGTGATTCTAATAGTCTCAGAGAATTTCTAAGCTACATGTTTGGAAAAAATTTTAGCCTTGAGCACATTTCTATCATTTACCGTGGAGAGATCCCTGAATTCTTTGTGCTACTGGGTTGGTCACTATTTTATGACTCTGGGAGGACTTAATAACTCCTTCTGTAGACTGAAGGAACACCCATTCAGAGCCTGCCCCACATGTGGCCCATACATATACAGCCACCCAATTAGACAAGATGGATGAAGCAAAGAAGTACAGACCGACAGGAGCCGGATGTAGATCGCTCCTGAGAGACACAGCCAGAATACAGCAAATACAGAGGCGAATGCCAGCAGCAAACCACTGAACTGAGAATAGGACCCCCGTTGAAGGAATCAGAGAAAGAACTGGAAGAGCTTGAAGGGGCTCGAGACCCCATATGTACAACAATGCCAAGCAACCAGAGCTTCCAGGGACTAAGCCACTACCTAAAGACTATCCATGGACTGACCCTGGACTCTGACCTCATAGGTAGCAATGAATATCCTAGTAAGAGCACCAGTGGAAGGGGAAGCCCTGGGTCCTGCTAAGACTGAACCCCCAGTGAACTAGACTGTTGGGGGAAGGGCGGCAATGGGGGGAGGGTGGGGAGGGGAACACCCATAAGGAAGGGGAGGGGGGAGGGGGATGTTTGCCCGGAAACCGGGAAAGGGAATAACACTCGAAATGTATATAAGAAATACTCAAGTTAATAATAATAATAATAATAAAAAAAAACACTAGCAACATAGAACCAAATTGGGAAAGGCTGTCTACTCTAACTTGTTCTGGGGAAGCCAATGCCACCTTCCCACCTCCTTGGGCTCCTGCACACATATGATACACATAAATTCATGCACGCAAGCACATATACAGATGAATTAAATGAATAAAGCTTTTTATTTAAAAAAATAAATTAGAAGTAAGCATATGACAAGAAAAAAAATAACTCCTTCTGTAAACCATCAGGAAGAGATGCTTATGTTATAAACCCAGGCAATGATGGCATGTAATCTGCATTCTCAGCTTCTGAAAACCCCCGTTCCTCGGGTTTCAGGGCAGATGAATGTTGGGTGCTCCTTCTTTGTTTTGTTATTTCAGAAAAATCCAATGAAAAGAGAGTAACATTATTTGCTTCTTAGAGTTTTATTTCTGTGAAGAGACCATGACAACTCTTATAAAGGACAACATTTTTAATTGGAACTGGATTACAGTTTGGAGATTTAGTCCATTATCATCATTGTGGGAAGTAGGGTGGCACACAGGCAGACATGGGGCTGGAGAGAGAGCTGAGAGGTCTACATCTGGATCTGCAGGCAGCAGGAAATGGCAGAGTGTCACTAGGCATTGCTTGAACTTCTGCAATCTCAAAGCCCACACCCTACCAGTGATACATTACCTCTAACAAGACCACATCTCCTAAAAGTGCCACTCTCTTTGACCTATGCAGTCTAGTTTTTTTCAAACTACCACAGTTACCCTGGTGACAATCAATCAATCAATCAATCAATCAGTTTACTCTTTAATTTCTTTCAGAGATTTATTTGGTTATTTATATGTGTAGCCTAGTTTAAATAAGTTGGTCTTTGTTTCTCAATCATCATATCAATAGGCATTTAGAGTTTAGTGGTTAATATACAGTCTCCCCATTAGAGGAATTTACTCCAGTGTGGAACCATATTAATGACACTCACAGTGCAAGCAAGCAGGGCACATTAATGTATACACATGTAAACTGCTACTAGTTCCCCAGGGAACTCAATCTGCCTTGGGCTGAGCCAGGAATTTGCCAAGGAAGTAACAGATCATTGTTTATGAAGGGATGATTAAGAGTTTCCCAGATGGAAAATTAGGGAAAGGGCTTCAGAGCAGGTGTGACAGATGTGGTTGGCCATTCAGTGGCCATTTTGATTCCTCCTTGTTGTCTTCCCCTCCCCCCACAACGAAGGTTGGAAATTCTGAATTCTGCCACACAGTTTCTTATAGTTAAGACAGCTCATGTAATATAATTTGTAATATAATTTTGGACAAGGAGATAGAGTCAAGTCTTCTGGGTTGAAGCTCTATGGGGATGGCCTCCTTTCTTCTTTCCTCCTTGAGATTATCCTATGTGTTATGATCTGACATCAAGGCAGTGCCCCCAGAGGCGAGAGATGGCAGGCTTGAGGATAGAGAAGAGGAGCTGTGAATGGCAGGTGAAAAATGAGTAAGGCACAACCTTGCAGCACTTTTGTGAAAAGTTAAATATGTTAATTTTAATCTATTGTTGGTCAGAGACTCAGCTACTGGTAGCCAAATGTGGCCAATGCGAAGACCAGCTTGTTGGTCACTG
Organism: Rattus norvegicus; assembly: GCF_021556685.1. Lineage (NCBI taxonomy): Eukaryota > Metazoa > Chordata > Mammalia > Rodentia > Muridae > Rattus > Rattus norvegicus. Next base: position 40,316,135 of record NC_141538.1, on the reverse strand, counting down.
CATTTGCAGATAAGCTGTATCACCGAGGAGCCACACAGAGGGCAACCACATCTTAGGCTTTTGTTAGAGAAGATTTGCTTCTTTACTCTGTGAAGTAATTTCATGTCAGATTTGTGGATGTCTCAATCGTCCACTGTAGAACATTTTATTTCCTGAAGCTCAAATCCTCTAACATGTCAAGATATTTCTGGGACAAACAGATTTTGGAGTTTCTCAAGTAGAAAGGGTTGGGGAAGTTGTCATTCTTCATTGTGTCATGTTGAAGGGTGAAAAACTCTAAGGTTTAGAAATGACTTGGGTCTTGCAGTGAATATTTGTGGCATTCTGGTCTTTTCCCTGTCAGCCATGGTGCTGCTGAGACACCCGTTGTATGTGCTGCCTGATGACTGCTGTTATCGAGGACGTGGTTAGATCACAGGTTTTAACCACAGGTTTAAGGTAAAAAAAAAAGTCGATAAAGCCAACCCAACCATTCTGCTATGAGAAAAGTAAACAACAATCGAAAAAAATGAATTGTTTCTATAAATAAACTAAGCATCTAATATATTCAAGATACTCCTCTAAGGCCATACAGCTGTTAAGCTTGGTATAAGCCACTACAAGCCCTGTTTCACAAATGAACACAGTGGGCCAAACAGACTGTAGTGTGTCCCGTTTACTTGTTTTTTTTTTTTTTTTTCTTCTCTCAGCCATGGACCTGGTTCAGATGCATGCAATCTGGTTGAAGAGGCCATATTCTTAAGCTCTACACTCCTGTGTCTCTTACCATGGATTTATATTTAAGAGAAAAGGCCATGTAAGGCATGCAGTTAGGATATAGTTCGTGGTTTTATTTTCTGAAATCATGTGGGTGACCTGCTTTTCCTGTACTCCTCAGGTTCTTATAGTTTGTTATGACATTATTAATAACTGTCTTAACAATTGAGCCCTCTTTCTTGAGCTGTACAGTGGCACAGCTGTGTAGGAAGATCAATTAGAGTTTAACAAAGAGATGCTAATTGTTTATGGATGCATCAGGAAGAAAAGATTTCAGATGTTATTGTTACGGTTACTGAAGGCAAGATGAAAGTGGTGGCAGATATTTATAATAATTTTATCTGGTATCCCTCTGCGAAATGTTCTGTAAGCTATAATTGATGCAGATCCTCCATACAATCTTGTTTTGCTACAATCTTCAGATGCTGCTCTGCTTTATACACAGTCTGATCAGCTTTTCACAACTCCCAGAAACTAATAAAGTTTATCTGTCTTTAAGAGAGATGGGAAAATATTAGGCCTTCTTGAAAAAATGTATTTTATTTTTATTTAGAGAAGTGGGCTGTTTATTTTTTGTTAGTTATTTTGTTAATTATTGATTGCCAATGATTGAGATGATATAGATTCTTTGGGAACCCAATGATGGAACAGATAATTTAAAAATAAAGCTGGTAAGTGCTTATTCATGTAAAAATCTAGTTTATTCAGAAATGTTTTACTCTCTTTGTCTCTCTGTCTCTGTCTCTCTCTAACAAAAAAAAAACCCAGAGAAATTTGAAGCATTTACTTCCTAATGTGGTGTTTTTTTTCTGAGATTGTGTTTAAGGAAGGGTAGTAGTTTGGGATCTTTTCCAACATTCACAGTATCTGTCTTAGGGTTTCCATTGCTGTAAAGAGACACCATGACCAAAGTAACTCTTATAAAGGCAAACAGTTACTTGGGGCTAGCTTATAGTTTCAGACATTCAGTCCATTATCATCATGGCAGGAAACATGCCAGCATCCAGGCAGATATGGTCTTGAAGAAGGAGCTGAGAGTTCTACATCTTGATCTGAAGGCAGCCAGGAAAAGACTGTTTTCTAGGCAGCTAGTAGGAGGGTCTCCAAGCCCACCTCTACAGTGACATACTTCCTTTAACAAGGTCACACCTACTCCAATAATGTCACACCTCCAAATAGTGCTATTCCCTGGGACAAGCATATTCAAAGTATTACATTTCACCCCTTGGCCACCATAGGCTTGTTCAAACACATGAGTCTATGGTGACCATAACCAGCTATAGCATAATGAAAAACATGTTTAGTCCAACTGGTAGTCTTTAATAGTCTAAGCAATATGAAAAGTGGAAAGTTCTAAGTCTTCTCTGAGAGTCATGCACTCTCTTAACTGTAATCTACTATAAAATCAAAATAAAAAAGCAGATCACATACTTCCAGCATCACAGGATATACATTACCATCCCAAATTGTAATAGAAAATATTGGATGAAAGCAAAACCAAAAACCAGCTAGGCAAACTCCAAAGTCCATGTCTTCATATCCAATGTCAAAGCGCTCTTCAGCTTTCCAACTCCTTTCATCCTTGTAGACTGCTTCTGGCAGATCTGGCATTCATCAGCAACAGATTTTGTTCTCTTGTGCTGATTCTACTCTTTATTAGCAACTTTCCTTGGTAGGCATCCCACGGATTCAACATCTCTAACATTTTGGGGTCTCTAAGGCAACTTCAACTTCATAGGTTCTTGTTCCAGTGTCTGGGACCCACACATGATCTTCTAGGCTCCTCCAAAGTGCTTGGGTCATCTCTCCAGCTCTATTCTCTGTAACACTCTAGACTCTGGTTGACTCTACTTCACTGCTGCTGCTGTTCTCGGCAGATATACCATGGTACTGGCATCTCCAGTTTGCTGCAAGTAGACTTCACCAATAGCCTTTCATAGGCTCAGAAGTGGTGCTAAGCCTCAACTTCTTTGCAAGACCCCTTCGGTCCTGGGTCATTAATTGCAACGGAGGCCCTATTTTCACCAGTGACCTTCCCTGACTTTTTACAGTGCCAAGCGTTAGCTGTTCTCCATGATGCCTTTAAAACCAGTACCACCTGGGTGATTGTTACACATTGCCAAGTCCAGCTGCAGCCCTATGTCCTCATTTTTAATTGCTGAATGGATTGGTAGGATTAACATAGTGAAAATGGCCATCTTACCGAAAACAATCTACAGATTTAATGCAAACCTCATCAAAATTTCAACTCAATTCTTCACAGACATGGCAAGAACAATTCTCAACTTTATATGGAAAAAAATCCAGGATAGCAAAAACAATTCTCAACAATAAAAGATCTTTGGGGAGAAATCACCATCCCTAACCTCAAGCTGTACTACAAAGCAATAGTGATAAAGACCACATGGTATTGGTACTGAGACAGATAGGTTGATCAATGGAATAGAATTGAAGACCCAGAAATACACCTACATACCCATGGGCACTTGATGTTTGACAAAGAAGCCAAAACCATAAAGTGGAATAAAAGAAGGCATCTTTAATAAATGGTTCTAGTCTGACAGGATGTCTTCGTGCAGAAGAAGGCAAATTGATCCATATTTTTCTCCTTGTACAAAGCACACATACAAGTGGATCAAGGACCTCAACATAACGGGGAAAGGGAATAACATTTGACATGTAAATAAGAAATAGCCAATTTAATAAAGATGGAAAAAAACACCAGATTCATTGAATCTAATAGAAGCAAAAGTGGGAAAGAGCCTTGCTCTCACTGGCCCTGGGGAGAATCTCTTGAACAGAACACCAATGATTCAGGCTGAATAATTGATAAATGGGACCTCATGAAACTGAAAAGCTTCTGTAAGACAAAAGACACAGTCGGTAGGACAAATCAGCAACCTACGGATCAGGAAACGTATCTTCATTAACACTAATTCAATAGAGGGCTAATATCTAAAATATATAAAGAGTTCAAGAAGTTAACCTTCAAACCACCCAAATAACCAAATTAAAAAAATGGGATGCAGAACTAGACAGAGAATTCACAACAGAAGAATTTCAATGGCGGAGAAGCACTTAAAGAAATAGTCAAAGCCCTTAGTCATCAGGGAAATGCAAATCAAAACAGCCCTGAGATTCCACCGGAGACCAATCAGAATGGCTAAGATAAAAAATTCATGTGACACCATATGCTGGCAAGGGTGTGGAGAAAGAGGAGCACTCCTTCATTGATGGTGGGATTGCAAACTGCTGCAATCACTCTGGAAACCAATCTGGAAGTTACTCAGAAAATTGGGAAAATTTCTACTTGAAGATCCAGTCATACCAATCCTGGGCATCACCATACCTCAATGACAAGTGCTCCATTATGTTGCTTATTTGTGATAGCCAGAAGCTGGAAACAAACCAGATGCCCCTCAGTGGAACAATGGACACAGAAAATGTGGCTCATTTACACAATGGAATATTATTCAGCTACTAAAATCCAATGTTCTTCGTGAAAAATTACATTTATTTATTTGTTCGTGTGCACTCATGTCATCCCACACATATGAAGGCCAGAGGACAACTTTTAGGAGTTAGTTCTCTCCTCCCATCCTGTGGGTCCTGAGTATCAAATTCACATTGTCAACTCTCATTGTCACATTGTGCCTTTACCTGCTGAGCTCTGTAGTCAGAATCTCATGTTCTTCAAAGTAGAACTCATAATAGTCAAGCGATGATACCAACAGACAAGTCCATACACCAGGGAGTGGATAAAGAATGCATGATACATGTAGAATGAATGAAATCATGTCATCTGAGACAACCCAATGGAAACAGAGATCATCATGCTAAATGAAATAAGCCAGGCATAGGAAGACAAGCATCACACAGTACCACTCAGCTATGGAATCTATAAAAGTTAATACAATGATAAAGCATGTGCATCTCAAACAGCTTGAAGAATGTAGTTCGAATGCTTTTGTGATACTCAAGATAAATGTTTGAGGAGACAGACATATTGGACCCAACTTAAGTATCAACATTGTGTGCTTGCATTAAAACATAACATAGGATCTCTTAAATATGTATACTTTTAATTTCTATGTGTAAGGTAAGAAAAGATGACTAAGAGGGACCCCACGTAGGCAGAAGGACTCATGAGCCACAAAAGAAGTGATAAAGGTATTTTTCTAGTTTCAACTCAGTCATAATTTTTCCTTTTTTTGTGGTAGGTAGGTGAATAAAAATGTAATTACCAGGGCGAAAACTGTAAGTGGAGCTTCATTGCTTCAGAAAGGCTTTTTTTGGGGGTAACTATACTATTCATTGAGAGGTATAGAGAGTTTGAGACTGAGTAAATTTCACTGGCTTCTTTAAAGTAGCTATGTGATGCTTTTATTAGTGAGTTAGTTAGAATAAAACAATCTTAATGAATAAAAAGATAAAATCAAAAAAAAAAACCAGCCTAGTTTTTGTATATTGCTTTATATCCTTCAATTTAGCTCTTTCTTTTTTTTTTTTGTTGTTGTTGTTGGATTTCTGGGATCCTCTATATAATCTTGTCTCTGAATAAAACCTCCTTTACCTTTGTCCAATATGCACATCATCATTATTACTATTATTATTATTGTTATTGTTGTTGCCTTATTGCTTTGTCTATGACAGTTATTACAATGCAGAGTAGAACAGTGAAACTTGGACCTCAATTTTGAGGAATTCATGGCCACTGCCAGTACCTCTGCTCTCCAACAATCACTCATGGAGCTCCAGTCAAAGAAGAGGGTAAATAAGGACACCCATATATCAGGGCTCACATCTTATTAAAGCACCCAGAAAACAACCAGTTCCAAAAGCTTTTCAAGTGTGCCCTCTACTGGAATGGTGGAGAAACCTTGACCTTATAGGCCAGGTGCTCTAACACAGGGTGAAATCAAAGGTGACCAGAATTAAGCTGGGCTTCTGATTCACAAACTTCCTTTCCAGAGTCTGGTTATAGAATTTGCTCAGCTCTTCAAATCAGACCTGCACTTCCAGTGCGTGGTAACTGGAACTTTCCAAGAGGCAAGTGAAGACTATCTGGTTGGCTTTTTTGAAGATACCAAATTTGTGTATTATCTATACAAAGGTGTAATAACATGCTCAAGGATTTCCAGCTGGCTTGCTACAAACTTGGAGATCATGCTTAAAGATGTATAGTGAGGGCAGGAGATATGGCTCAGTGGTTAAGAATACTGACTGCTTTTCTAGAGTTCCTGAGTCCCAGCAACCACATGGTGGCTTACGACCATTTGTAATGATATCTGATGCATCTTCTGGTGTGTCTGAAGACAGAAACAGTATAGTCATAGTAATAAATGAATAAATGAGTAAATAAATATTAAAAAGAATCCACAGCAAACATATACTACAGAGAAATAGTAATAAAAACCACATGGTATTGTTATAAAAACAGACAGGCTGACCAATGGAATCAAATGAAAACCCAGAAACAGACCAAAATACCCATGAACACTTGATTTCTGACAAAGAAGCTAAAATCATACAATCAACAACTGGTGCTGGTCTAACTGGATATCTGCATGTAGAAGAATGCAAATAGATCCATATTTAATGTCTTGCACAAAACTCAAGTCCATGTGGAAGAAAAACCTCAACATAAAACCAGAAACATTTAATCTAATAGAAGAAGAGGGGAATAGCTTTGAACATATTAGTACAGGAGACAATTTCCCAAACAGAACACTAACAGCTCAGGCACTAAGATCAACAATTAATTAATGGGACCTCATGAAACTGAAAAGCTTTTGTAAGGCCAAGGACACTGTCAAAAGGACAAAATAGCCTACAGATTGGGACAGGTTCTTCACCAACCCTCCATCTGACAGAGGACTAATATCCAAAATATATAAAGAATTGAAGAAGGTAAATGCCAAGAATCCAGATATCCCAATTTTAAAAATGGGGTACAGAGCTAAATAGAGAATTCTTAACAGATGACTCTCTAATCGCTGAGAAGCACTTAAAGATTCAATGTCTTTAGTTATCATGAAAATGAAATCAAAACAACCGAGATTTTATCTTACACCAATCAGAATGTCTAAGATTAATACTCAAGCAACAGCACATGCTAGTGAGGATGTGGAGCAAGGGTAACACTCTTCCACTGCATTACAGTGCAAACTTGTACAACCACTTTGGAAATGAATTTGGCAGTTCATCAAAAATTTTAGAATAGTTCTACTTCAAGACCCAGCTAAACTCTAAATCACTGCTTCTGAAGGAGAAGTTTTTATATCTGTCAGGCGATGCAGGCTCACATGTTGTTTTGTTGAAGCAAGACCATGGGAGGACATGTGATGTTTGGAGAAAGTATAAATAGGACTCAATGGACAGTGATGGGTGCTTATATACCTCAGTTTGCAATGCTTCTTTGGTCTTGAATCTTTGTCTTCACTGATCTTCACTTTATTCATTGAGAGAGGCACAGCAGAAAACTTCTCCTGGCATCCTGGTCACTCCTGCTGACTGGCGTGGATTTGGTGGAGGCCTTGCTGTTTCTGCTGGATCATGCTGCTGCTGCTAATTCATTTCTGGTATCCTGATACTACTGAACTGGACTGCTGGTATCCTGAGATTGGAATCACCTCAAAGAAATACGTCTAAACAGGTCCACATCTCCTTGTCCTGTTTGCCATTTTTTCTCCCCAGAAGTGTGTGTGTGTGTGTGGGGGGGTGTGAAGCATTTGAGAACTTTTTATTAAAAGTAGGCTTGTGGAAACGGCGGCACAGATCTTCCTGGTTGCTGCCACCGCAGAGAGCTCGTGGGCAGCACCCCGCGAGCAAACTTGAGCCTTGGGATCACAGGTAAGACCAACTTTTCTGCTGCAAGAGACCTGCCTGGTGAACTTGGGACACACAGAGGCAGAATTCCTCTAGGACCGGGCACATACTGTGTTTATCAGGAGTCACACACCCGCAGATCCCGGCCCACAGCAGCTCTCTGCTCCCAGACCCCGTGGGAGAGAGACCTCACCGCCTGGTCAGGTGGGCAATCCTGAGGCTGCAGAGAGGAAGAGACCACCAACACTGCCCACCCCTGCCCACATCCCTGGCCCAAGAGGAAACTGTATAAGGCCTCTGGGTTCCCGTGGGGGAGGGCCCAGTAGCGGCAGGACCCCTGCTGCCTGAGACACCACCGGAACCTGAAGGAACAGACCGGATAAACAGTTCTCTGCACCCAAATCCCGTGAGAGGGAGAGCTAAACCTTCAGAGAGGCAGACACGCCTGAAACCAGAAGAGACTGCACTCTGCATACACATCTCAGACGCCAGAGGAAAACACCAAACGCCATCTGGAACCCTGGTGCACTGAAGCTCCTGGAAATGGCGGAACATATCTTCCTGGTTGCTACCGCCGCAGAGAGCTCGCACGAACTTGAGCCTCGGGACCACAGGTAAGACCAACTTTTCTGCTGCAAGTGACCTGCCTGGTGAACTCAAGACACAGGCCACAGGAACAGCTGAAGACCTGTAGAGAGGAAAAACTACACGCCCGAAAGCAGAACACTCTGTCCCCATAACTGGCTGAAAGAAAACAGGAAAACAGGTCTACAGCACTCCTGACACACAGGCTTATAGGACAGTCTAGCCACTGTCAGAAATAGCAGAACAAAGTAACACTAGAGATAATCTGATGGCGAGAGGCAAGCGCAGGAACCCAAGCAACAGAAACCAAGACTACATGGCATCATCGGAGCCCAATTCTCCCACCAAAATAAACATGGAATATCCAAACACACCAGAAAAGCAAGATCTAGTTTCAAAATCATATTTGATCATGATGCTGGAGGACTTCAAGAAAGACGTGAAGAACTCCCTTAGGAGAACAAGTAGAAGCCTACAGAGAGGTATCGCAAAAATCCCTGAAAGAATTCCAGGAAATCATAAATAAACAAGTAGAAGCCCATAGAGAGGAGTCACAAAAATCCCTGAAAGAATTCCAGGAAATCATAAATAATCAAGTAGAAGCCCATAGAGAGGAGTCACAAAAATCCCTGAAAGAATTCCAGGAAAACTCAATCAAATAGTTGAAGGAATTAAAAATGGAAATAGAAGCAATCAAGAAAGAACACATGGAAACAACCCTGGATATAGAAAACCAAAAGAAGAGACAAGGAGCTGTAGATACGAGCTTCACCAACAGAATACAAGAGATGGAAGAGAGAATCTCAGGAGCAGAAGATTCCATAGAAATCATTGACTCAACTGTCAAAGATAATGTAAAGCGGAAAAAGCTACTGGTCCAAAACATACAGGAAATCCAGGACTCAATGAGAAGATCAAACCTAAGGATAATAGGTATAGAAGAGAGTGAAGACTCCCAGCTCAAAGGACCAGTAAATATCTTCAACAAAATCATAGAAGAAAACTCCCCTAACCTAAAAAAAGAGATACCCATAGGCATACAAGAAGCCTACAGAACTCCAAATAGATTGGATCAGAAAAGAAACACCTCCCGTCACATAATAGTCAAAACACCAAGCGCACAAAATAAAGAAAGAATATTAAAAGCAGTAAGGGAAAAAGGTCAAGTAACATATAAAGGTAGACCTAACAGAATCACACCAGACTTTTCGCCAGAAACTATGAAGGCCAGAAGATCCTGGACTGATGTCATACAGACCCTAAGAGAACAAAAATGCCAGCCCAGGTTACTGTATCCTGCAAAATTCTCAATTAACATAGATGGAGAAACCAAGATATTCCATGACAAAACCAAATTTACACAATATCTTTCTACAAATCCAGCACTACAAAGGATAATAAATGGTAAAGCCCAACATAAGGAGGCAAGCTATATCCTAGAAGAAGCAAGAAACTAATCGTCTTGGCAACAAAACAAAGAGAAGAAAAGCACACAAACATAACCTCACATCCAAATATGAATATAACAGGAAGCAATAATCACTATTCCTTAATATCTCTCAACATCAATGGCCTCAACTCCCCAATAAAAAGACATAGATTAACAAACTGGATACGCAACGAGGACCCTGCATTCTGCTGCCTACAGGAAACACACCTCAGAGACAAAGACAGACACTACCTCAGAGTGAAAGGCTGGAAAACAACTTTCCAAGCAAATGGTCAGAAGAAGCAAGCTGGAGTAGCCATTCCAATATCAAATAAAATCAATTTTCAACTAAAAGTCATCAAAAAAGATAAGGAAGGACACTTCATAGTCATGAAAGGAAAAATCCACCAAGATGAACTCTCAATCCTAAATATCTATGCCCCAAATACAAGGGCACCTACATACGTAAAAGAAACCTTACTAAAGCTCAAAACACACATTGCACCTCACACAATAATAGTGGGAGATTTCAACACCCCACTCTCATCAATGGACAGATCATGGAAACAGAAATTAAACAGAGATGTAGACAGACTAAGAGAAGTCATAAGCCAAATGGACTTAACAGATATTTATAGAACACTCTATCCTAAAGCAAAAGGATATACCTTCTTCTCAACTCCTCATGGTACTTTTTCCAAAATTGACCATATAATTGGTCAAAAAACGGGCCTCAACAGGTACAGAAAGATAGAAATAATCCCATGCGTGCTATCGAACCACCACGGCCTAAAACTGGTCTTCAATAACAATAAGGGAAGAATGCCCACATATACATGGAAACTGAACAATGCTGTACTCAATGATAACCTGGTCAAGGAAGAAATAAAGAAAGAAATTAAAGACTTTTTAGAATTTAATGAAAATGAAGGTACAACATTCTCAAACTTATGGGACACAATGAAAGCTGTGCCAAGAGGAAAACTCATAGCTCTGAGTGCCTGCAGAAAGAAACAGGAAAGAGCATATGTCAGCAGCTTGACAGCACACCTAAAAGCTCTAGAACAAAAAGAAGCAAATACACCCAGGAGGAGTAGAAGGCAGGAAATAATCAAACTCAGAGCTGAAATCAACCAAGTAGAAACAAAAAGGACCATAGAAAGAATCAACAGAACCAAGAGTTGGTTCTTTGAGAAAATCAACAAGATCGATAAACCCTTAGCCAGACTAATGAGAGGACACAGAGAGTGTGTCCAAATTAACAAAATCAGAAATGAAAAGGGAGACATAACTACAGATTCAGCGGAAATTCAAAAAATCATCAGATCTTACTATAAAAGCCTATATTCAACAAAACTTGAAAATCTACAGGAAATGGACAATTTCCTAGACAGATACCAGGTTCCGAAGTTAAATCAGGAACAGATAAACCAGTTAAACAACCCCATAACTCCTAAGGAAATAGAAGCAGTCATTAAAGGTCTCCCAACCAAAAAGAGCCCAGGTCCAGACGGGTTTAGTGCAGAATTCTATCAGACCTGCATAGAAGACCTCATACCAATATTATCCAAACTATTCCACAAAATTGAAACAGATAGAGCACTACCGAATTCCTTCTATGAAGCCACAATTACTCTTATACCTAAACCACACAAAGACCCAACAAAGAAGGAGAACTTCAGACCAATTTCCCTTATGAATATCGACGCAAAAATACTCAATAAAATTCGGGCAAACCGAATCCAAGAGCACATCAAAACAATCATCCACCATGATCAAGTAGGCTTCATCCCAGGCATGCAGGGATGGTTTAATATACGGAAAACCATCAACGTGATCCATTATATAAACAAACTGAAAGAACAAAACCACATGATCATTTCATTAGATGCTGAGAAAGCATTTGACAAAATTCAACACCCGTTCATCATAAAAGTCCTGGAAAGAATAGGAATTCAAGGCCCATACCTAAACATAGTAAAAGCCATATACAGCAAACCAGTCACTAACATTAAACTGAATGGAGAGAAACTTGAAGCAATCCCACTAAAATCAGGGACTAGACAAGGCTGCCCACTCTCTCCCTACTTATTCAGTATAGTTCTTGAAGTTCTAGCCAGAGCAATCAGACAACAAAAGGAGGTCAAGGGGATACAGATGGGAAAAGAAGAAGTCAAAATATCACTATTTGCAGATGATATGATAGTATATTTAAGTGATCCCAAAAGTTCCACCAGAGAACTACTAAAGCTGATAAACAACTTCAGCAACGTGGCTGGGTATAAAATTAACTCAAATAAATCAGTAGCCTTCCTCTACACAAAAGAAAAACAAACCGAGAAAGAAATTAGGGAAACGACACCCTTCATAATAGACCCAAACAATAAAAAGTACCTCCGTGTGACTTTAACCAAGCAAGTAAAAGATTTGTACAATAAGAACTTCAAGACACTGAAGAAAGAAATTGAAGAAGACCTCAGAAGATGGAAAGATCTCCCATGCTCATGGATTGGCAGGATTAATATAGTAAAAATGGCCATTTTACCAAAAGCGATCTACAGATTCAATGCAATCCCCATCAAAATACCAATCCAATTCTTCAAAAAGTTAGACAGAACAATTTGCAAATTCATCTGGAATAACAAAAAACCCAGGATAGCTAAAACTATCCTCAACAATAAAAGGACTTCAGGGGGAATCACTCTCCCTGAACTCAAGCAGTATTACAGAGCAATAGTGATAAAAACTGCATGGTATTGGTACAGAGACAGACAGATAGACCAATGGAACAGAATTGAAGACCCAGAAATGAATCCACACACCTATGGTCACTTGATTTTTAACAAAGGAGCCAAAACCATCCAATGGAAAAAAGATAGCATTTTCAGCAAATGGTGCTGGTTCAACTGGAGGTCAACATGTAGAAGAATGCAGATCGATCCATGCTTATCAACCTGTACAAAGCTTAAGTCCAAATGGATCAAGGACCTCCACATCAAACCAGACACACTCAAACTAATAGAAGAAAAACTAGGGAAGCATCTGGAACACATGGGCACTGGAAAAAATTTCCTGAACAAAACACCAATGGCTTATGCTCTAAGATCAAGAATCGACAAATGGGATCTCATAAAACTGCAAAGCTTCTGTAAGGGAAAGGACACTGTGGTTAGGACAAAACGGCAACCAACAGATTGGGAAAAGATCTTTACCAATCCTACAACAGATAGAGGCCTTATATCCAAAATATACAAAGAACTCAAGAAGTTAGACCGCAGGGAGACAAATAACCCTATTAAAAATGGGGTTCAGAGCTAAACAAACAATTCACAGATGAGGAATGCCGAATGGCTGAGAAACACCTAAAGAAATGTTCAACATCTTTAGTCATAAGGGAAATGCAAATCAAAACAACCCTGAGATTTCACCTCACACCAGTGAGAATGGCTAAGATCAAAAACTCAGGTGACAGCAAATGCTGGTGAGGATGCGGAGAAAGAGGAACACTCCTCCATTGTTGGGGGGTTGCAGACTGGTACAACCATTCTGGAAATCAGTCTGGAGGTTCCTCAGAAAATTGGACATTGAACTGCCTGAGGATCCAGCTATACCTCTCTTGGGCATATACCCAAAAATGCCCCAACATACAAAAAAGACACGTGCTCTACTATGTTCATTGCAGCCTTATTTATAATAGCCAGAAGCTGGAAAGAACCCAGATGCCCTTCAACAGAGGAATGGATACAGAAAATGTGGTACATCTACACAATGGAATATTACTCAGCTATCAAAAACAATGACTTTATGAAATTCGTGGGCAAATGTTTGGAACTGGAAAATATCATCCTGAGTGAGCTAACCCAATCACAGAAAGACATACATGGTATGCACTCATTGGTAAGTGGCTATTAGCCGAAATGCTTGAATTACCCTAGATGCCTAGAACAAATGAAACTTAAGACGGATGATTAAAATGTGAATGCTTCACTCCTTCTTTAAAATGGGAACAAGAATACCCCTAGCAGGGAAGAGAGAGGCAAAGGTTAAAACAGCTACTGAAGGAACACCCATTCAGAGCCTGCCCCACATGTGGCCCATACATATACAGCCATCCAATTAGACAAGATGGATGAAGCAAAGAAGTTCAGACCGACAGGAGCCGGATGTAGATCGCTCCTGAGAGACACAGCCAGAATACAGCAAATACAGAGGCGAATGCCAGCAGGAAACCACTGAACTGAGAACGGGACCCCAGTTGAAGGAATCAGAGAAAGAACTGGAAGAGCTTGAAGGGGCTCGAGACCCCATATGTACAACAATGCCAACCAACCAGAGCTCCCAGGGACTAAGCCACTACCTAAAGACTATCCATGGACTGACCCTGGACTCTGACCTCATAGGTAGCAATGAATATCCTAGTAAGAGCACCAGTGGAAGGGGAAGCCCTGGGTCCTGCTAAGACTGAACCCCCAGTGAACTAGACTGTTGGGGGGAGGGCGGCAATGGGGGGAGGGTTGGGAGGGGAACACCCATAAGGAAGGGGAGGCGGGAGGGGGATGTTTGCCCGGAAACCCGGAAAGGGAATAACACTCAAAATGTATATAAGAAATACTCAAGTTAATAAAAAAAAAAGTAGGCTTAAAAATCTAAGCCCACAACCACTCCTGGCATTTATGCAAAGATGTTCCACCATATCACAAGGAAACTTCCTCAACTATGTTCATAGCAGCTTTATCCATAAGAGCCAGAAACCGGAAGCAATCTAGGTGTCGTGCAATGGAAGACTGGATGAAGGAAATGTGGTTCATTTACACAATAAATTTCTTCTCAGCTATTCAAAGCAACGATATCGTGAGAGTTTTAGGCAAATGGATGAACTAGAAAATATCCTGAGAGAGATAAACCAGGTCCAGAAAGACGCAGAAAGTATGTAGTCACTTATAAGTAAATATTAGCCATTAAGTACAGGATTACCGTGCTACAGTTCAAAGAAGCTAAGTGGCAAGGAGGGCCCAAGAAAGGAGGCTTGAATCTCATTCAAAAGATGAAATAAAATAGACATCGGAAGTGGTTGGAAGGAGGGAACTAGGTGAGAGAGAGAGAGAGAGAGAGAGAGAGAGAGAGAGAGAGAGAGAGAGAGAGAGAGAGCGCAGAGGGGAATGAGTAGGGGTGGGGAACAGGTGTGGAGACAGGACGGATTGAGGGCAAGGTGAGAGGGCTGGGAGAGAGAATAGAAATTTGTAGGAGGACATCTCCGGGATTCGCCAGAGACCTGGGATGGGAGAAGCTCCCCAGAGTCTTTAACGGTGATCCTAGCTGAGACTCCTAGCAGCTGGGGGATATAGAGCCTGAATTAGCTACCTCCTGTAGTCAGGCGGAGTTCTAGTGGGAGGAGGGAGACACTAATTCACCCACAAAACCTTCGACCCCCAATTTTATCATGTCTTTCAGATGTGTAGGGATAAAGATGGACCAGAGATTGAGAGAACGGCTATACAATGACTGGGTCAACTTGAGACCCATCCCATGTGAGAGAGCCAACCTCTAACACTAGTCTATTGATGAGTCTCTACTATTCATACAGGCAGGAGCCTCGCATAACTGTCTTCTGAGTGGCTTCATCTAGCACCTGATGGAAACAGATGCAGAGACCCACAGCCAAGATTAGGGAGAGCCCACAGATTCTTATGGAAGAGTTGGAGGAAGGATTGAGGAAGCCAGAATCATGGACACCAAGAATATCTACAGAATAAACTAACTTGGGTCCATGGGGTCTCACAGAGACTGAACCACTAACCAGAGAGTATGAAAGGGATGGATCTGCTCCCTATACATAGGTAGCAGATGTGCCGATTAGTCTTCACGTGGGTTCCCTAACATTTGTAGCGGGGGCTGTCTCGAACTCTGCTGCCTGCCTTTAGACCCCATTCCCCTAGCTGGGCTGTCTTGTCTTGCTAAAGAGGGAGAGCACTCTGTCCTGCTGTGAGTTGATATGCTGGGGGGTGGGAGGGGCAGCTGTCACTAACACAGGGTTTCTCCTTTTCTGGGAAATGAGAAACGAGGGGAGGGGTCATGAGGGTGGGACTGGGAGGGGAGGAGGGGGGGGGATGCAATCAAGATGTAAAGTGAATAAATAAATTAATGAAAAAAAGAATCCACAGCAAAGGGAATAATTTCATTTTCATAACAGAAATGCCTAAAACGTTACCCCATGTTCTTCCTATTATTAATAATTCTGGATGATAAACATTTCCTTTGGCAGGATTGAAAGGTACCTATAAGTATATGATGGCAAGTGGAAAAATGGGGAACAGAAGTCAGATACTGGCAGTTTCTCTTCCTCCATTGTGTGCAAATTTTTAGTATAAAAGCAGTATGCAAAGCATAGATAGAAGTTAGAACACTGAATGAACCGAATTCAACAAGTCACCTTTATAATATTCTTAAATAAGCTTATTAAAAAGTTCTGGGAAAACATTTCCCAGAAAGCTGAGCAATCATGCGTGCGCGCGCTGGCATCACTGGTCTCTTCTCACTTGGGTTTGACCTACAGCCGCCTGGGGAAAAGATGGCCGCCCTAGCCACATCTGGGCTGTCCCAACAGATGCAGAGCTTCAGTACATCTGTGGTTAGGCCCTTTGACAAGCTTGTAAGGCTCTTGTTCAGGTCCACAGCATCGAAGGCAGCTATGCAACCGCCCTGTACTCTGCTGCATCTAAACAGAATAAGCTGGACCAGGTGGAAAGTTGCTGCGAATGGGGCAACTCCTGAAGGATCCCAAGGTGTCTCTTGCTGTTCTGAATCCCTACAATTAAGCCCTCCATCAAAGTGAAAAGCCTGCATGATATCACCACAAAGGAAAAATTCTCTCCGCTGAAGACCAACCTCATGAATTTACTTGCTGAAAATGGTTGCCTAGGCAACACTCAGGTCATCGTCTTTGCCTTTTCCACCATCATGAGTGTCCACTGTGGAGAAGTGCCATGCACAGTGATCACAGCATTTCCTTTAGATGAAGCTGTTCTCTCTGAATTAAAGACAGGGCTGAAGAGCTTCCTGAGACAAGGCCAAATACTGGAATTGGAGGTCAAGACTGGCCGTAAATCATGTTGGGAGATTGTCTGAATTGGGGAGAAGTATGTTGATTTGTCTGCAAAGAGCAAGATCCAGAAGCTCAGCAAGGCCATTCGGGAGATGCTCTGAGAAACTGTCATCTGTGTGAGTTTTTGTCCTTGGACCAACAATAAAATGCTTCCTGAACAGAGAAAAAAAAGTTCTGGAAAATGATGGCATTTCCTTTTTTAAAGAAAAATAAGCAAATTTCTTATTGATGGCAGTTAAATGGTATAGCATTTTTAATCCCATAGATTTCTGTCTATTCACAGTGCTATTTACTTATTTATTTATTTTGGAACAATGGGTTTATTGAGGTTTCTTAGAGAAGCAAGGGTGATTCAGATAGTTGTGCTGCTGAAAAACCTGTCCCAGCATGAATGATAAGTCATGAAGGCTGCATCATTGGATTATCTTGTGTAACTTACAGGCAGCTACACCTCTGAAGAGTCCCTTTCAGAGCAATTGTTTATTGCATACATCACTTTGGGGGAGGGAGGTCTCATGAGTCTTGTAAACTTTGTGTCCCTCCTGAGTCTTATACATTTCCTATGAGTTTCATTAGCCTCCTGAGTAAAAGGGAATATTTTCAGTCTGGGGCAGATAGTTGCCCCAAGGCCCCCTCTTTCTTTTGTTGGTTTTGTTTTTTGTTTTTCAAGATAGGGTTACTTTGTATAACAGTCTTGGCTTTGTGAACCAGGCTGGCCTTGAACTCAGAGAGAGCCACCTGTCACTGCCTCCCGAGAGCTGGGATTAAAAGCATGTTTCACCACACCCAGTCTTCTTTAAGGTTTTTAAGTGGTTGTATTTTAAGAGCCCTATAAATATTGCCTTCCCTATCTAGATTTTGGATAAATTAAAATAGAACAGCAAGTAAAAGAGGACAAGTTGTTACCATTATAATTGATAACGATTACATTCATCTGCCAATGGTTATACTGTGTGTATTACTGAGCACCCATCTCAGAGAGGATTACCCATCTCAGAGAGGATTAGCAATTTCAAATAGATGGAAGGCTTGTTCACTGGAGCAGCATCGTAGAGCTCTTTAGTGCATATGCCCTTTAAATCTTGGTAAATAACATTTTCTACCCTCAAATAATCTGAGCTCACAAATATAATTTGCATAGCTGTCTTCTTTAGTCCCTTATATAATACATCATTGTTCTCATTATAACACAAAGCCCATGAAAAACACGTAGTGGTCCTGGTGATTTTTTAGGTAGGTTGAGCTTAGGTGCACGGCAGCCACACAGATGCCAGGGCCTTACCCCAGTTCTCAACATTTGAGATCCCAGTCTGCCTCAACCACTGGCCTCAGACATGCCTTCTAGATGATGAATGAACAAATGGATATCTGTGCTTTATTGGCAGATCCACTTTTTCCCCTTTGTTTATTTTTTATTGATTATTTTATTTATTTACATTTCAAATGTCCCCTTTCCTGGTCTCCCCTCTGCAACTTTCCTATCCAATCCCCCACCCCTTTGCCTCTAAGAGGTACCCCCCCCCCCCGCACTCCTGCCTCACCCTTCTAGCATCTCCCTACACTGGGGCAACAAGCCTCCACAGGACCTCCTGCTGATGCCAGATAAGGCCATCCTCTGGTACATATGCAGCTGGAGCCCAGGACCTACCCATGGATGTTCTTTGTGTTGGTGGTTAGTCCCTGGGAGCTGTGGGGACTCCTGTTAATTGATACTGTTGTTCTTCCTATGGGGGTTGCAATCCCTTTCAGCTCCACCAGTCCTTCCCTGTCTCTTTCATTGGGGTCCCAGGGCTCAGTCCAATGGTTGACTGTAATTATCTGCATCTGTCTTAGTCAGGTGCTGGCAGAGCCTCTCAGGAGACAGCCATACTGGGCTCCTGTCTGTAAGCAGTTCTTGGCATCAGGAATAGTATTGAGGTTTGGTGTCTGCAGATGGGATGGATCTCAAGGTGGGGCTGTCTCTGGATGGCCTTTGCTTCAGGCTCTGTTCCATTTTTTGTCCCTGCGTTTCCTTTTGACAGTAACAATACAGGGTTAAACACTTTGAGATGGGTGAGTGGCCTCTTCTCTCAACTGGGGAGTGGTCACTTCAGGTTCATCTCCCCTCTGCTAATTACATATGCATAATTAGATATTACATATCCATAATTACAGCTAATGTCACTCCTATTGGGTCCTTGGAGCCTTAAGCATCCCTGGTGTCTGGGACTTTGTAGTGGTTCCCCCCACTGTTATTCACCTCTCCATTGCAACATATCTCTATTCATTCTTCTGGTCCTCTAGACTTTCCTCCTGTCTCTTCTCATTCCTGAACTTGCCCTCCTTCCCTTCCCACTCAGGAACCTCCTTCCCTTCCTCTCCCTCCAGTGATTATTTAGTTCCTCCTAAGCAGGCTTGAAGCATTCATATTTTGGCCTTCCTTCTTGTTAAGGTTTATATGGTTTATGGATTGTATCTTGGGTAATTTGAGCTTTTGGGCTGATATCCACTTATCAGTGAGTGCATACCATGTGTGTTTTTCTGTGATTGGGTTACCTCACTCAGGATGATATTTTCTAGTTGCATCCATTTGCCTACGAATTTCATAAAGTCGTTGTTTTTGATAGCTGAGTAATATTCCATTGTGTAGATGTACCACATTTTCTGTATCCATTCCTCTGTTGAAGGGCATCTGGGTTCTTTCCAGCTTCTGGCTATTATAAATAAGGCTGCTATGAACATAGTGGAGCACGTGTCTTTGTTATATGTTGGAGCATCGTGTGGGTATATGCCCAGGAGAGGTCCTTGTGATAGGATGGACGGTCATTTGGGTATATATACCCAAGAGTGATACAGCTGGATCTTGAGGTAGATGGAGTCTTAACTTTCTGAGGAACCACAATATTGGTTACCACGGTGGCTGTACAAGTTTGCACTCTTACAGCAAAGGAGGAGTGCTCTCTTTGCTCTACATTCTCACCAGCAAGAACCGTCACTGGTGTTTTTGACCTTAGCCATTCTGACAGGTGAAAGATGGAATCTCAAAGTAGTTTTGATTTCCCTGGTGGCTAAAGAAATGTCGAACATTTCCTTCAGTGTTTCTCAGTCATTTGCGACTGCTCTGTTGAGAATTCTGTTTAGGTCTGCATCCCATTTCTAATTGGGTTATTTGCTTTGGGTCATTTCGGTTGTTGATGTCTAGTTTCTTGGGTTCTCTATATACTCTTGATATTAATCCTCTATCAGATGTATCATTGGTAAAAATATTTTCCCATTCTGTAGGCTTCTGCTTTGTCTGATTGACAGTGTTCTTTGCCTTGCAGAAGCTTTTCAATTTTATGAGGCCACATTTAGTGGCTGTTGTTCTTAGTGCCTATGCCATTGGTGTTCTATTCAGAAACTTACCTGCACTAATAATCCAAGGTTCTTCCCCACTTTCTTTTCCCTCAGGTTCAGTGTATCTGGTTTTATGTTGAGGTCTTTGATATACCCTGACTTGAGTTTTATGCAGAGTGATAACTATGGGTCTATTTGCATTACATGCATCTATTACATGTAGCAGTCTAATTTGACTAGTACCATTTGTTAAAGATGCTATCTTTTTTTCATTGTGTATTTCTAGCTTCTTCATAAAAAGAATCAGTTGTCTGTATATGTATGGGTTTATGTCTGGGTCTTCAATTTTATTCCATTAACCAGTATGTCTGTTTTACATAAATACCATGCCATTTTTATTACTATAGCTCTGGACTATAACTTGAAATCAGGAATAATGAGATCTTCAGTAGTTCTTTTATTGCTTAGGATTGGTTTAGCTATCCTGGGTTTTTTAATTTTCTATGTGGAGTTGAGAATTGTCATTTCAAGGTCTGCAAATAATTGTGTTGGAATTTTGATGGAGATTGACTGAATCTATCTGTAGATTACTTTTTGAAGGATGGACAGTTTTGCTATATCAATCCTATTGGTCCATGAGTATGGGGATCATTCCATCTTCATGTAACTTTTCAACTTCTGCCTTCAAAGACTTGAAGTTTTTTTTTTTTTTTTGTTATACAAGTTTTTCACTTGCTCAGTTAGTGCTACTCCAAGATATTAATTTATATTATTTAAGATTATTGTGAAAGGTGTTGTTTCCATGATTTCTTTCTCAGCTTGTTTAGTATTTAGAGATAGGAAAGCTATTGATTTTTTTGTAGGTTAATTTTGTATCTACCTACTTTATTGAAAATGTTTATCAGCTTTAAGAGTTTCCTGGTGGGATTTTTTAGAGTCACTTATGTATATTATTCTATCATCTACAAATAATGATACTTCGATTTCTTTCACTCTGATTTTATAACTGAGTTGTCCTTTGAGCAAGCTTGTCTTTTAAATGTTGTATGGCTTCTGTACTGTTCCTGTAAGTTCGCTATTAAGATATACTAAGATGTTTTGAAAATGAAATAATTTGTTCTCTTCCTATCAAGTATGATGTTATCTGTGGAGTTCTGAAATGCTTTTCTCTCAGGCTAAAACAATGGCTCAGGGTATACAGGTGCTTGTGTTCAGACCTGAGGACCTCTGTTTGACTCCTTGATCTGACAAGGTGTCAGGGAGAACTGACACCTGTGAATTGCCCTCTGACCTTGCAAGCCTGTCCTCAGCTTCCTCATTCCCTCTCTCCCCTTCCTGCTTGCTCTTTCTCTGGTTTTTTCTCTCTTCACTCTCTCTCTTTCTCTATACCCTTCCCCCCTTTCTTTCTGAAGGAGGGTTTTTTGTTTGTTGACATGGAGAATGACATTGATTAGCTTTCTAATGCTGAGTCAGCTTTGTAGGGACATATAATTGCGTTGTTCTTATCCCACTATTTTCCTAGTTTACTTGTTAGTTCTATTCCCTCTTCCCTTTTCCTCTGGGAAGGAGGACCCCACACCCCCACCCCGGATACCAGCACATACTGGCATATCCAGTCACTGCAGGACTAGGCATATCCTCTCCTACTGAGGCCAGACAAGGCAGGTCAGATAGGATCTGCAGGCAGGCAACAGAGTCAGGAACAGACTGTGGAAGAGCTTTTAATCTTTCATCATTGAGTATAGTATTCACCATGACTTTTCATATGTTAAACCCAGTTATGTTAACATAGTCCCCTTATCTTTCTAGTTTGTTGAGTGTTAATATTTGAATAGGTGTTGAATTTTATCAAGTGATTTTTTTGTGACTCATTTGAGTTGGTCATATGTTTGTGTCCTTAATTTGTTAACATTGAACACACTTTTATTCTTTTTCACATACTTAAATATCCTTGCATTCCAGAAACAAATAGTACTTGAACATTACATATAATACTTTTAACATGCTACAGATTCAGTTTGTATGTATTTTTGAGAACTTTAGTGTCAGTGTTCACAACCTTCCATCTACCCTCCTTTTACACCCAGACCTTCCTCTTCCCTTCCTTCCTTATTTCCATTTGGTTTCTGTTTTATAATAGCATTTTTGGTTTCTAGTATTAGAACAATACCAGCTTTAGAAAGCAGGTTACAAAGCATTCTCTCAATTTGTTTAAAATAGTTTTTTTGACAAACATCTGAGAAAGATTAGTATTATCTCTTTTTAAAAATATTTAGTGGAAGGACAGTCAAGATGGCTCAGTGTGTAAGGTGGTTGCTTCCATGACTGACCTCTGCCTGCATGCATGTACACATGTACATATCCACATACCTTCATTGTCTTAGTTGATTGTTTCAAAGAGCCAACATTTGGTGTCACTTATTTTTTTTTGTATGCTGTGTTTCTTTTAAAAAATTATGAGACAACATTCTGAACAGAACACCAATAGCTCAGGCACTAAGATCAACAACTAAGAAATGGAAATCATAAAACTGAAAAGCTTCTGAAAGGAAAAGGATATCATTAAAAGGACAAAATGGTAACAAACATAATGAGAAAAGATCTTCACCAACCCTACATCTGACAGAGGGTGACATCCAAAACATATAAAGAACTAAAGAAACTGGACATCAGCAAACCAAATAATGCAATTAAAAAATGGGATACCATAAGAACAACAATGTCAACCAACCAGAGCTTCCAGGGACTAAGCCACTACCTAAAAACTATACATGGACTGACCCTGGGCTCTGACCTCATAGGTAGCAATGAATAGCCTAGTAAGAGCACCAGTGGAAGGGGAAGCCCTTGATCCTGTTAAGACTGAACCCCCAGTGAACGGGATTGTTGGGGGGGTGGTAATGGGGGTGAGTGGGGAGGGTAACACCCATATAAAAGGGGAGGGGGTAGGCTAGGAGGCTGATGGCCTGGAAACCCAGAAAGGGAATAACATTTGAAATGTAAATAAGAAATACCCAATTTAATAAAAATGGAAGAAAAAAATAAAAAAATGGGATACAGATCTAAACAGAGAATTTTCAACAGAGAAATCTCTAATAACCAAGAAGCACTTAAAGAAATGTTCAACATCCTTATTCATAAAGGAAATACAAATCAAAATGACTCTGAGATTCCATTTTACATATGTCAGAATGGCTAAGATCAGAGACTCAAGCAGTAGCTCGTGCTGTCAAGGATGACATTCCTCCATTGCTGGTGGGAGTGCAAACTTGTACAACTACTTTGGAAATCAATCTGGCAGTTTCTTAAAAACTTGGGAATATTTCTACCTTAAGACCCAGCTATACCACTTCTGGGTATATACCTAAAAGATGCTCCACCGTACCACAAAGACGCTTGCTCTACTATGTTCCTAGTAGCTTTATCCATAATAGATAGAAATTGGAATCAAACTAGGTGTCCCTCAACCAAAGAATGGAAAAAGCAAACGTGGTACATTTACTCAATGAATTATTAATCCGCTATTAAAAAATGACATAATGAAACTTGCGGGCTAATGGATGGAACTTGAGAATATCACCCTGGGTGAGGCAACGCAGACGCAGAAAGATAACCGTGATATGTACTCACTTATAAGTGGATATTAGCCATAAAGATAGAGTAACTATGCTACAGTACACAGACCCAAAGAAACTAAGTGATGAGGAGGTCCCAAGGTGGGATGCTTGAATGTCACTGACAAGAGGAAATGGAATAACCATTGGGGGTGGGTGGAGGGAGGGGGCTGGGTGAGGGATGGGATAGGTATGGGAATAGGAGGGATCCTGTAGGGAGAAGATGGAGGGAGAGAGTACTGAGAGAGGTAATTGGAATGGTAGCGTACATCTCTGGGACTAGCTAGAAACCTAGGATAATGGAAACTCCCATTCAAAACTCCATTGTCTAGGTCTACAAGGGTGACCTTAGATAAGACTCCTAGCAATGGTGTATATGAAAGCTGAACTGGCTATCTCCTGACTCCCAATAGAGGGACTGGAACACCAACCTAGCTGCAGAATCTTTGACCCACAATTTGTCATATCTACAAGAAGCACAGAGGTAAAAGATAAAGCAGAAATTGAAGGAAGGGCCAAATAATGATTGGCTCAGCTTGAGACCCATGCCTCGAGAGTGCGCCTAACCCTGACACTGTTAATAATTTTCTGCTATACCTGTAGGCAGGAGGTTAGCATAACAGTCATCTGAGAGGCTTCACTTACCAACTGGTGGAAACTGATACAGAGACCCAGATCCAAACATTAAATGTTGCTTGGGAGGAATCCGATGTAAGAGGAGGAGGATGAGCTGAAGGAGCCAGATGGATCAAGGACACCACAGGAAAACATACAGAATCAATTAACCTGTGCCCATAGGGGTCACAGAGACTGAACTGCCTTACAGAGAACATGAGAAGGATGGACTTAAGCCCTCCTAAGAGCAGGAGCAGGAGCAGGAGCAGGAGCAGGAGCAGGAGCAGGAGCAGGAGCAGGAGCAGGAGCAGGAGCAGGAGCAGGAGCAGGAGCGGGAGCAGGAGCAGGAGCAGGAGCAGGAGCAGGAGCAGGAGCAGGAGCAGTTCTGAGCTGTTTTGTCTAGCCTTATTAGGAGAAGTTGCTCTATGCCAAAGGTTGATATCCATGGGAGGTCTCCCCTTTTCTGAGGAGAAAGGTAGGAGGACAGATGGAGGGAGGGTGGTGAAAGGGAGGGACTGAGAGGAGAGGGGGGAGAGGAAGTTGTGATTGGAGTATAAGGTAAATAAATAAATATATTAATAAAAATTATTTTTGAGAATTTCATATATGATACTGGTATTTACACTAGTTGCCTCTTTCCCGAACTTCTGTCATGTTACTCCCTCTGGCACCTTTTCAAAAATTTTGACTTTTCTTTATTTAATTATCATTGTTACATAAACAAGCAAATATGTAAATACAATCTATGATGTGGCAGGAACAGCAGGGCTGCCCCTATGTAAATGCTGGGAGTTGTACAGCTGCAAAAGCACCTTCTGCAGGAGGACCTAATTGAGGACTGCCTTAGAGATGAAGGATTGCAACTGCAAACAATGCCAGCCAAACAGGAACTGCTGTTTGGAAGAGATGCTTTCTTAGGACCAATAGGGGCATGGGTGGAGGGTCTTAAAGGAGCTTGCAGCAGTTCTCAAATGAGCTTGCTGCAGCGTTTCCCACTTGCTCCTGGGGTCTGTGTCATTGACTCTGGTGCCAACTCACCCCCAAGCCCCACGGGCTGGTAGGATCAGACAGAGGGCTGCCCCAGGCACAGGCAGCATAGCTGAATCTAGTTAGTGTTGCTTGCATGTATATGCTCTTAGGGCTGATCATTTGCATAACCAGCTGGGGAGATCATCTGGGGAACAATGGATCTCCATCTCTCAGAAGTCATTAATTGCCTGTACCTTTTATCTATGACTGGAGGCCTTGTGAGATTTTCCCCCAAGTATGTTGGCCTGTCAACTGGTGTTCAGGTCTTGTTTAGGCAGTCACATTGTTGAGATTTCCTGCTTGCAGCTTTCCTGTCAGGTGTAGAAGACATGATCTCACAGCAGACGTCCTGGTCCCCTCTCGCTTACTACCTTTCTGCCCATTTCCCACTATGTTCCTTAAGTCTTGGATGTACAGGTTGTATTATAGACATATCTATTGGGGCTGAGCACGACATGGTTAGTTATTATGTACATTTTGATGAGTTGTACATTTTGTAATGGTCTCCTTTTGCAAAAAAGAGTTTCTTTGCTAAATGATGAGAGATAAGATGATCTGTATGCATAAGGTTAAGTATTTAAGATGCAGTTAGAAATAAATTGGCATAATTCAGGCAAGTAGCTGCAGTAGGCTTTCTTTTAGGCTTCATGACCTCAACGGTGATGGGCTAGGCTTATAGTACTAAGCATGAATTTCCTCCTGTTGAGTAGGTTTTAAATCCAATCAAATAGCTGTTGGTTACCTCTGAGCCTTACGAGCCACTGTTACAGCTCTAGGGATATCTTAGGGTCACAGCTGGATAGGACGATTGCTTCCTTACCTTGGTACTGAAATTTAGTATTTTAGTAGTGTGAACACTAGTCCTCAGGGAGGAGGATTTCAAAGTCAAGTCTAGCTCGAGTTCTCTTGTCCTGTGTTTGATATGTGTATTGTCTTCAGCAGTAGGGACATACCTTCAAATTCTAGGAAACTAAAGGCAGCAGCAATTTTTAATACTATTTCGGAGGTCTCTTGGATTCCCTGACCAACAGCTTGAAAGGAGGTTTCTCGTGTCTCACTTGAGTTATTGTTAAATAGACTGTGGCTCTTTGGAGGTGTAGCATCACCCTAAGTGGTTTAACTTCACTTTGCGTGTGTTCGTGTAATGTTAGGTAAACATGAAATAATATCATTCCCTATGATGTTTTCAAACATCCTTATTGTTTCTTTTATCTCTGCCCGTCCACAGTTAAAGTCCTCTCATGTTTTCTCTTTCCGCCGAAAAGCCCAGTGTCCTGCTATTCTCCTCTACAGAGTTG
This sequence comes from Rattus norvegicus, assembly GCF_021556685.1. Taxonomy (NCBI): domain Eukaryota; kingdom Metazoa; phylum Chordata; class Mammalia; order Rodentia; family Muridae; genus Rattus; species Rattus norvegicus. Next base: position 40,289,564 of record NC_141538.1, on the reverse strand, counting down.
CTTCTAACTCCTCTTCCCATGGGCCCTTTTTACTTTCCTGGTATCACTGGTTAACTCAGATTACATACTCACATATTGCCATGTCGAGTTTGAAACAAGGAACCACAAATAAGAGGGAACATGGAGTTTTTGTCTTTCTGGTTCTGGGTTGTATTCAGCGGACTTTCTAGTTACTTCCTCTTATCCATACATTGCACTATTTCATTTTTCTTTACAGATGGATATTATTTTTATTGTATCATGTACAATACTTTTATTATCCATTCACCAGTGGAAGGACAGTTAGGTGTTTTCACTTCCTAGCTACTCTGAATAGAGCAGCAGTGAGCCCGGCTGAGTCTGTGAAGTAAGACGCAATGTCCTTGGGACACTTGCTGAGGAGTGGTGTAGTTAAGTCACACGTTAGACCTATTTTAATATTTCCAGAATTCTCAACATTGATTTTCAGAGTGTTTGCACATCCTTGGCAGTGTTTATTGTTAGTCATTTTTTTGTTCTTTTTCATTCAGATTGGGTGAGATGCATTGTCAAAGTTTGTAAAATTTGCATTTCCCTAGAGTAGCTAAGAATGTTGAATACTTTATGAGGTTTTCCTTTTATTGTTATTTCTTCTTTCTTTCTTTCTTCCTTTCTTTCTTTCTTCCTTCCTTCCTTCCTTCCTTCCTTCCTTCCTTTCTTTCTTTCTTTCTTTCTTTCTTTCTTTCTTTCTTTCTTTCTTTCTTTCTTTCTCTCCTTCCTTCCTTCCTTCCTTCCTTCCTTTCTTTCTTTCTTTCTTTCTTTCTTTCTTTCTTTCTTTCTTTCTTTCTTTCTTTCTTTCTTTCTTTCTTTCTTTCTTTCTTTCTTTCTTTCTTGACACTACTCAGACACATAGCCCAGTTTTAAATTGGGTCATTTGCTCTCTGGACTTTGTTTTTTGAGTTCTTTGTATATTCTGGATACAAATCATTTGTGAGAAGTACAGCTGGCAAAATTTTTCCCACTCTTTGAGCCTCTTCATTCAGCCAATTGTTTCCTTACCTATACAGAGATTTTTTTCATGTTGAGGCCACACTTGTCCTTAACAAGTTTTTGGACAAGTAGAGTACTTTTCATAAAGTCCTTTGGTATACCTATATCATAGAGGATGCTGCTTACATTTTCTTCTAGCAGCTTTAATGTTTCAGGTTACACATTGGTGTCTTTGATCCATTTATAGTTAGTTTTTGTGCAGGGTGATAGGGGTCTAATCTCATTCTTCTGCATCTAGTTTGCCAAGCATAGCTGATGATCAGTCTTTTCTCCACTGTATATTTTCCCTCTTTGTCAAATATCAGCTAAGTGTAATTATGACTACTCATGATTGGGACTTCCATTTTATTCCATTGATTTACATGTTTGTATTTTGTGCCAGTACCATACAGCCTTTTTAAAAATTTTTTATTAGATATATTTCTTTATATACATTTCAAATGTTATTCCTCTTCCCGGTTTCCTGTTCATAAGCTACTATCCCCTCCCCCCCTCTCCCATATGGGTATTACTCCCATACATCCCCCTTACTGCCTCCCCCATATTCCCTTGCACTGGGGGTCCAAGGGCTTCCCCTTCCACTGGTGCCCCAACAAGGCTATTCTCTGCTACATATGAAGTTGGAGCCCAGGGTCAGTCCATGTATAGTCTTTCGGTAGCGGTTTAGTCCCTGGAAGCTCTGGTTGGTTGGCATTGTTGTTCTTATGGGGCTGCAAGCTCCTTCAACTCTTTCAATACTTCCTCTAATCCCCCCCAAGGGGGTCCTGTTCTCAGTTCAGTGGTTTGCTGCTAGCATTGACCTCTGTATTGGGCATGCTCTGGATGTGTTTCTCAGGAGAGTTCTATGTCTGGTCCCTTTCAACATGCATTTGTTTTAGATTCATCAATCTTATCTAGTTTTGGCAGCTGTATATATATGAGCCACATGTGAGACAGGCACTGAATGGGCGTTCCTTCAGTCTCTGTTCGAAACTTTGCTTCCATATCCCCTCCACTATGGATATTTTTCCCCTTTCAAGAAGGAGTGAGAGCATCCGCATTTTGGTCACCCTTCTTCTTGAGCTTCCTGTGGTCTCTGGATTGCATGTTGGGTAATTCGAGCTTTTTGGCTAATATCCACTTATCAGTGAGCGCATACCAAGTATATTTTTCTGTGATTGAGTAACCTCATTCCAGATGATATTTTCTAGTTCATTCCATTTGCTTATGAATCTCATGAAGTCATTGTTTTTGATGCTGGGTAGTACTTCATTGTGTAGATGTACCACATTTTCTGTATCCATTCCTCTGTTGAAGGGCATCTGGGTTCGTTCCAGCTTCTGGCTATTATAAATAAGGATTGTATGAACATAGTGGAGCGTGTGTCTTTGTTGTATGTTGGAGCATCTTTTGGGTATATGCCCAAGAGAGGTATAGCTGGGTCCTCAGGTAGTGGAATGTCCAATTTTCTGAGAAACCTCCAGACTGATTTCCAGAGAGGTTGTACCAGTTTGCAATCCCACCAACAATGGAGGCGTGTTCTTCTTTCTCCACATCCTTGCCAGCATCTGCTGTCACCTGAGTTTTTGATCTTAGCCATTCTGACTGATGTGAGGTGGAATCTCAGGGTTGTTTTGATTTGCATTTCCCTGATGACCAAGGATGTTGATCATTTCTTTAGGAGCTTTTTGGCCATTCAATATTCCTCAGCTGAGAATGTTTTGTTTAGCTCTGTACCCCATTTTTAATAGGGTTACTTGGCTCTCTGGAGTCTACCTTCTTGAGTTTTTGTATATTGTGGACATTAGCTGTCTATCAGATATAGGATTGGTAAATATCTTTTCCCAATCTGTTGGTTGCTGTTTTGTCCTAATGACAGTGTCTTTTATCTTACAGAAGCTTTGCAGTTTTATGAGGTCACCTTTTTTTTTTACTCCTAAAGATTTTTTATTTGTGCCAGTACCATACAGTTTTTTTAAATATAGGTCTGTTATATATATATATATATATATATATATATATATATATATGTAAAAGTTTTTTTTAAATTTTTTATTTTTTTATTAACTTGAGTATTTCTTATATACATTTCGAGTGTTATTCCCTTTCCCGGTTTCCGGGCAAACATCCCCCTCCCCCTCCCCTTCCTTATGGGTGTTCCCCTCCCAACCCTCCCCCCATTGCCGCCCTCTCCCCAACAGTCTAGTTCACTGGGGGTTCAGTCTTAGCAGGACCCAGGGCTTCCCCTTCCACTGGTGCTCTTACTAGGCTATTCATTGCTACCTATGAGGTCAGAGTCCAGGGTCAGTCCATGTATAGTCTTTAGGTAGTAGCTTAGTCCCTGGAAGCTCTGGTTGGTTGGCATTGTTGTACATATGGGGTCTCGAGCCCCTTCAAGCTCTTCCAGTTCTTTCTCTGATTCCTTCAACGGGGGTCCTATTCTCAGTTCAGTGGTTTGCTGCTGGTATTCGCCTATGTATTTGCTGTATTCTGGCTGTGTCTCTCAGGAGCGATCTACATCCGGCTCCTGTCGGTCTGCACTTCTTTGCATCATCCATCTTGTCTAATTGGGTGGCTGTATATGTATGGGCCACATGTGGGGCAGGCTCTGAATCGGTGGCCTTCAGTCTCTGTTTTAATCTTTGCCTCTCTCTTCCCTGCCAAGGGTATTCTTGTTCCCCTTTTAAAGAAGGAGTGAAGCATTTACATTTTGATCATCTGTCTTGAGTTTCATTTGTTCTAGGGATCTAGGGTAATTCAAGCATTTGGGCTAATAGCCACTTACCAATGAGTGCATACCATGTATGTCTTTCTGTGATTGGGTTAGCTCACTCAGGATGATATTTTCCAGTTCCAACCATTTGCCTACGAATTTCATAAAGTCATTGTTTTTGATAGCTGAGTAATAGTCCATTGTGTAGATGTACGACATTTTCTGTATCCATTCCTCTGTTGAAGGGCATCTGGGTTCTTTCCATTTTCTGGCTATTATAAATAAGGCTGCTATGAACATAGTAGAGCACGTGTCTTTTTTATATGTTGGGGCATCTTTTGGGTATATGCCCAAGAGAGGTATAGCTGGATCCTCAGGCAGTTCAATGTCCAATTTTCTGAGGATCCTCCAGACTGATTTCCAGAATGGTTGTACCAGTCTGCAATCCCACCAACAATGGAGGAGTGTTCCTCTTTCTCTGCATCCTCGCCAGCATCTGCTGTCACCTGAGTTTTTGATCTTAGCCATTCTCACTGGTGTGAGGTGAAATCTCAGGGTTGTTTTGATTTGCATTTCCCTGATGACTAAAGATGTTGAACATTTCTTTAGGTGTTTCTCAGCCATTCGGCATTCCTCAGCTGTGAATTGTTTGTTTAGCTCTGAACCCCATTTTTTAATAGGGTTATTTGTCTCCCTGCGGTCTAACTTCTTCTTCTTTTTTTTTTTTTTATTAACTTGAGTATTTCTTATATACATTTCGAGTGTTATTCCCTTTCCTGGTATCCGGGCAAACATCCCCCTCCCCCTCCCCTTCCTTATGGGTGTTCCCCTCCCAACCCTCCCCCCATTGCCGCCCTCCCCCCACCAGTCTAGTTCACTGGGGGTTCAGTCTTAGCAGGACCCAGGGCTTCCCCTTCCACTGGTGCTCTTACTAGGATATTCATTGCTACCTATGAGGTCAGAGTGCAGGGTCAGTCCATGTATAGTCTTTAGTTAGTGGCTTAGTCCCTGGAAGCTCTGGTTGGTTGGCATTGTTGTTCATATGGGGTCTCGAGCCCCTTCAAGCTCTTCCAGTTCTTTCTCTGATTCCTTCAACGGGGGTTCTATTCTCTGTTCAGTGGTTTGCTGCTGGCATTCGCCTCTGTATTTGCTGTATTCTGGCTGTGTCTCTCAGGAGCGATCTACATCCGGCTCCTGTCGGTCTGAACTTCTTTGCTTCATCCATCTTGTCTAATTGGATGGCTGTATATGTATGGGCCACATGTGGGGCAGGCTCTGAATGGGTGTTCCTTCAGTCTCTGTTTTAACCTTTGCCTCTCTCTTCCCTGCCAAGGGTATTCTTGTTCCCCTTTTAAAGAAGGAGTGAAGCATTCACATTTTGATCATCCGTCTTGAGTTTCATTTGTTCTAGGCATCTAGGGTAATTCAAGCATTTCTGCTAATAGCCACTTATCAATGAGTGCATACCATGTATGTCTTTCTGTGATTGGGTTAGCTCACTCAGGATGATATTTTCCAGTTCCAACCATTTGCCTACGAATTTCATAAAGTCATTGTTTTTGATAGCTGAGTAATATTCTATTGTGTAGATGTACCACATTTTCTGTATCCATTCCTCTGTTGAAGGGCATCTGGGTTCTTTCCAGCTTCTGGCTATTATAAATAAGGCTGCAATGAACATAGTAGAGCACGTGTCTTTTTTATATGTTGGGGCATCTTTTGGGTATATGCCCAAGAGAGGTATAGCTGGATCCTCAGGCAGTTCAATGTCCAATTTTCTGAGGATCCTCCAGACTGATTTCCAGAATGGTTGTACCAGTTTGCAATCCCACAAACAATGGAGGAGTGTTCCTCTTTCTCCACATCCTCGCCAGCATCTGCTGTCACCTGAGTTTTTGATCTTAGCCATTCTCACTGGTGTGAGGTGAAATCTCAGGGTTGTTTTGATTTGCATTTCCCTTATGACTAAAGATGTTGAACATTTCTTTAGGTGTTTCTCAGCCATTCGGCATTCCTCAGCTGTGAATTCTTTGTTTAGCTCTGAACCCCATTTTTTAATAGGGTTATTTGTTTCCCTGCGGTCTAACTTCTTGAGTTCTTTGTATATTTTGGATATAAGGCCTCTATCTGTTGTAGGATTGGTAAAGATCTTTTCCCAATCTGTTGGTTGCCGTTTTGTCCTAACCACAGTGTCCTTTGCCTTACAGAAGCTTTGCAGTTTTATGAGATCCCATTTGTCGATTCTTGATCTTAGAGCGTAAGCCATTGGTGTTTTGTTCAGGAAATTTTTTCCAGTGCCCATGTGTTCCAGATGCTTCCCTCGTTTTTCTTCTATTAGTTTGAGTGTGTCTGGTTTGATGTGGAGGTCCTTGATCCACTTGGACTTAAGCTTTGTACAGGGTGATAAGCATGGATCGATCTGCATTCTTCTACATGTTGACCTCCAGTTGAACCAGCACCATTTGCTGAAAATGCTATCTTTTTTCCATTGGATGGTTTTGGCTCCTTTGTCAAAAATCAAGTGACCATAGGTGTGTGGGTTCATTTCTGGGTCTTCAATTCTGTTCCATTGGTCTATCTGTCTGTCTCTGTACCAAGACCATGCAGTTTTTATCACTATTGCTCTGTAATACTGCTTGAGTTCAGGGATAGTGATTCCCCCTGAAGTCCTTTTATTGTTGAGGATAGTTTTAGCTATCCTGGGTTTTTTGTTATTCCAGATGAATTTGCAAATTGTTCTGTCTAACTCTTTGAAGAATTGGATTAGTATTTTGATGGGGATTGCATTGAATCTGTAGATCACTTTTGATAAAATGGCCATTTTTCTATATTAATCCTGCCAATCCATGAGCATGGGAGATCTTTCCATCTTCTGAGGTCTTCTTCAATTCCTTTCTTCAGAGTCTTGAAGTTCTTATTGTACAGATCTTTTACTTGCTTGGTTAAAGTCACACCGAGGTACTTTATATTATTTGGGTCTATTATGAAGGGTGTCGTTTTCCTAATTTCTTTCTCGGCTTGTTTCTCTTTTGTGTAGAGGAAGGCTACTGATTTATTTGAGTTAATTTTATACCCAGCCACTTTGCTGAAGTTGTTTATCAGCTTTAGTAGTTCTCTGGTGGAACTTTTAGGATCACTTAAATATACTATCATATCATCTGCAAATAGTGATATTTTGACTTCTTCTTTTCCGATCTGTATCCCCTTGACCTCCTTTTGTTGTCTGGTTGCTCTGGCTAGAACTTCAAGAACTATATTGAATAAGTAGGGAGAGAGTGGGCAGCCTTGTCTAGTCCCTGATTTTAGTGGGATTGCTTCAAGTTTCTCTCCATTTAGTTTAATGTTAGCAACTGGTTTGCTGTATATGGCTTTTACTATGTTTAGGTATGGGCTTTGAATTCCTATTCTTTCCAGGTCTTTTATCATGAAGGGGTGTTGAATGTTGTCAAATGCTTTCTCAGCATCTAATGAAATGATCATGTGGTTTTGTTCTTTCAGTTTGTTTATATAATGGATCACGTTGATGGTTTTCCGTATATTAAACCATCCCTGCATGCCTGGGATGAAGCCTACTTGATCATGGTAGATGATTGTTTTGATGTGCTCTTGGACTCGGTTTGCCAGAATTTTATTGAGTATTTTTGTGTCGATATTCATAAGGGAAATTGGTCTGAAGTTCTCTTTCTTTGTTGTGTCTTTGTGTGGTTTAGGTATAAGAGTAATTGTGGCTTCATAGAAGGAATTCGGTAGTGCTCCATCTGTTTCAATTTTGTGGAATAGTTTGGATAATATTGGTATGAGGTCTTCTATGCAGGTCTGATAGAATTCTGCACTAAACCCGTCTGGACCTGGTGTCTGTCTAGGAAATTGTCCATTTCCTGTTTTTGTTTGAATATAGGCTTTTATAGTAAGATCTGATGATTTTTTGAATTTCCTCTGAATCTGTAGTTATGTCTCCCTTTTCATTTCTGATTTTGTTAATTTGGACATACTCTCTGGGTCCTCTCGTTAGTCTGGCTAAGGGTTTATCTATCTTGTTGATTTTCTCAAAGAACCAACTTTTGGTTCTGTTGATTCTTTCTATGGTCCTTTTTGTTTCTACTTGGTTGATTTCAGCTCTGAGTTTGATTATTTCCTGCCTTCTACTCCTCCTGGGTGTATTTGCTTCTTTTGTTCTAGATCTTTTAGGTGTGCTGTCAAGCTGCTGACATATGCTCTTTCCTGTTTCTTTCTGCAGGCACTCAGCGCTATGAGTTTTCCTCTTAGCACAGCTTTCATTGTGTCCCATAAGTTTGGGAATGTTGTACCATCATTTTCATTAAATTCTAAAAAGTTTTTAATTTCTTTCTTTATTTCTTCCTTGACCAGGTTTTCATTGAGTAGAGCATTGTTCAATTTCCACGTATATGTGGGCATTCTTCCCTTATTGTTATTGAAGACCAGTTTTAGGCCGTGGTGGTCTGATAGCACGCATGGGATTATTTCTATCTTTCTGTACCTGTTGAGGCCCATTTTTGACCAATTATATGGTCAATTTTGGAGAAAGTACCATGAGGAGCTGAGAAGAAGGTATATCCTTTTGCTTTAGGATAGAATGTTCTATAAATATCTGTTAAGTCCATTTGGCTCATGACTTCTCTTAGTTTGTCCACGTCTCTGTTTAATTTCTGTTTCCATGATCTGTCCATTGATGAGAGTGGGGTGTTGAAATCTCCTACTATTATTGTGTGAGGTGCAATGTGTGTTTTGAGCTTTAGTAAGGTTTCTTTTATGTATGTATGTGCCCTTGTATTTGGGGTATAGATATTTAGGATTGAGAGTTCATCTTGGTGGATTTTTCCTTTGATGACTATGAAGTGTCCTTCCTTATCTTTTTTGATGACTTTTAGTTGAAAATTGATTTTATTTGATATTAGAATGGCTACTCCAGCTTGCTTCATCCGACCATTTGCTTGGAAAGTTGTTTTCCAGCCTTTCAGTCTGAGGTAGTGTCTGTCTTTGTCTCTGAGGTGTGTTTCCTGTAGGCAGCAGAATGCAGGGTCCTTGTTGCCTATCCATTTTGTTAATCTATGTCTTTTTATTGGGGAGTTGAGGCCATTGATGTTGAGAGATATTAAGGAATAGTGATTATTGCTTCCTGTTATATTCATATTTGGATATGAGGTTATGTCTGTGTGCTTTTCTTCTCTTTGTTTTGTTGCCAAGACAATTAGTTTCTTGCTTCTTCTAGGGTATAGCTTGCCTCCTTATGTTGGGCTTTACCATTTACTATCCTTTGTAGTGCTGGATTTGTAGAAAGATATTGTGTAAATTTGGTTTTGTCATGGAATATCCTGGTTTCTCCATCTATGGTAATTGAGAGTTTTGCAGGATACAGTAACCTGGGCTGGCATTTTTGTTCTCTTAGTGTCTGTATGACATCAGTCCAGGATCTTCTGGCCTTCATAGTTTCTGGCGAAAAGTCTGGTGTGATTCTGATAGGTCTGCCTTTATATGTTACTTGACCTTTTTCCCTTACTGCTTTTAGTATTCTTTCTTTATTTTGTGCGTGTGGTGTTTTGACTATTATGTGACAGGAGGAGTTTCTTTTCTGGTCCAATCTATTTGGAGTTCTGTAGGCTTCTTGTATGCCTATGGGTATCTCTTTTTTTAGGTTAGGGAAGTTTTCTTCTATGATTTTGTTGAAGATATTTACTGGTCCTTTGAGCTGGGAGTCTTCACTCTCTTCTATACCTATTATCCTTAGGTTTGATCTTCTCATTGAGTCCTGGATTTCCTGTACGTTTTGGACCAGTAGCTTTTTCCGCTTTACATTATCTTTGACAGTTGAGTCAATGATTTCTATGGAATCTTCTGCTCCTGAGATTCTCTCTTCCATCTCTTGTATTCTGTTGGTGAAGCTCGTATCTACAGCTCCTTGTTTTTTTTTTTTTTTTTTTGGTTTTCTATATTCAGGGTTGTTTCCATGTGTTCTTTCTTGATTGCTTCTATTTCCATTTTTAATTCCTTCAACTGTTTGATTGTGTTTTCCTGGAATTCTTTCAGGGATTTTTCCGATTCCTCTCTGTAGGCTTCTACTTGTTTATTAATGTTTTCCTGTGTTTCTCTAAGGGAGTTCTTCACGTCTTTCTTGAAGTCCTCCAGCATCATGATCAAATATGATTTTGAAACTAGATCTTGCTTCTTTGGTGTGTTTGGATATTCCATGTTTGTTTTGATGGGAGAATTGGGCTCCGATGTTGCCATGTAGTCTTGGTTTCTGTTGCTTGGGTTCCTGCGCTTGCCTCTCGCCATCAGATTATCTCTAGTGTTACTTTGTTCTGCTATTTCTGACAGTGGCTAGACTGTCCTATAAGCCTGTGTGTCAGGAGTGCTGTAGACCTGTTTTCCTCTTTTCTTTCAGCCAGTTATGGGGACAGAGTGTTCTGCTTTCTGGCGTGTAGTTTTTCCTCTCTACAGGTCTTCAGCTGTTCCTGTGGGCCTGTGTCTTGAGTTCAATCTCTTCTGGTTTCTGGGCCTCAGGAGTGCCCGCCTGACCAGGCGGTGAGGTCTCTCTCCCACGGGGTCTGGGAGCAGAGAGCTGCTGCTGGCCGGGATCCGAGGTTGTGGGACTCCCGGTAAACACAGGACGTGCCCGGTCCTAAAGGAATTCTGCCTCTGTGTGTCCCAAGTTTACCAGGCAGGTCTCTTGCAGCAGAAAAGTTGGTCTTACCTGTCATCTCGAGGCTCAAGTTTGCTCGCGGGGTGCTGCCCATGAGCTCTCTGTGGTGGCAGCCTGTAAATGTTTTTTTAAATCACAAAGCTGTTTTGGATTTTATCTCAGGTGTTTTCTGCATCTAAGATTATCATGCAATTATTGTGTCTCTCTTTTTTAAGTTCTATTGTGTTTCTTAAAGACCAGTCTTTCTCTGTCAATCAGGTTGTCCTGGAACTTCCTCTGTAGTTTTCACTACTTTTGAATTTGTGATTATTTTGTCTCAACCTCCCAAATGCAAGAACTGTAGATATGTACCACCATACCAAGATCTCTATGATTTTTTATTCTCTACTTAATTTGTTCCTTTTAACTTTTACTTCCGTCTACTAGCATTAGGTTTATTTGATTTTTCTTTCCCTAACTTCTTAAGTTTAAATGTTAGGTTTTTGAATGAGATTAATAGAGCATTAATAAACACATAAACACACTTCTTCCTTAGTATTCATTATCTTCCCTGTGCCCAGTGTTTGATACATGGATTTTGCTTTTTTAGTCCATCAGTGGTATTTATTAATTTTCTTTTAATTTATTCTTTGGTTTACCTGTTTGTGAGTGTATATTTTATTGCTACAAATTTGCAGATTTTCTCATTATTGATTTATGCTTTCATCCCATAGTGATTAAGGAAGACATTATGTTTATTGGTTTTCTTCAGTGCCAGGGATTCAGCTCACAGCTTTGTTTGTGCTAGGGAGTGTTCCACTAGAGAGCTGTAGCTCTCTATTATTAGAAATCTTTTGATAAGTAATTCTGAAGTCTATATCCTGAGAAGTTGTGCAATTGAGAAGAACATGTATGCTATTGGTGGTCAGGATGCTTTGTATGTGTGTCTCAGATGTTGTTTACTCACTGGGCTAAGTCCTGATTCCTTTTCATTACTTATATTTTGGTTTTGCTAAGCATTATTAAAACTGGAACATTAACATTTCCAATCGTGTTTGCAAAAATATTTATCTCGTACTTTTGTCTTTTTAACACTTATTTTGAATGTCCTTAGGCACAACATTATGTCTTTTTGCTGAATCAAGTCTTTTAATAAGCATCTGTCTGACAACGGAACACATACATCTGGAGCTAGAGAAGAAGAAGCAGTTCCATGCTATTCTGAGGGTCCCCTGTTGAAAGCACCTCTGTCTCTGTGCTCTGCATCTGGCTCTCCCCTTAAGCCTGTTGTGGATAAAGCAAGCAGGCTGGGATACAAAGCTGAGCAATGGTCTCAGCATTTACAGGATTGCTTTTAGCTGTGGCCCATAAACTACCAGTTCCTGCAACTCACAGCAAGGCTTGTTCATCAGCAAGATAACTAGCTGAAATTTGCCACAAACCTTTAGCCTGCTCAGAGACCTAGAAGCCACTTTGGATCTTTGAGAGTCCTGAATTCTTTCGGGGTTAAGGAAGATTCTGCATATAAATCTCTCGAGGTTATCTTCCTGTATCTAATCCAAAAAGCGATCAGAAGGTACCCAATGGATCACCAATCTAGTCTACAAACACAGTAAGATTCTTGAACTGACATCTGCAAGCCGAAAGAGTCACAGATTTGGAAAGAGCTGTAAGTTCCACCATATGATTGGTGGGCTTTGTTGTGCAGCTTGAAGAAAGCAACAATTGGCAGCTCTCATAGTCCTCACTAATATAAGTAATGCTTGTAAAATTCATACCCAATAACAATTTAGGAAAGTCACGTCTGCTTAAAGATGTTATTTGTTCATTAAAATTGGTCTGCAGGGAGCAGTCTGCTATCCCTAACAGATCTTCATTCTCCTGCTATCTCTCTGTCCACCTTCATCAGACTTTCAAATCCTGAATCTTTGAATCCTGAGGTTAGCTTCCATTTCCCCTCCTATCTTCCTTGCTTTGTGAATCCTCTGGGGCACCCCCAGAGGAGGTCTATCTCTGGTAGACTTCCATTCTCTTGTAACCTCTCTGCCCACCTTCATCAGACCTTTGAATCGTAAACCATACACACATGCTAATCTGGAACCATACATTCAAAGAATACCCATCAGAAGCTCACACATTACCATCAAGGTTACCCCACCTTCCAATACCTACTACAACATCCAAGGACCGAAGTCATTCAGATGGCTAAAGGACCTCAAAAGAACACAATAATCAAAAGCCAGGCAATACTATACTATACCATACTGTAGCCAGCCCTGGATATTCTAACACAACTGAAGCACAAGAAAATGACCTTACATTTAATCTTTTAAAGTTGATAGAAGTCTTTAAAGAGGTAAAAGTCCCTTAAAGAAATACAGAAAAATACAATTAGGTAGGTGAAATAAATAAATAAAATTGTTCAAGACATGAAAATGGGAAAAGAAGCAATAAAAAATGCAAACTGAGAAAATCCTGGAGATGAAAAACTTAGAGAAGAGAACAGGAATAACATTTGCTACATCACCAACAGAATACAGGAGATGAAAGCATCTCAGGTGTGGAAAATACAATAGAAGAAATTAATACATCAGTAAAAGAAAATGCTAAGTCTAAAAAAATTTCTGACACAAAACATCCAGGAAATCTGGGATACAATGGAAAGACCTAACCTAAGAATAATAAGAATAGAAGAAGGTGAAGAGTTCCAGCTCCAAAGCCCAGGAAATATTTTCAACAAAACCATAGACAAAACTTTCCCAACCTAAAGAAAGAGATGCCTATAAACACACAAGAAGCTTATAGAATGCCATCAGGACTGGATCAGAAAAAATCCTCCCAGCACATGATAATCAAAACACAAAATCTACAGAACAAACAAAGAATATTAAAAATGGGAAAGTGCAGGTAACATACAGAAGCAGACCTGTAAGAATTACACCTGAATTCTCAACAGAGACACTAAAACCTAGAAGGGCCTGGATGGATATCTTGCAATCTCTAAAAAAAAAAAAAAAAAAAAAAAAAAAAACAAAAAACAAAAAAAAACCAAAAACAAACAAACAAACAAACAAAAAAACACCACAGAATGCCAACCTAGACTACTATACCCAGCAAAACTCTCAATCACCATAGATTGGGAAAACAAGATAATCCAAGACAAATCCAAATTCAAACAATATCTATTCACAAATCCAGCCCCACAGAAAATACCAGAAGGAAAACACCAACCCAAGGAGGTTAACTACACTAAAGAAAATACAAGAAATAATCAATTCCACACCAGCAAAACAAAATAAAGGAAACACACGCACACATGCACATGCACACACACACGCACATGTACATGCACACACATACTAACACCACCAATATCAAAATAACAATAATTAACAATTATTGATCATTAATATCTTTCAACATCAATGAACTCAATTCCCAAATTAAAAAACACATGGTAACAGAATGGATGAGAAAGCAAGATCCATCATTCTGCTGTGTACAAGAAACACACCTCAGCAATAAAGATAGACACTACCTCAGATTAAAGGGCTGGAAAAAAGTTTTCCTTGCAAACAGACTCAAGATGCAAGCTGGAGCAGGCATTCTAATATCTAATAAAAGATATCTAATAGATTTTCAACCAAAATTAATAAAAAGAGGCAGGGAAAGACACTTCATACTCCTCAAAGGAAAAACTTACCAAGTTGGTATCTCAATTCTGAACATCTGTGTCCCAAACACAAGGATACCTGTAGCTGTAAACTTATAAAAAATAAAATGCTGTCTTTTACCTGCACAAGACCTGGCACCACAGTGCCCCAAGATATCTGGTAGATATCTTGCCAGAAGCACACATCCTAACACCGTGGTGGTCTCTGCTGCCACATACTCTCCCAAACTAAATTTTCCACAAGAAAGAATACACAACACAATAATTGATTCAATTGATAAGATAGAATTGACCATTTAAACATACAAAACCCTGCACATACCCATCCCTTAAGAATATTCAAACACCCTGTAAATACCCAGAGTGGTATATTTTTTCTTTTTTTATTGGATATATTTATTTACATTTCAAATGTTATTCCATTTCCCAGTTTCCTGGCCACAAACCCCCTATCCCCTCCCTCTCCCCCATAAGGGTGTTCCTCCCCCATCCACACCCCCTTAGCACCCCCTGACATTCCCCTGCACTTGGGGGTTGAAGCTTGGCAGAACCAAGGGCTTCCCCTTTCACTGGTGCCCCAACAAGGCTATTCTCTCCTACATATGCAGTTGGAGCTCTGGGTCAGTCCATGTACAGTCTTTGGGTAGTGGTTTAGTCCCTAGAAGCTCTGGTTGGTTGGTAATGTTGTTCTTATGGGGTTGCAAGCCCTTTCAGCTCTTTCAATACTTCCTATAATTTCCCCAAAGGGGGTCCTGTTCCAAGTTCAGTGTTTTGCTGCTAGCATTCACCTCTGTATTTAACATGCTCTGGCAGTGTCTCTCAGGAGAGAACTATATCTTGTGCCTTTCAGCATGCACTCTTTAGCTTCATCCAAGTTATCTAGTTTTGGTGGCTGTATATATATGGGTCACATGTGGGGCAGGCTCTGAATGGCTGGTCCTTCAGTCTCTGTTCTAAACTTTACTTCCATATCCCCTCCTATGCATATTTTTGTTCCCCTTTTAAGAAGGAGTGGGGAGCATCCATATTTTGATCATCCTTTTTGAGCTTCCTGTGGTCTGTGGATTGCAATTCAAGCTTTTGGGCTAATATCCACTTATCAATGAAAGTATACCATGTGTGTTTTCCTGTGATTGGGTTACCTGATTCAGGATGATATTTTCTAGTTCATTCTATTTGCCTATGAATTCCATGAAGTCATCATTTTTGATAGCTGAGTAGTACTACATTGTGTAGTTGTACCACATTTTTTTAAACCCATTCCTCTGTTCTCTGGTGGAACTTGTGTGGCCACTTAAGTATACTCTCATATCATCTGCAAATAGTGATATTTTGACTTCTTTCCTTCCAATTTGTATCCCTTTGACCTCCTTTTATTGTCTGATTGCTCTGGCTAGGACTTGGTGTACTATATTGAATAAGCAGGGAGAGAGTGGACAGCCTTGTCTGATCCCTGATTTTATTGGGATTTCTTCAAGTTACTCTCCATTTAGTTTGATGCTAACTACTGGTTTGCCATATATTGATTTTACTATGTTTAGGTATGGAACTTGAATCCCTGTTCTTTCCAGGACTTTTATCATGAAGACATATTGAATTTTGTCAAATGCTTTCTCAGCATCCAATGAAATGATCATGTGATTTTTCTTTTTGTGTTTGTTTATATAGTGGATTATACTGATGGATTTCTGTATATTAAACCATCCCTGCATCCCTGGGTTGAAGCCTACTTGATCATGATGGATGATCATTTTGATGTACTCTTGGATTTAGACTGCAAGATTTTTATTGTGTATTTTTGTGTAGATATTCATAAGCTAATAGGTGTGAAGTTCTCTTTCTTTGTCGGGTCTTTGTGTGGCTTCAGTATAAGAGTAATTGTGGCTTCAGAGAAGTAATTTGGTAGTGAGTGCTTCATCTGTTTCTATTTTGTGAAATAGTTTGGACAGTATTGGTATGAGGTCTTCTATGAAGATCTGATAGAATTCAGCCTAAACCCATCTGGTCCTAAGCTCTTTTAGTTTGGGAAACTTTAATAACTGCTTCTATTTCTTTAGGAGTTATGGAGTTGTTTAGATGGTTTATTTGTTCCTGATTTAACTTTGGTACCTGGTATCTGTCTAGAAAACTGTCCATTTCCTCCAGATTTCCCAGTTTTGTTGAATATAGGCTTTTGTAGTAGGATCTGATGATTTTTTGAATTTCTTCAGATTCTGTTGTTATGTCTCCATTTTCATTTCTGATTTTGTTAATTTGGGTACACTCTCTGTGACCTCTGTTTAGTCTGGCTAAGGGTTTATCTATCTTGTCGATTTTCTCAAAGAACCAGCTCCTGGCTTTATTGATTCTTTGTATAGTCCTTTTTCTTTTTACTTGGTTGATTTCAACCCTGAGTTTAATTATTTCCTGCCTTCTACTCCTCTTGGATGTACTTGTTTCTTTTTATTCTAGAGCTTTTAGGTGTGCTGTCAAGCTGCTGATGTATGCTCTCTCCTGTTTCTTTTTGCAAGCACTTAGAGCTGTGAGTTTTCCTCTTAGCACAGCTTTCATTGTGTCATATAAGTTTGAGCACGTTTTGTCACACAGAGTGGAATTTTAATGTAAGCCTCCATGTTTTCTCTTTATGGCTTCCCTGGAGTCTTCTCCCATCCCTCGCCTTTCCCCTCCAGTCTCCTTCTCTTACCTCAAACTTTTCTCCCCCCATCTTTCCTTCTTGTCCATTGACAGCCCATTTTCTATCCTGTTTGACATCCTATTGGTACCCACATTTGTAAAAGAAACATTGCTAAAGCTTAAATTGTACATTTATCCCCACACATTAGTAGTGGCAATCTACAACACCCCACTCTCACCTACTGACAGGTTTATTCAGACAAAAACTAAACAGAGAAATAATGAGACTTGTTGAGAGCCATACACCTGCTTATGAAGCATAGTAAAAATCTGTCAGCTAAGGCAGGTTCAAAACAGGTCAGGGATTGCTGGCCTACCAAGCTGTTTTGCAAACAGGCAAATTTTCTGGTCTGCTGTCTCATGTAACTTTGGGAAGAAATACAGTTAAGTCTCAAGGTGAGGTGCTCAATGTTTTATTGGCCTTGGTGGAAGGAACAGGCAAGTTCTGGATAAAAATAGATATCCTGTGTAATGTGAGTAATTGTTTCTGCTACCTTGTGGTTTTGCTTCCCACAACACTGTGGTGTATAAAAAAGCTGTAATGCAGTATTCAATGGTAGTCCTCCAGAAACTATCTCTTGTCTCTGACTTCTTTCTATTCTCTGGGTCTTTTTAAATCATCACTCCCCCTTCAGGTACTGTTTGACTTCTGGTGGAGTACTCTGGCAGAAACTGACAGACATTATGAACCAAATGGACCTAACAGACATCCATAGAATATTTCATCTAGACACAAAAGAATATACCTTCTTCTCAGCACCTCATGAATCCTTCACCAAACTGGACCATATAAACAGAACAACTCTCTACTCAATATTATCAGTGAAAGGATAAATAAAGACTTTCTAAAATTCAATGAAAATGAAGGTATAACATACCCAGATATATGGGACACAGAGAAAACAGTGTTGACAGGAAAGTTCATAGCACTGAGACTCCATAAAGAAATTGCAAAGTTCTCATGCCCGCAACTTAAAAGTACACCGGGAAGCTCTAGAAAGAAGAAGCAATAACACTAAAGAGGAGTCGAAGGCAGGAAATAATCAAAATCAGGGCTGAAATCAGTCAGTTAGAAACAAAGAAAACAATACAAAGGATTAATCAAACCAAGAAAGTGGTTCTTTGAGAAAAATCAACAAGATAGTCAAACCCTTAGCCAAACTAAGCAAAGGATAGACAGACAATATCAAAATTAATAAAATTAGAAATTAAAAGGGAGCCATAGCAACAGACACAGGAATTAGGCTCTAAGATCAACAATTGATGAGTGGGACGTCATGAAACTCAAAAGCTTCTCTGAGGTAAAGGACTTGTCAATAGGACAAAACAGCAGCCTACAGATTGGGAAAGATCTTCATCAACCCTACTCCTCACAGAGGGCTAACACCAAAATTTTAAAAACCTCAAGAAGTTAGACTCCAATAACCCAAATAACCCAATTACAAATTGGGGTACATAGCTCAACAGAGACTTCTCAACAGAGGAATCTCAAATGGCTGAGAAGCACTTAAATTTAAAGAATTATTAGTTTTTACTTCAAAAGCCTGTACTCCATAAAATTGGAAAATCTTAACAAATGAATGATTTTCTAGACAGATACCACTTGGCAAAGTTAAGTCAAAAATCAGGTAAACTATTTAAACAGACCTATATACACTTAGGAAATAGAAACAGTCATCAAAAATCTCCTAACCAAAAAAAGCTCAGGGCCAGCTAGTTTTAGTCAGGAATTCTACCAGACTTTCAAAGAAGAGCTAATACTAATACTCCTCAAACTCTTTTGCAAAATAGAAAAAGAAGGAACACTGCTAAACTCACTCTACAAGGCCATAGTCACTCTAACATCTAAACCACAGAACATTTGAAATGTAAATAAATAAAATAACCACTACCATCACCACCAGCCACAACAAAAAAAATCAAAAGGAAGAACTCAAAAGTATTGATATTTTCAGATGATATGATAGTATATATACATAAGTGAACCCAAAAATTTTACCAGAGAACTTCTATAGCTGATGAACACTTTCACCAAAGTGGCTGTATACAAAATTATCTCACAGAAGTCAGCCCTCCTTTATACAAATGTTAACTGGCTGAGAAAGAAATTAGGGAAACAACACCCTTTACAATAGCTACGAATAATATAAAATACCTTGGTGTAACTCTAACCAAGCAAATAAAAGGACCTATAGGACAAGAACTTTTAAGTTGCCGAAGAAAGAAATTGAGAAGATATCGGAAGATGGAAAGATCTTCCATGCTCATGGATTTAGTAAGATTAACATAGTGAAAATGGCTGTCTTACGAAAAGCAAAGCAATTTACAGATTCAATGCAATTCCCACTAAAACCAACACAATTCTTTACAGATCTTGACAGAGCAGTTCTTATGAAAAATTAAAAGATTCAAGATAGCAAAAACAATCTGAACAATAAGAAAACTTCTGGAGGTATCAGCATCTCTGACCTCAAGCTGTACTACAGAGCAGTAGTGATTAGAAACTCCACAGAATTGGTATAGGAACAGACAGGTCAACCAATGGAATCAAACCAAAGACCCTGAAAGAAACTCACACACCTATGGACACTTGATTTTTGACGAAGAAGTTAAATCCATACAATGAAAAATGAAAGCATCTTCAATAAATGATGCTTGTCTAACTGGATGTCTGCATGTAGAAAAATGCAAATGGATCCATACCTATCACTCTGAATAAAACTCTAGTACAAGTGGATCAAAGACCTCAACATAAGACTGGAAACACTAAATTTAGTAAACAAAAAGTGGGGAATAGCCTTGAACTCCTTGATATAGGAGACAACTTCCTGAATAGAACACCAATGGCTTAGGCTCTAAGATCAACAACTGATGAATGGAACCTCATGAAACACAAAAGCTTCTGTAAGGCAAAGGATTCTATCAATACGACAAAACAGCAGCCTACAGATTGGGAAAGATCTTCATCAACCCTACACCTGACAGAGGGCTAACACCAAAATTTTAAAAACCTCAAGATGTTAGACATCAATAACCCAAATAACCCAATTACAAATTGGGGTACATAGCTCAACAGAGACTTCTCAACAGAGGAATCTCAAATGGCTGAGAAGCACTTAAAGAAGTGTTCAAAGTTCTTAGTCATCAGGAAAATGAAAATCAAAATAACCAAGATTTCATCTTAGACTGACCAGACTGGATAAGATAAAAAACTGAAGTGGTAGCACATGCTGGTAAAGATAGAGAGCAAGAGGAACACTCTTCCATTGCTGGTGCGAGTGGAAACTTGTACAACTACTTTGGAAATTAGTTTAGCCGTTTCTCAGAAAACTGGATAATTCTACCTCAAGACCCAGTTCTACCACTTCTGAGCATAGTCCCAAAAGATTCCCCACCATTTCACAAAGACACTTTACTATGTTCATAGCAGCTTTATTCATAGTAGTTAGAAACTGGAAATACCTAGATGTCTCTCAACTGAAGAATGGATAAAGAAAATGTGATGTATCTACACAATGGCATACTATTTAGCTATTAAAAACAAAACATTATGAATTTTTCAGGTAAGTAGATGGAGCTTGAGAATATCATCCTGAGTCAGGTAACGCAGTTCTAAAAGGACATGCATAGTATGTACTCACTTATAGGTATTCATTTGCCATAAAATATAGGATACCCATGCTACACTCCACAGACCCAGAGAAGCTAAACCTGAAGGAAGGCCCAAACACAGATATTTGAATACCACTTAGAAAGGGGAATAAAGTAGTCAAAGGAGGCAGATGGAGAGAGGGAATTGGGTGGGAGAGGTGATGGGAGGGGGATGGGGTGGTTTTAGGATCAGGTGTGGGGAGGGATAGAAGAGATGATCAGATGGCGATGAGAATGAATGGAAATCTGCAACTGACAGGGGTCAGGAGGTGGGGGGCATCTTGAGGACATGATAGAGAACTGGGATAGGGGAGGCTCTCAAGAAACATTGGGGGTGAATGTAGCTGTGACTCACACCATTGAGGATATGGAACCTGAAGAGCCCCCCTCATGAAGCCAGGAAGGAACCCCAGTGATATGATAGTTATACCAACCCACCTGCAAAACTTTCGACCTGAAATTTACTCTGTCTAGAAGAAATACAAAGATGGCAATGAGGCAGAGACTGAGGGAATAACCGTTCCAACTTCAGACCATAGCGAAGTACCAATCTCTGACACTATTAATGATACTCTGTTATGCTTGCAGAAGGGAGTCTAGTATGTCTTTCTCTTAGAGGCTACGCCCAGCATCTGGCTCAGAATGATGCAAAGACCTACAGCCAAACAATGGCTGGAACTTGGGGACTCTTATGAAAGAGGTGGGGGAAGGCTTGTGGGCCTTGAAGGAGATAGAGACTCCACAGGAACACCAACAGACCCCTGGGACTCTCAGAGACTGAACTACCAACCAAAGAATCTACACTGGCTGGACCAAACCCTCCCTGCTTGAATATATGTAGCAGATGGGCAGTTTGGTCTCCATGTGGGCCCTGAACAACTGGAGTGGGGCTATCCCAAAAGCCCTTGTCTGTGGGATATGTTCTTCTAGCTGAGCTACCTTGTTTGGCCACAGTGGGAGAGGGTGCACCTAGTCTAACCGAGACTTGAAGTGCCAGGGTGGGGGGATACCCAGGGGGTCTCTACCCTCTCAGAGGAGATGCAGAGGGGAGAGTGGGGAAGATTGTGGGAGGAGGTAACAGGGAGGAGGGCAGTGAGTGGGATGTAAAGTGAAGAAATAAAAATAAAAAACCTGAAAATGTATATAAAAACTGGTTTGCAGATTATTACATGAACACTTTATGAGATTTCAGCAGCTAAAGTGCAGTAGTATTGTTTGGAGATTATAAGTGATAGGTTTTTTTATTAAAAACTTAATGTCTTTGTGTTATCTTATTAGGGAGCTATATGTACAGTATTTGGAATTTGCTATATGGTATTATAGGTATCAAATAAATTCTCAAAAATAGGAGTTCTGAAATAAAGCACAACCAAAATGGAACAAAGCAACCCCTGCAAACCCAAAACTTCTATAAATATATAATATCCCTCATTGTCTTGTCTAGCTATACCTCAGTGTCTTTCTATCCCACTCTTTGAATGAATAAAAAATTTAACTGAATGCTTTTCTATTTACATAGCAACCATTCTTTTCTATACTCTGTCAAAGGTGAAATAGTTCACAGTTTTTTTTCCAGTTTATCATTCTTTATAATCTGGTTATCTTTGCTTGCAACCTTCTCTGTTTTTTGGGCATGAAGAAAAACTTTAGATTCTATCCATTCTCAATGTGGGAGTGACTTCTCTTGTGCTTCTATATTCTAACCAGAAATGAAAACATCATCTATTTCTGATTCTTCACTCATTCTGCAAGGATTATTGAATTTATACCATTGAAACCAAAATAGGATAAAATGGTGAACAAAAGGAAATATGATTTGGAGATAAAAGTAACAGGAATTGATGTTAATTCAGGTAAAAGAATGAAAGAAGTTGAGGCTCCGTGGGAAGGCAAAGTGGAGGCTCTTGCTGTCAGAGCGAAAGTCTAGTCTCAGTGTAGTGTGCACTTGTGCTGAGTATACACCTGGGAGCTGTAACAAAACGAGTTTTGGAGGTGGAAGCTTTAGGCAATGACAGTGTCTGAGGGATAGCTGTGGGGGTGGGTACCGGTGGATTTGAAGGGAAACAGACCATTAGGTTAGGGAGATAAGAAAATAAGGCCGCGCTTGAGAGCCACTCCCAGGGACTGAAATCACTATTGACATCCTGTAGAGGATGCGGAAGTAAGGAGATTAAGACAGGAAGTTTGCTGAAGAAGAGGATTAAAAAGAGAGGTGGTAGACAGGGACAGAGTTGAAAGTTTTGTGTAGCAAAGAAGGGAACTGGTGGTCTAGAAGTGACGTTGAAGAATACTTGTTCTGTACAGTCTGGTGAAGGAGCTTAGTCATGCTTTGGGTTTTGAGGGATTTACTAGTATATAAAAGCCAGAGTAAAAGAATATCTAGCAGACAACCTAACAAGACATCTCTAAACCAGGCCTTACAAACACTCCTTAAAATCCAGTTTTGGGGATGCTCTGTTTGGGCAGCCTGTGGGAGCCACGAAGCTCAAGAGAGTCTGGCAAGTGTGTATGAGTGGGAAAAAATAGTATTCTCTTTGACGAGGCTTCCAAGTGAAGGAACAGATATTAACAGACGGAGATAAAGTTTTTGTCCAATTGGGCACTCGCAACCTCCAGCAGAAACAGATGAGGAAGCTGAGGCAGTCAGCTGGGGTTTCTCATTAGCCTTTCTGCGCCGATGACCTTCCCCTAAGTGAACTTCCACGTCGTCTCTCCCACCGCAGGCGCTTTTATATTGGGATAAATGACAGTGATGCCTTTGGGGAATGTTTTTACTCTTGGGCTGTTTTGCTGTTCCCAGTCAAGCATACATATGTGTGTGCGTGAGCGAGTGCATGCGTGCATGTGGGACGTGTGTGTGTGTGCGTGCGTGTGTGTGTGTGTGTGTGCGCGCGCGTGCTTGTGTGTTCTCAGAACACCCTCAGACCCAGGGCATCGAAAAACAGTTTGAGACAAAAATTCTTGAATCTGAAATGGTGTGGCGGCAACCTCATTTCTAGAGTCAGCTTCTCAGTGTGCTCGAACAACACAGGGGCAATTTATCATTATGAAGCACATTACATGAAGTGTGTGTCCCCGGGTGTGGAAAGCTATGGACATTTAGCAGGGCTGTGTCCACAGAAGCAGCAGGTTTTTACTTTAAGCCAAAAGGTAAAAAGAATCATTCTGAGATGGAATTGGGCATCCAGGGAAACCTAAGATCTTATGTAACACATGAATTTCACTTATGAAATTCGGGAACGTAAGCATTCTAAACATCTTTTCTGTGAATTAAAATCGTACCCAGAACTGCATCCCTGTCTCTGACACCTTTGGAGGCAGACTTTTGGGAGTCAGGTGAGAGGCAGAGCTGGTCTGGACACTGTTTTGTTTCTTTTGAAGTAAAAAAAAAATATTTTTTTTGTAGGCGCCATTATGAGCTTTTCTCCACTAATCGCTCAGTCCATGGGCACCTGATAGCGCATGACGCCTCCAACTGTACGGCGGTGACATGGGCTCCAGGTTTTACTGCGGCTGCAACAACCAGGTTGCTAATTAGGCCCAATTGTGAGGGTAGTTTTTGTGCTTTGGACACCTGTCCAGTAGGAACTGGACTGAGACCACCAACTCATTTCCCACAGGTCACAGAACAGCTGTCAGATGGTATAATTTGGTTGAGTTCATTTGGAACTGCTTGCCGAAGCTTGCTGGAGCATTATGTTCTACATAATATGCATGATTAATGCTTGTTTATTTGGACAATCCTGTGTTGTAACTAAAGTGGTGGCCTATTTTATGCCAGTTATAATATACCATTCCATTCAGGAGACGGAGTTCCATTAAGGGTATGAAGTAAAGTGATAATGTTCAATCTGTTTACTAGGGGACCAACTCGTTGCAGCCATTCTTCAAGCTGCTCGCACCTTTGTGCGCTCATTTTGTGCCTAACTGTTCCGAGGAAGGGATTTGGGCTCATTTCCATGCTAAAGGGTAGGGGGAAATGTTTCTGAAAACAGTGGTCACTCTGACAGCAGGAATGTTTTACTCCAGCTGCCTCCTGCTGGAAGAAGAACACGGCATGTTATCCATCCTGGGGAATGTAGGGCTTCTCCCTGCCAATCTTCGACCTTACTGTCAGTCAAGCACATGTTATCAGCAGTGTTAGCAACCTTCGCCTCACAGTTGCCACATACACGCAGAGGCTGTTTCAGTTTTTAAAACAAGAAAGAGTAAATGATCTAGAATCTTTGGCCTGTGCTTCTAACTGGGCATGACCTTGGCAGACCACATATGCTTTCTAGTGTGCGTTAAAAAAAAATGGTGCAGTTGGTAAGATGGTCTCTCTGGGTCCCTTCATTAGCACTGACTTATGTCCTTGTTAGCAATGGGGCAGCAGAATGGTAAAGGTAATTTGGTGCTGACATTAATTTTCCCTCTCATGTTTTCTCCACCACAGAATTTTTTTTTCTTTTTAGGTGCTAGGACTCACATGCTTGCTGAGGGAGAACCTATTTATGTCTGTTATTTAGAGCTATTTTATTTATTCTAAGCATACCTCAGGCGAAAGTATGTTTTTAGACTATTTTACTTCAGTTTTGTATTTTCCTTGTAACGGGGTGCCTATTGCTTTTGCCGTTCCCTCACTTCTCAGTGGTCACTGTTGTCTGTCAGTCAGAGCTGAGTGAGTTTTTTTTTCTTTATTAACTTGAATATTTCTTATTTACATTTCCATTGTTATTCCCTTTCCCGGTTTCCGGGCCAAAATCCCCCTCCCCCCTCCCCTTCTGTATGGGTGTTCCCCTCCCCATCCTCCCCCCCCCCCGCCGTTACCACCTTCCCCCCAACAATTACGTTCACCGGGGGTTCAGTCTTGGCAGGACCCAGGGCTTCCCCTTCCACTGGTGCTCTTACTAGGATATTCACTGCTACCTATGAGGTCAGAGTCCAGGGTCAGTCGATGTATAGTCTTTAGGTAGTGGCTTAGTCCCTGGAAGCTCTGGTTGCTTGGCATTGTGGTAAATATGGGGTCTTGAGCCCCTTCAAGCTCTTCCAGTTCTTTCTCTGAATCCTTCAACGGGGGCCCTATTCTCAGTTCAGTGGTTTGCTGCTGGCATTCGCCTCTGTATTTGCTGTATTCTGGCTGTGTCTCTCAGGAGCAATCTACATCCGGCTCCTGTTGGTCTGCACTCCTTTCCTTCATCCATCTTGTCTAATTGGGTGGCTGTATATGTATGGGCTCTGAATGGGTGTTCCTTCTGTCTCTGTTTTAATCTTTGCCTCCCTATTTCCTGCCAAGGGTGTTTTTGTTCCCCTTTTAAAGGAGTGAAGCATTCACATTTTGATCATCCGTCTTGAGTTGATGTGTTCTGTGCATCTAGGGCAATTCAAGCATTTGGGCTAATAGCCACTTATCAATGAGTGCATACCATGTTTGTTTTTCTGTGATTGGGTTACTGAGTGAGTTGTTTTTGGTGTGGTTGTTTTGTCTCCTGAGTACACGCATGCTCAGATATGAATACATGAAACTTACTGGATGCTTGAGCATATACCTTGAAGGTCAGGAAATTGAACAGACGTGTGTAGCAATGGGGGATGGGGAACTGGGGTAGCCAACAGAAAGTCCCAGATGCCAGGAAAGCAAGAGACTCCCAGGACCCAACAGAGATGATATTAGCTGAAATATCCAATAAAAGGGAGAGAGAACCTGTAGAGACCATATCCAGAGGTTAGGCACGGTCCCTGGTTGAGGGATGGGGCCACCTACCCATCTCAAAAATTTTAACCCAGAATTGCTCCTGTCTAAAGGAAATAGAAGGACAAAGAGTGGGAAGAGATTGAAGGAAAGACCATCTAGAGACTGCCCCACCCGTAGATCCATCCCATCTGCAGACACCAAACCTAGACACTATTGCTGATGCCAAGAAGTGCTTGCCGTCAGGAGCCTGATATAATCATCTCCTGAGAGGCTTTGCCAGAGCCTTACCAATACAGATCCACTGGGCTGAGCATGGGGACCCTAACAGAGGAGTTAGGGGAAGGACTGAAGTAGCCGAAGGGGTTTGCAACCCCGTAGGAAGAACAACAATATCAACCAACCAGACCCTCCCCGCTCCCCAAGAGCTTCCAGGGGCCAAACCACCAAACAGAGTACACATGTAGGGACCCATGGTTCCAGCTGCATATGTAGCAGAGGATGGCCTTATCTGGGAGGGGAGACCCTTTGTTCTGTGGAGGCTCGGATGACCCAGTGAGGGAGAATGTTAGGGCGCTGAGGCAGGAGGGGGTGGGTGGGTGAGGGAGCACCCTCATAAAGGCAGGGGGAGGAGGAGATGGGAGAGAGGGTTTGCGGGGCGGGGGTGGGGAGACCAGGGAGAGGAATAACGTTTGAAATGTAAATAAATAAAATAACCAATAAAAAGAATGAAAGGTATTTTGGCTTATTTTATACTAGATATTAAAAAGATTTGTTTGCTAAAAAGTGGCATGTATTACTTTTGGCTTAAGAAACTTAGCTAAATGCATTTACTTTACTATAAAGCTCTACCTTTATTGTAAGGTATCAAAAACAGGCAAAGCCACATTCATTTATTTATGTTTTATTTCATCTTATTATTTTATGTGCATTGGTGTTTTGTCTTCATGTGTATGTGTACCATGCATGTGCCTGGTGGTTGTGGATCCCCTGGATGGCCTTGGAACACCTGGAACCAGAGGGACAGAGGGGTGCAAGTCGCAATGTGGGTACTGGATATTGAACCGGGGTCCTCTGGAAAAGCAATGAACACTCTTAGACACTAATCCACCTCTCAACCCCCATATAGTCACAGCTATAAATATAGTAATTTTATATTTTGAACTCAAAATAACCTATTTTTTCAATTTTACTTCTTATTTCTGAGAGACAAAATAAGAAAAACTGCTTTAGGCTAGCTTTTTGTAAGATTCTCAGTTCATAGGGCACATTTTTATTAAAAAAGGATTTGATTTGCTGGTACTATATTTTATCCTCTTGTCATAAAAATTTAGATGTAAGTTTATGGGCTATTTGAGAATTATAAATGCAAATAGACAGTTGCAACTTATCAGTTGAATAAAATAATTTTAATTGAACTATTTTTATTGTTTTCACACCAGCTCACGATATAGCGCCCCTCATACTTCTTGGTTTTAGTGACAGTCTTTATAAAGCCATACAAGTTGTAACTGAAATCACCTAGAAATCGGGCAGTGGTCAAATGCCAAGGCATCCATTGGTACCTAGCTAACTAACAGGTGAGAGTTACTAGGGCTTCAGCAATAGTAATTGTTGCCCTTTTTGTTCATGTGACATGTACGCATATGTTCTCAAGCCCTTCTGCCATATTGTGAAAATTATTTTGATTGATAATATGTGGAGTGACATTCTCTGTGTGACATTCTATGTGTGTGCACGTGTGTAACTGTGCTTGTGGAGTCCAGATATCAACCTCAGATGCTGGTCCTCAGCAGCTGTCTACATTAGTTTTTGAGGCAGAGCCTCTCATCAGTACCCGGGGATCACCGTTTAGGTGGGGCTAGCTGGACAGTAAACTAGGAATCTGCCTATCTCTATCTTTGCATTACAAGAAAATGAACTCCAGGGACAGAACTTGGGTCCTTTTGCTTGTGCAGCAAGGACTTTAATGAATGAGCAAGATCCTCAACCAGGCCTCAAATTCATATTCTTGAAAATAGAAATAGAACTACCACCAGCAATAGAGAAATGTTCCTTGATCTACATTTTCCTCATTATGAGCTGTCACTGTGTTACTGATCTTAGCCATTCTGATAGGTATAAGAGAGAATCTTAGAGTCATTTTGATTTGCATTTCCCTGAATGGTAAGGATGTTAAAAATTTCTTTAAGTGTTTCTCAGCCAGTTCTTTGTTGAGAATTCTCTGTTTAGATATGTAGTCTATTTTTTAAATTGGACTATTTGGTTTGTTGATGCCTAGTTTCCTGTTCTTTATATATTTTGGAAAATAACCCTCTGTTGGATGTGGAGTTAGTAGAAAAAACTTTTCCATTCTGTAGTCTGCCACTTTGTCCAAACGACAATTTCTTTTGCCTTACAGACACTTTTCAGGTCCCACTTATTGGTTGTTGTTTTTAGTGCCTGCATAATCAGAGTTCTGTTCACTATTTTACTGTCTCCTGTGCCAGTATGTTCAAGGCTATTTCTCATTTTCTCTTCTATTGGGTTCAGTGTATCTGGCTTTATGTCAAGGTCTTTGATCTACTTGGGCTAGATTTGTGCAGGGTGATAAATATGGATCTATTTTCCTTCTTCTACATGTAGACATCCAGTTAGTCCAGCACTTTTCTTTTATTCCAGATGCTTTCTTTTTAAAAATTTTTATTAGATATATTTCTTTACTTACATTTCAAAGGTTATTACCCTTCCTGGTTTCCTGTCCATAAGCCACCATTCCCTCCCCTCCCCATCCCTCATACGGGTATTTCTGGAATACATCCCCCTCATTGTCCACCCCCAAATATTCCACTGCACTGGAGGTCCAACCTTGGCAGGACCAAGGGCCTCCCCTTCCACTGGTGCCCCAACAAGGCTATTCTCTGCTACACATGCAGTTGGAGCCCTGGGTCAGTCCATGTATAGTTTTTGGTAGTGGTTTAGTCCCTGGGAGTTCTGGTTGGTTGACATTGTTGTATTTATGGGGTTGCAGGCTCCTTCAACTCTTTCAATACTTCCTATAATTCCCCCAAAGGGGGGTCCTGTTCTTAGTTCAGTGGTTTGCTGCTAGCATTGACCTCTGTATTGGACAGGCTCTGGATGTGTCTCTCAGGAGAGATCTATATCTGGTCCCTTTCAGCATGCATTTTATAGTTTCATCAATCTTATCTAGTTTTGGTGGATATATATATATATGTATATATATATACATACATATATATATATATATATATGCCACATGTGGGTCAGGCTCTGAATGGCCATTCCTTGAGTCGCTGCTCTAAACTTTGCTTCCATATCCCCTCCTATGGATATTATTTTCCCCCTTTTAAGGAGTGGGGGCATCCACATTTTGGTCATCCTTCTTCTTGAGCTTCCTATGGTCTGTGCATCTTGGGGTTAACTTGAGCTTTTTGGCTCAATGAGTGCATACCAAGTGTGTTTTTTGGTGATCAAGTAACCTAACTCAGGATGATATTTTCTAGTTCATTTCATTTGCCTATGAATTTCACGAAGTCATTGTTTTTGATAGCTGAGTAATATTCCATTGTGTAGATGTACTACATTTTCTATATCCATTCCTCTGTTGAAGGGCATCTGGTTTCTTTCCAGCTTCTGGCTATTATAAATAAGGCTACTATGAACATAGTGGAACATGTGTCTTTGCTGTATGTTGGAGCATCGTTTGGGTATATGCCCAGGAGAGGTGTACCTGGGTTCTAAGGTAGTGCAATGTCCAATTTTCTGAGGAACCTCCAGACTGATTTCCAGAGTGGTTGTACCAGTTTGCAATCCCACCAACAATGGAGGAGTGTTCCTCTTTCTCCACATCCTGGTCAGCATTTTCTGTCACCTGAGATTTTTATATTAGTCATTCTGACTAGTGTGAGGTGCAATCTCATGGTTGTTTTGATTTGCATTTCCCTGATGACTAAGGATGTTGAACATTTCTTTAAGTACTTTTTTTAAATTTAAGAATCCAGAGTTTATTTTTAAAACTGTGAATTTTATTATTCCTGTTCATGGGTGTGTGTATCTTGTGTGCATGTGGGTGCCCATGGAAGCCAGATGACGATGCTAGACTCCTAGGAACTGGGGGTTATAGACAGATATGTGTGTTGGGAACTGAATTCCAACTGAAGGACAGCAAGGCTTCTTAGGCACTGTGCCCTCTCTCTAGCCCTGAGAATCCAGAGTTTAAATTTCAGTTTCTGAGTTCTGAGTTGTTTTGATTTGCATTTCCCTGATGACTAAGGATGTTGAACATTTCTTTAGGTACTTTATGATCATTCAATAATCCTCAGCTGGGAATGTTTTGTTTAGCTCTGTACCCCATTTTTAATAGGGTTATTTGGCTCTCTGGAGTCTAACTTCTTGAGTTCTTTGTATATTGTGGATAGTAGCCCTCTATCAGATGTAGGATTGGTAAAGATCTTTTCCTAATCTGTTGGTTGAGGTTTTGTCCTAATGACAGTGTCTTTTGCTTTCCAAAAGCTTTGCAGTTTTATGAGGTCCTATTTGTCCATTCTTGATCTTAGAGCATGAGTCATTGATGTTTTGTTCAGGAAATTTTTTCCTGTGACCGTGAGTTCAAGATTCTTCTCTATGTTTTCTTCTATTAGTTTTAGTGTATCTGGTTTGATGTGGAGGTCCTTGATCCACATGGACTTAAGCTTTGTATATGATGACAAGAATGAATCGATTTGCACTCTTCTTCATGCTGAGCTTCAATTGAACCAGCACCATTTGTTGAAAATGCTATTCTTCTTCCATTGGATGGTTTTAGTTCCTTTGTCAAAGATCAAGTGACTATAGGTGTGTGGGTTCATTTCTGGGTCTTCAATTCTGTTCCACTGATCTATCTGCCTGTCTCTGTACCAATACCATGCAGTTTTATGACTATTGCTCTGTAATACTGCTTGAAGTCAGGGATGGTGCTTCCCCCAGAAGTTCATTTATTTTTGAGTATAGTTTTCGCTATCCTGGGTTTTTTGTTATTCCAAATGAATTTGGAAATTGCCATTTGAGTTAATTTTGTACCCTGACACTTTGCTGAAGTTGTTTATCAGGTTAAGTAGTTCTCTGGGGGAACTTTTGGGGTTGCTTAAGTACACTATCATGTCATCTGCAAATAGTGATATTTTGATTTCTTCTCTTCCAATCTGTATCCCTTTGACCTCCTTTCACTGTCTGATTGGTCTGGTTAGGACTTTGAGTACTATATTGAATAAGTAGGGAGAGAATGGGTAGCCTTGTCTAGTCCCTGATTTTAGTGGGATTGTTTCAAGTTTCTCTCCATTTAGTTTGATATTAGCTTCTGGTTTGCTGTATATGGCTTTTACTATGTTTAGATATGGGCCTTGAATTCCTGATCTTTCCAGGACTTTTGTCATGAAGGGGTGTTGAATTTTGTCAAATGCTTTCTCAGCATCTAATGAAATGTTCATGTGGTTCGTATCTTTGAGTTTCTTTATATAGTGGATGACATTGATGGATTTTCACATATTAAACATCCCTGCATCCCTGGGATGAAGCCTACTTGATCATGATGGATGATCGTTTTGATGTGTTCTTGGATTCAGTTTGCAAAAATTTTACTAAGTACTTTTGCATTAATATTCATAAGGGAAATTGGTCTGACGTTCTCTTTCTTAGTTGGGTCTTTGTGTGGTTTTGGTATAAGAGTAATTGTGGGTTCATAGAAGGAATTTGATAGTTGTTCCATGTGTTTCTCTTTTGTGGAATAGTTTGGATAGTATTGTTATGAGGTCTTCTATGAAGATCTGATAGAATTCTCTACTGAACACAAGTGAACCTGGGCTCTTTTTGGTTGGGAGTCTTTTAATGACTGCTTCTATTTCTTTAGGAGTTATGAGGGGTTGGGGATTTGGCTCAGTTGCAGAGCGCTTGCCTAGGAAGCACAAGGCCCTGGGTTCGGTCCCCAGCTCCGAAAAAAAGAACCAAAAAAAACAAACCCTCTTTAGGAGTTATGGAGTTTTTTAGATGGTTTATTTGTTCCAGATTTAATTTTGGTGCCTTGTATCTGTCTAGAAAATTGTTCATTTACCCCAGATTTTCCAGTTTTGTTGAATATAGGCTTTTGTAGTAGGATCTGAAGATTTTTGAATTTCCTCTGATTCTGATGTTATGTCTCCCCTTTTATTTCTGATTGCTAATTTGGATACACTCTCTGTGACCTCTTGTTATTCTGTTTAAGGGTTTATCTATCTTGTTGGTTTTGTCAAAGAACCAGCTCCTGGCTTTGTTGATTCTTTGTATATTCCTTTTCATTTCTACTTGGTTGATTTCAGCTCTGAGTTTGATTATTTCCTGCCTTCTACTCCTCTTGAGTTAATTCATTTCTTTTTGTTCTAGATATTCTAGGTGTGCTGTCAAACTGCTGATGTAAGTTCTCTCCTGTTTCTTTTTGAAGACACTCAGAGCTATGAGTTTTCCTCTTAGTACTGCTTTCATTGTGTCCCATAAGTTTTGGAATGTTCTATCTTCATTTTCATTAAATTCTAAGAAGTCTTTAATATCTTTCTTTATTTCCTCATTGACCATGTTGTCATTGAGTTGAGCATTGTTCACCCTCCATGTATATGTGGGCTTTCTGTCATTATTGTTATTGAATACCAGTCTTAGAGTGTGGTGATCTGATAGGATACATGGGATTATTTCTATCTTCCTGTATCTGTTGAGGCCTGTTTTATGACTGATTATATGGTCAATTTTGGGAAACATTCCATGAGGTGCTGAGAAGAAGATATATCCTTTTGTTTTAGGATGGAATGTTCTAAAAATATCTGTTAAAACTATTTGGTTCATAACTTGTGTTAATTTCACTATGTCTCTGTTTAATTTCTGTTTCCATGATCTGTCTAGTGATGAGAGTGGGGTGTTAAAATCTTCTACTATTATCGTGTGATAATCGTGCAATGTGTGATTTGAGCTTTAGTTAGGTTTCTTTTGTGAACATAGGTGCCTTTGCATTTGGACCATAGATATTTAGGATGGAGAGTTCATCTTGGTAGATTTTTCCTTTGATGAATATGAAGTGTCCTTCCTTATCTTTTTTAATAACTTTTGGTTGAAAGTCAATTTTATTTGATATTAGATTGGCAACTCCAGCTTGTTTCTTCGGGCCATTTGTTTGGAAAGTTGATTTCCAGCCAGTTATTCTGAGGTAATGTCTGTCTTTGTCTCTGAGGTGTGTTTTCTGCATACAGCAAAATGCTGTGTCCTCTTTAAGTATCCATTCTGTTAGTCTATGTCTTTTTATTGGGGAATTGAGTCTGTTGATGTTGAGAGATATTAAGGAATAGTGATTGTCGTTTCCTGTTACTTTTGTTGTTAGAGGTGGAATTATGTTTGTCTCTTTTGGTCTCATTGCAACGAAATTCTATTCTTGCTTTCTGCACAGTGTAGTTTCTCTCCTTGTGTTTGAGTTTTTCATCTATTATCCTTGGTAGTGCTTGATTTGTAGAAAGATATTGCATAAATTTGGTTTTGTCATGAAATTTCTTGGTATCTTCATCTATGTTAGTTGAAAGTTTTGTTGGATACAGTACTTTCGCTGACATTTGTGTTCTCTTAGGGTCTGTATGACATCTGTCCAGGATCTTCTCGCTTTCATAGTCTCTGGTGAGAAGTCTGGTGTGATTCTGATAGGTCTGCCTTTATATGTCACTTGTCCTTTTTCTCTTACTGCTTTTAATATTCTTCCTTTTTTTGTGCATTTGGTGTTTTAACTATTATGTGACAGGAGAAATTTCTCTCCTGGTTCAATCTATTTGGAGTTCGGTAGGCTTCTTGTATGCTTATGGGCATCTCTTTCTTTAGGTTAGGGAAGTTTTCTTCTATGATTTTGTTGAAGATATTTACTGACCCTTTAAGTTGGGAGTCTTCCCTTTCTTCTATACCTATTATCCTTAGGTTTGATTTTCTCATTGTGTCCTGGATTTCCTGTAAGTTTTGGGCTAGGAGCTTTTTGAGTTTTATATTATCTTTGACAGTTGTGTCAATGTTTCCTATGGTATCTTCTGCCCCTGAGATTCTCTCTTCTATCTCTTGTTTCTGTTGGTGATACTTGTATCTATGGCTCCTTGTCTCTTCCTTAGATTTTCTATATCCAGGGTTGTCACCCTTTGTGCTTTCTTTATTGTTTCTATTTCTATTTTCAACTCCTTACCTGTTTGGTTGTGTTTTCCTGCAATTCTTTCAGGGATTTTTGTGCTTCCTCTCTAAGAGCTTCTACTTGTTTATTTGTGTTTCCTGCATTTCTCTAATGGAGTTCTTTATATCTTTCTTAAAGTCCTCCATCATTATCAAAAATGTGATTTTTAACTCTAAATCTTGCTTTTCTTGTGTGTTTGGATATCCAGTATTTTCTTCAGTGGGAGTACTGGGCTCTGATGATGTCAAGTAGTCTTGATTTGTGTTTCTTAGATTCCTGTGCTTGCCTCTAGCCATTGGATTGTCTCTGGTGTTTGTTTATCTTGCTGTTTCGAGAGTGACTGGACCCTGCTGTAGTCCTCTGTGTCAGCACGCCTGTAGAACTGTTTTCCTGTTTTGTTTCAGCTATTCCTGAGAACAGGTGCTCTGATTTCAGTTGTGTCAATACTTCTAGAAACTGTCTTTCAACTCTATGTGCAGTCAAGAATCAAAGGGTCGTTCCCCTGATTGCCCATGAAGATCCTTGCACCTGTGGGCACAGTTGGCACTATGTGATTCCCTCTTGGGTCTGGACTGCAGGCAGAGGGTATTCTCCTCTGACTTCTCAGGAGTATCCACATTTCTGAGGTTCTAGCTCTCTCCCCCTTGTGATTAGGGTGCAAGGAGCTGTTTGGCCAGATTAGTTGGGTCTTGGGTGCAGACCAGAACCGCGGGTACCACTGCTTTCTCTTCCTATATCCCTGTGTCCAGAGGCACTGTGCAGTTTCCCCTGGACCAGGGACGTGGGCCGAGGTGTGCAGAGGTGGCAGTATGTTCTGTGACCTCAGGATGTCTGCAGTCCTCTCTCTTCCCCATGGGATTTGGATGCAGGGAACTCTCTGCTTTCTTTTTTCTATTATATGGTTTGGGCCTCTTTATAAAAAAAAATCAGGTGGTGATAAATGTGTGTATTTATTTCTGGGTCTTTAATTTAATTCCATTAATCCACCTGTCTGTTTTTATGTCAGCACCATGCTGCTTTTATTACTATTAATCCATAGCATAGCTTGAAGTTGGGGATGGTGATATTTTTCTTTTACTGTACAGGCTTAGGATTGTTTTACTTATTCCGAGATTTGTTTGTTTGTTTTTTTTCCCATATGATGTTGAATATTGTACTTACAAATTCTGTAATGAATTGTGTTGGAACTTTGATGAGGATTGCATTGAATTTGTAGACTGCTTTTGGTGGATGGCTGTTTTTACAGTGTTAATCACTATCGATCCAGGAGCTTGGGGAATCTTCATATTTTCAGAGATATTCTTTAATTTCTTTCTTCAAAGACTTGAAGTTCTTGTCATAGGGATCTTCCACCTGCTTGGATAGATTTACCCCCAAGATATATTTTTCACAACAATTGTGAAGGTTGTTGATTCTGCTGTAGGGGCTTCTTGGTAGAAATTTGGTGGCAAATTATGTATACTATTATATCAACTGCAAACAACAATATTCTTGCTTCTTTCCAATTTTTATCTCCTTCATCTCTTTCAGTTGCCTTAATGCTCCAGATAGAACTTCAAGTACCATATTAAATAAACATCGAAAGGATGAACAGCCTTGTCTTGTTCTCAATTGTGGAATTGCTCAAGTTTCTCTCCATTTGATTTAGTATTGGCTATTGGCTCACTGTAGTTCAACTTTATTATATTTAGGTATGTCCCTTTTATCCCTAATCTCTTTAAAAATCTTATCATGGCTGCCCGCAGCTCACTGCTCCCAAACCCCGTGGAAGAGAGAGCTCACCGCCTGGACAGGTGGGCATTCCTGAGACTGCAGAGCGGAAGAGACCACCAATACTGCCCACCCCTGCCCACATCCCTGGCCCAAGAGGAAACTGTATATGACCTCTGGGAACTGGAAGATAGGGGCACTGAAACTGCAGGTCCCCTGTGCCCCAGACACCTCTGGAACCTGAAGGAACCGGATCAACAGTTCTCTGCACCCAAGTCCTGTGGGAGGGAGAGCTAAACCTTCAGAGAGGCAGACACGCCTGGGAAGCCAGAAGAGACTACACTCTGCCCACATTTCTGACTCCAGAGGAAAACACCAAATACCATCTGGGACCCTGGTGGATGGGGTCTCCTGGAAAAGGCGGCGCAAGTCCTCCTGGTTGCTGCCCTTGCCGAGAGCTCATAAGCAACACCCCACAAGCAAACTTGAGCCTCAGGACCACAGGCAAGACCAACTTTTCTGCTCCAAGCGACCTGCCTGGTGAACTCAGGACACAAGCCCACAGGAACAGCTGAAGACCTGTAGAGAGGAAAAACTACATGCCCGAAAGCAGAACACTCTGTTCACATAACTGGCTGAAAGAAAACAGGAAAACAGGTCTACAGCACTCCTGACACACAGGCCTATAGTACAGTCTAGCCACTGTTAGAAATAGCAGAACAAAGTAACACTAGAGATAATCTGATGGCGAGAGGCAAGCGCAGGAACCCAAGCAACAGAAACCAAGACTACATGGCATCATTGGAGCCCAATTCTACCACCAAAGCAAACACTGAATATTTAAACACACCAGAAAAGCAAGATCTAGATTCAAAATCATATTTATCATGATGCTGGAGGACTTCAAGAAAGACATGAAGAACTCCCTTAGAGAAATGCAGGAAAACATAAATAAAAAAGTAGAAGCCTATAGAGAGGAATCACAAAAATCCCTGAAAGAATTCCAGGAAAACACAATCAAACAGGTGAAGGAATTAAGAATGGAAATAGAAGCAATGAAGAAAGAACACAGGGAAACAACCCTGGATATAGAAAACCAAAGGAAGAGACAAGGAGCTGTAGATACAAGTGTCACCAACAGAATACAAGAGATAGAAGAGAGAATCTCAGGAGCAGAAGATTCCATAGAAATCATCCACACAACTGTCAAAGATAATGTAAAGCAGAAAAAGCTACTGGTCCAAAACATACAGGAAATCCAGGACTCAATGAGAAGATCAAACCTAAGGATAATAGGTATAGAAGAGAGTAAAGACTCCCAGCTCAAAGGACCAGTAAATATCTTCAACAAAATCATAGAAGAAAACTTCCCTAACCTAAAGAAAGAGATGCCCATAAGCATACAAGAAGCCTACAGAACTCCAAATAGATTGGACCAGAAAAGAAACTCCTCCTGTCACATAATAGTCAAAACACCAAATGCACAAAATAAAGAAAGAATATTAAAAGCAGTAAGGGAAAAAGGTCAAGTAACATATAAAGGCAGACCTATCAGAATCACACCAGACTTCTCGGCAGAGACTATGAAAGCCAGAAGATCCTGGACTAATGTCATACAGACCCTAAGAGAACAAAAATGCCAGCCCAGGTTACTGTATCCTGCAAAACTCTCCATTAACATAGATGGAGAAACCAAGATATTCCATGACAAAACCAAATTTACACAATATCTTTCTACAAATCCAGCGCTACAAAGGACAAAAATGGTAAAGCCCAACATAAGGAGGCAAGCTACACCCTAGAAAAAGCAAGAAACTAATCATCTTGGCAACAAAACAAAGAGAAGAAAAGCAAACAAACATAACCTCACATCCAAATACAAATATAACAGGAAGCAATAATCACTATTCCTTAATATCTTTCAACATCAATGGTCTCAACTCCCCAATAAAAAGACATAGATTAACAAACTGGATACGCAACGAGGACCCTGCATTCTGCTGCCTACAGGAAACACACCTCAGAGACAAAGACAGACACTACCTCAGAGTGAAAGGCTGAAAAACAACTTTCCAAGCAAATGGTCGGATGAAGCAAGCTGGAGTAGCCATTCTAGTGTCAAATAAAATCAATTTTCAACTAAAAATCATCAAAAAAGATAAGGAAGGACACTTCATATTCATCAAAGGAAAAATCCACCAAGATGAACTCTCGATCCTAAATATCTATGCCCCAAATACAAGGGCACCTACATACGTAAAAGAAACCTTACTAAAGCTCAAAACACACATTGCACCTCACACAATAATAGTAGGAGATTTCAACACCCCGCTCTCATCAATGGACAGGTCATGGAAACAGAAATTAAACAGAGACTCTAAATGGGTGTTCCTTCTGCCTCTGTTTTAATCTTTGCCTCCCTATTCCCTGCCAAGGGTATTCTTGTTCCCCTTTTAAAGAAGGAGTGAAGCATTCACATTTTGATCATCCTTCTTGAGTTTCATGTGTTCTGTGCATTTAGGGTAATTCAAGCATTTGGGCTAATAGCCACTTATCAATGAGTGCATACCATGTATGTCTTTCTGTGATTAGGTTACCTCACTCAGGATATTTTCCAGTTCCCTCCATTTGCCTACGAATTTCATAAAGTCATTGTTTTTGATAGGTGAGTAATATTCCATTATGTAGATGTACCACATTTTCTGTATCCATTCCTCTGTTGAAGGGCATCTGGGTTCTTTCCAGCTTCTGGCTATTATAAATAAGGCTGCTATGAACATAGTGGAGCACGTGTCTTTGTTATATGTTGGGGCATCTTTTGGGTATATGCCCAAGAGAGTTATAGCTGTGTCCTCAGGTACTGCAATGTCCAATTTTCTGAGGAACCTCCAGACTGATTTCCAGAATGGTTGTACCAGTTTGCAATCCCACTAACAATGGAGGAGTGTTCCTCTTTCTCCACATCCTCGCCAGCATTTGCTGTCACCTGAGTTTTTGATCTTAGCCATTCTCACTGGTGTGAGGTGAAATCTCAGGGTTGTTTTGATTTGCATTTCCCTTATGACTAAAGATGTTGAAGATTTCTTTAGGTGTTTCTCAGCCATTCGGCATTCCTCAGCTGTGAATTCTTTGTTTAGCTCTGAACCCCATTTTTTAATAGGGTTATTTGTCTCCCTGCGGTCTAACTTCTTGAGTTCTTTGTATATTTTGGATATAAGGCCTCTATCTGTTGTAGGATTGGTAAAGATCTTTCCCCAATATATTGGTTGTTGTTTTGTCCTAACCACAGTGTCCTTTGCCTTACAGAAGCTTTGCAGTTTTATGAGATCCCATTTGTCGATTCTTGATCTTAGAGCATAAGCCACGGGTGTTTTGTTCAGGAAATTTTTTCCAGTGCCCATGTGTTCGAGATGCTTTCCCACTTTTTCTCCTATTAGTTTGAGTGTTTCTGGTTTGATGTGGAGGTCCTTGATCCACTTGGACTTAAGCTTTGTACAGGGTGATAAACATGGATCGATCTGCATTCTTCTACATGCTGACCTCCAGTTGAACCAGCACCATTTGCTGAAAATGCTATCTTTTTCCATGGGATGGTTTTGGCTCCTTTGTCAAAAATTAAGTGACCATAGGTGTGTGGGTTTATTTCTGGGTCTTCAGTTCTATTCCACTGGTGAATGCATTTTTATACTGGCCTCTAGGCATCTAGGCATTTGGTGGTACTTATCGGTCTAGGTGCCATTTCTGATTTTTCTTTGTTTGATGGGTGTTTTGTTGCTTGCTTTCTGCTTCCTCTCTGGTCTTCTGTTCTGTGTGGCCTGGGTTTTTCCCAGTCTGTGTAGTCTGTGGTAGAACCAGGAATGTCCATCCCAGTTGGGGGCTGGGGCAAGGCAATTAGGACTGGGGTAAGTTGGGAGAGGGCCATGCCAAGTTAGTGAGATAATTCAGATGCTTGGAAGGCTGGCAGCCTACCTAGACCATTCCAAGTCTGTGTGGTCTTTGATAGAGTGAAGAGTCTTCATCCCAGTTGGGGGATGCAGTATATCAATTAGGAGGGTGGGCAACTGAGGATACGGTGGGTAGAGGCCATGAGAATTGGGGAGTTTGGCCTGTATGCAACCTACCTGGACTTCTTGCAGTCTTCATAATCTCTGATAGAGTGTGAAGTTTCTTTCTCAGCTGGAGGCTGGGGCAGGGCAATTAGGAGGGAACAGGCGTGGGGATGGGAAGACAAGATAGTGAGACAATGGGGGAGTTTGCTAGGCAGGCAGTCTACCTGTGTTAAATTATTTTTATTCAGTAAGTCTTGCTTATTTGAATGTCTACGCTAAGTAAATCAAAACTCTAATTAGTGTTTGTCAAATATTTGGTATGATTTGACTAGTTAGACAAATGTGCAGTAGAAGTTCTCAAAATGCTGTCAATAAACAGCAGACAAGATTCATTCATGTGAAATAAGTGAAAGCACACAGTAATGGTTTATTAAAATTAAGAAATTTTAATATTCGAGATTTTTTTCTCGACCCATAGAGTGATGAATTTTGGTTAAGCCACTATTTTTGAGTGACTGTAATATAGTCATAGTGACTTCTGCTACTTATGTTATGGTTTAATTTTTATCCACATTTAAAACATTGGGATTTAGAGACTGACTAAAAATTTCAACAAGCAGTGGCATGTTCTTTAATGCTAACAAGTTACTTTTGTTTCTCTCTACATAAGCCAAGTTATAGCTACCCCTGCAATGGATATTTCTTTTCTTCATTTCTAAGAATCTGTTGTAGTTTGTCTTTTACTGCTGGTACTAAAACTATGATCCGCAGCAATCTAGGGATGAAAGGGTTTACTTCACTTTACAGTGACAGTTCATACTGAAGAGAAACCAGGACAGGAACTCCTGGCAGGAACTGAAGGAGAACTATGGAAAGATGTTGCCTATTGACTTCCACTACATGGCCTGCTCAGCTTGCTCTTTTATACAGCTCATAGTGGGCTGAACCCTCCCACATCAATTACTAATCAATAAAACTCCCCTGTTACTCATTGAACAAACTGATTGGGCCAATTTCTCAACAGAGGTTCCCTTTTTCCAGATATGTTTAGGTTTATATTAAGGTGACAAAACCCAACCATCACAAGATCCAACTAAACAAATCTGCAGTGATAACTATTTGTTTCTTATAATTATTGCTTACCC
Source organism: Rattus norvegicus (assembly GCF_021556685.1). Classification (NCBI taxonomy): domain Eukaryota; kingdom Metazoa; phylum Chordata; class Mammalia; order Rodentia; family Muridae; genus Rattus; species Rattus norvegicus. The sequence goes on along the minus strand of NC_141538.1, from coordinate 40,248,458 downwards.
ATACATCTTCCTGCATCATAGCTGTTGTGGTCATGGCTGCTTTCTTCTATAACCAGTTGTCTCTCAGGGGTTGCTTCTTATAATTTGTCCTTGGTTAAATCATGTCTATGACTTTAATCAAACTTCAGAAGCCATGCAGAACACTGTATTAAGGCTGCCACGGGGGAAGGATCCCCCTGAAGGGAAGAGGAAAATTTTGTTTTATTATGTGGTCTGCTCATTTAAGTCCCATGATCGCCTGGCACCTGTGTCCTGGTGAAGCAATCCAGTGAGCCTGTGAGTGGGCAAAGAGCCACTCTAGCAGATGGTCATGAGAAGAGGGACCATGCGCTGTACGATCATCAAGTGTGCTTGCCCAGGCCAGGAGTCCTTGCCAAAAAGGTCCAAATGCTGCCTGCCCTTAAAACTGAAGTCTTATTTTAGTAAGGATGTCTAAAGTAGGGCTGAATGCCAGGAAAGACTAAAACAGAGGGGAAACAAGCATGGTAATAGGGATGTTTTGGGAATTGGTGTTTGTTCATAAGGTTCTCAAGAAGGAAGTTTTTTTTTTTCCTCTGGGTTGACAGCTTGCTATGCAATAAGACAACGTGAGTGTGGATGTTCACTGTGTTCACTCAGAAGCTGTGTCCTGGGCTCAGTGCTTTATCCATTATGATGGTTTTGGAGACACCTGAGGCAAGACAAGGCCAACCTCTATGGCTCACCTGTCCACAAATAGGAGTTACAGCAGCTTAGCAGGCAGTTAATCTGGGAGGCTTGCTGAGACCCTAGCTGTAAGGCCTCCTTTGCCAATTCTCCTACCTTTTCCTCTGGCAACTCAGAAGCCCCATTGGTTCAGGCTGGTTTCACTCATCTGCTTTCCAGACAAATACGAGGCCTGTGCAATGCATTTGGAAACTGTACATGGTTACAGTGATTTTTCTTTTAAGTTTAATCACAATTGCTCTTTTGTGAGCATGCATTTGTCATTCCTGTTCAGCCTTCATTTGTGACTCTTCTGTCCTATTATAATATATTGTATAGCGCTAGGAATACATCAGCAATTAAAACCAAGTTCTATCATTTGCAGCCTTTGGAAATTTAGCAAGCAAGAAAAGTCTTACTAATAGGTTTATGAAGCAAATGTGAGAATGCTGCCCGGAACTAAGGCCAAAATGCTACAGGAGATGAGGAGAGGCCAACACATCACTTACATGCTATTAGTGGCTTCCTCCACTAATAGTCAATGTTTAAAACAGACAGTGGCTTATTAATGCTGTCTTCCTTATATAATGTACATATTGAATAGTTTGGAAATGCAGATAATAAAATGTAATGAAATAAAAGTTTCCTTATGCCTTATCATGTATGAACAAGTTATAATTCTTGCTCTGAGTGATATGCTTTAGTCATTTCTCTGTGTACACTCCACACACATACTTTCCATAAACATAATTAAATAGGGTATAATTTTCTTTTCCTCAGTAAAATCTTACCCCGTCTTCTTAATATTCAAAGAAATTCAAGTCAGAAAAGCAGTAAAAAGGAGAAACCTATTGCCTTAAAGTTTAATCCGCCCCCCTGCTTGAAGTAAAAAAGAATTTCCAGGGCCATAGTGGTTAAGAGCACCGGCTGCTTTTCCAGAGGACCCATGTTCAATGCCCAGCACACACATGGCAATCTTCAACCATCTGTATTTCTGATCTCAGGGGGGCTCTGACACCCTCTGAGCATCAGGTAAGCACATGATGCATAGAAATACAGGCAGTTGAAAGACCCATGCACATGAACATAAAAGTAAAGAGATTTAAAAAAAGTATTTCTAAGCTAGATGTATATAAGTTTCTCTAGTCATTTTGGAACATTACAGTTGCTGTCCCCATGCTGTTGAATGGGAAATCATCTGTTCACAGACAAAAGAAACCTTCGTAATGACAAGAGAAAACTCCAACATTTATTGATTATGTCGTACTGGTCAAGTATTATCAAGTTTTTTCTTTTTTCTTAATCATTCCATTTGTTTACATCTCAAATGATATCCCACTTCCCAGTTACCCCTCCACAAGTCCCTCATCTCACAATCTCCCTCTCCTCCCTCTTCTTTGCGTCTATGAGGCTGCTCCTCCACCCACCCACCCTCTCCTGTCCCATCCCTCCAGCTTCCCCGAACATTGAAGCATCAAATTTCCACAGGACCAAGGGCCTGTCCTCCCATTGATATGAGACAAGGCCATTCTCTGCTACCTATGTATCTTGAGCCATGGATTTCTCACTGTATACTCCGTGGATGTTGGTCTAGTCCTTGGGAGCACTGGGTGGTCCGGCGAGCTGATGTTATTCTTCCTATGGAGTTGCAATTCTCCCTCAGCTCCTCCAATCCTTCCACCAGCTCCCCGACCAGGGTTCTTGAGCTCAGTCTGATGGTTGGCTTCAAGCATTCACATCTGTACTGGTCAGTTGCTGGCAGAACCTCCTAAGGAACAGTAACACCAAATTCCTGTCAGCAAGTGCCTCTTGGTAATAGCAACAGTCTCTGGTTTGCTGTCTGCAGACAGTATGGATCCCCAGGTGGAGTAGTCCTCGGATGGCCCATCCTGAAGAATCTGCTCCTTTGATAAAGATGTTTTCCCAATCTGTTGGTTGCCTTTTTGTCCTAATGACAGTGTCCTTTGCCTTACAGAAGCTTTGCAGTTTTATGAGGTCCCATTTGTCAATTCTTGATCTTAGAGCATGAGCCATTGGTGTTTTGTTCAGGAAATTTTCCCCAGTGCTCATATGTTCAAGACTTTTCCTCACTTTTTTCTTCTATTAGTTTGAGTGTATCTGGTTTGATGTGGAGGTCCTTGATCCACTTGGACTTAAGGTTTGAACAGGGTGATAAGAATAGACCCATTTGGTGGGGGAGGGCCCAGGAGCGGCAGGACCCCTGCCTGAGACACCACCAGAACCTGAAGGAAACAGACCGGATAAACAGTTCTCTGCACCCAAATCCCCTGGGAAGGAGAGCTGAACCTTCAGAGAGGCAGACAAGCCTGGGAAACCAGAAGAGACTGCTCTCTGCACACACATCTCGGACGCCAGAGGAAAAAGCCAAAGACCATCTGGAACCCTGGTGCACTGAAGCTCCCGGAAGGGGCGGCACAGGTCTTCCTGGTTGCTGCCGCTGCAGAGAGCCCGTGGGCAGCACCCCACGAGCGAACTTGAGCCTCGGGACCACAGGTAAGACCAACTTTTCTGCTGCAAGAAAGCTGCCTGGTGAACTCAAGACAAAGGCCCACAGGAACAGCTGAAGACCTGTAGAGAGGAAAAACTACACGCCCGAAAGCAGAACACTCTGTCCCCATAACTGACTGAAAGAGAGGAAAACAGGTCTACAGCACTCCTGACACACAGGCTTATAGGACAGTCTAGCCACTGTCAGAAATAGCAGAACAAAGTAACACTAGAGATAATCTGATGGCGAGAGGCAAGCACAGGAACCCAAGCAACAGAAACCAAGACTACATGGCACCATCGGAGCCCAATTCTCCCATCAAAACAAACATGGAATATCCAAACACACCAGAAAAGCAAGATCTAGTTTCAAAATCATTTTTGATCATGATGCTGGAGGACTTCAAGAAAGACGTGAAGAACTCCCTTAGAGAACAAGTAGAAGCCTACAGAGAGGAATCGCAAAAATGCCTGAAAGAATCGCAAAAATCCCTGAAAGAATGCCAGGAAAACATAAATAAACAAGTAGAAGCCCATAGAGAGGAGACACAAAAATCCCTGAAAGAATTCCAGGAAAACATAAATAAACAAGTAGAAACCCCTAGAGAGGAGACACAAAAATCCCTGAAAGAATTCCAGGAAAACACAATCAAACAGTTGAAGGAATTAAAAATGGAAATAGAAGCAATCAAGAAAGAACACATGGAAACAACCCTGGATATAGAAAACCAAAAGAAGAGACAAGGAGCTGTAGATACAAGCTTCACCAACAGAATACAAGAGATGGAAGAGAGAATCTCAGGAGCAGAAGATTCCATAGAAATCATTGACTCAACTGTCAAAGATAATGTAAAGCGGAAAAAGCTACTGGTCCAAAACATACAGGAAATCCAGGACTCAATGAGAAGATCAAACCTAAGGATAATAGGTATAGAAGAGAGTGAAGACTCCCAGCTCAAAGGACCAGTAAATATCTTCAACAAAATCATAGAAGAAAACTTCCCTAACCTAAAAAAAGAGATACCCATAGGCATACAAGAAGCCTACAGAACTCCAAATAGATTGGACAAGAAAAGAAACACCTCCTGTCACATAATAGTCAAAACACCAAACGCACAAAATAAAGAAAGAATATTAAAAGCAGTAAGGGAAAAAGGTCAAGTAACATATAAAGGCAGACCTATCAGAATCACACCAGACTTTTCGACAGAAACTATGAAGGCCAAAAGATCCTGGACTGATGTCATACAGACCCTAAGAGAACACAAATGCCAGCCCAGGTTACTGTATCCTGCAAAACTCTCCATTAACATAGATGGAGAAACCAAGATATTCCATGACAAAACCAAATTTACACAATATCTTTCTACAAATCCAGCACTACAAAGGATAGTAAATGGTAAAGCCCAACAGAAGGAGGCAAGCTATACCCTAGAAGAAGCAAGAAACTAATCGTCTTGGCAACAAAACAAAGAGAAGAAAAGCACACAAACATAACCTCACATCCAAATATGAATATAACAGGAAGCAATAATCACTATTCCTTAATATCTCTCAACATCAATGGCCTCAACTCCCCAATAAAAAGACATAGATTAACAAACTGGATACGCAACGAGGACCCTGCATTCTGCTGCCTACAGGAAACACACCTCAGAGACAAAGACAGACACTACCTCAGAGTGAAAGGCTGGAAAACAACTTTCCAAGCAAATGGTCGGATGAAGCAAGCTGGAGTAGCCATTCTAGTGTCAAATAAAATCAATTTTCAACTAAAAATCATCAAAAAAGATAAGGAAGGACACTTCATAGTCATCAAAGGAAAAATCCACCAAGATGAACTCTCAATCCTAAATATCTATGCCCCAAATACAAGGGCACCTACATACGTAAAAGAAACCTTACTAAAGCTCAAAACACACATTGCACCTCACACAATAATAGTGGGAGATTTCAACACCCCACTCTCATCAATGGACAGATCGTGGAAACAGAAATTAAACAGTGATGTCGACAGATTAAGAGAAGTCATGAGCCAAATGGACTTAACGGATATTTATATATTTATCCTAAAGCAAAAGGATATACCTTCTTCTCAGCTCCTCATGGGACTTTCTCCAAAATTGACCATATAATTGGTCAAAAAACGGGCCTCAACAGGTACAGAAAGATAGAAATAATCCCATGCGTGCTATCGGACCACCACGGCCTAAAACTGGTCTTCAATAACAATAAGGGAAGAATGCCCACATATACGTGGAAATTGAACAATGCTCTACTCAATGATAACCTGGTCAAGGAAGAAATAAAGAAAGAAATTAAAAACTTTTTAGAATTTAATGAAAATGAAGATACAACATACCCAAACTTATGGGACACAATGAAAGCTGTGCTAAGAGGAAAACTCATAGCGCTGAGTGCCTGCAGAAAGAAACAGGAAAGAGCATATGTCAGCAGCTTGACAGCACACCTAAAAGCTCTAGAACAAAAAGAAGCAAATACACCCAGGAGGAGTAGAAGGCAGGAAATAATCAAACTCAGAGCTGAAATCAACCAAGTAGAAACAAAAAGGACCATAGAAAGAATCAACAGAACCAAAAGTTGGTTCTTTGAGAAAATCAACAAGATAGATAAACCCTTAGCCAGACTAACGAGAGGACACAGAGAGTGCGTCCAAATTAACAAAATCAGAATTGAAAAGGGAGACATAACAACAGATTCAGAGGAAATTCAAAAAATCATCAGATCTTACTATAAAAACCTATATTCAACAAAACTTGAAAATCTTCAGGAAATGGACAATTTCCTAGACAGATACCAGGTATCGAAGTTAAATCAGGAACAGATAAACCAGTTAAACAACCCCATAACTCCTAAGGAAATAGAGGCAGTCATTAAAGGTCTCCCAACCAAAAAGAGCCCAGGTCCAGGCGGGTTTAGTGCAGAATTCTATCAAACCTTCATAGAAGACCTCATACCAATATTATCCAAACTATTCCACAAAATTGAAACAGATGGAGCACTACCGAATTCCTTCTACGAAGCCACAATTACTCTTATACCTAAACCACACAAAGACACAACAAAGAAAGAGAACTTCAGACCAATTTCCCTTATGAATATCGACGCAAAAATACTCAACAAAATTCTGGCAAACCAAATCCAAGAGCACATCAAAACAATCATCCACCATGACCAAGTAGGCTTCATCCCAGGCATGCAGGGATTGTTTAATATATGGAAAACCATCAACGTGATCCATTATATAAACAAATTTAAAGAACAGAACCACATGATCATTTCATTAGATGCTGAGAAAGCATTTAACAAAATTCAACACCCCTTCATGATAAAAGTCCTGGAAAGAATAGGAATTCAAGGCCCATACCTAAACATAGTAAAAGCCATATACAGCAAACCAGTTGCTAACATTAAACTAAATGGAGAGAAACTTGAAGCAATCCCACTAAAATCAGGGACTAGACAAGGCTGCCCACTCTCTCCCTACTTATTCAATATAGTTCTTGAAGTTCTAGCCAGAGCAATCAGACAATAAAAGGAGATCAAGGGGATACAGATCGGAAAAGAAGAAGTCAAAATATCACTATTTGCAGATGACATGATAGTATATTTAAGTGATCCCAAAAGTTCCACCAGAGAACTACTAAAGCTGATAAACAACTTCAGCAAAGTGGCTGGGTATAAAATTAACTCAAATAAATCAGTTGCCTTCCTCTATACAAAAGAGAAACAAGCCGAGAAATAAATTAGGGAAACGACACCCTTCATAATACACCCAAATAATATAAAGTACCTCGGTGTGACTTTAACCAAGCAAGTAAAAGATCTGTACAATAAGAACTTGAAGACACTGAAGAAAGAAATTGAAGAAGACCTCAGAAGATGGAAAGATCTCCCATGCTCATGGATTGGCAGGATTAATATAGTAAAAATGGCCATTTTACCAAAAGCAATCTACAGATTCAATGCAATCCCCATCAAAATACCAATCCAATTCTTCAAAGAGTTAGACAGAACAATTTACAAATTCATCTGGAATAACAAAAAACCCAGGATAGCTAAAGCTATCCTCAACAATAAAAGGACTTCAGGGGGAATCACTATCCCTGAACTCAAGGAGTATTACAGAGCAATAGTGATAAAAACTGCATGGTATTGGTACAGAGACAGACAGATAGACCAATGGAATAGAATTGAAGACCCAGAAATGAACCCACACACCTATGGTCACTTGATTTTTGACAAAGGAGCCAAAACCATCCAATGGAAAAAAGATAGCATTTCCAGCAAATGGTGCTGGTTCAACTGGAGGGCAACATGTAGAAGAATGCAGATCGATCCATCCTTATCACCCTGTACAAAGCTTAAGTCCAAGTGGATCAAGGACCTCCACATCAAACCAGACACACTCAAACTAATAGAAGAAAAACTATGGAAGCATCTGGAACACATGGGCACTGGAAAAAATTTCCTGAACAAAACACCAATGGCTTATGCTCTAAGATCAAGAATCGACAAATGGGATCTCATAAAACTGCAAAGCTTCTGTAAGGCAAAGGACACGGTGGTTAGGACAAAACGGCAACCAACAGATTGGGAAAAGATCTTTACCAATCCTACAACAGATAGAGGCCTTATATCCAAAATATACAAAGAACTCAAGAAGTTAGACCGCAGGGAAACAAATAACCCTATTAAAAAATGGGGTTCAGAGCTAAACAAAGAATTCACAGCTGAGGAATGCTGAATGGCTGAGAAACACCTAAAGAAATGTTCAACATCTTTAGTCATAAGGGAAATGCAAATCAAAACAACCCTGAGATTTCACCTCACACCAGTGAGAATGGCTAAGATCAAAAACTCAGGTGACAGCAGATGCTGGCGAGGATGTGGAGAAAGAGGAACACTCCTCCATTGTTGGTGGGATTGCAGACTGGTAAAACCATTCTGGAAATCAGTCTGGAGGTTCCTCAGAAAATTGGACATTGAACTGCCTGAGGATCCAGCTATACCTCTCTTGGGCATATACCCAAAAGATGCCTCAACATATAAAAGAGACACGTGCTCCACTATGTTCATCGCAGCCTTATTTATAACAGCCAGAAAATGGAAAGAATCCAGATGCCCTTCAACAGAGGAATGGATACAGAAAATGTGGTACATCTACACAATGGAATATTACTCAGCTATCAGAAACAATGACTTTATGAAATTCGTAGGCAAATGGTTGGAACTGGAAAATATCATCCTGAGTGAGGTAACCCAATCACAGAAAGACATACATGGTATGCACTCATTGATAAGTGGCTTTTAGCCCAAATGCTTGAATTACCCTAGATCCGTAGAACAAACGAAACTCAAGACGGATGATCAAAATGTGAATGCTTCACTCCTTCTTTAAATGAGGAAAAAGAATACCCTTGGCAGGGAAGGGAGAGGCAAAGATTAAAACAGAGACTGAAGGAACACCCATTCGGAGCCTGCCCCACATGTGGCCCATACATATACAGCCACCCAATTAGACAAGATGGATGAAGCAAAGAAGTGCAGACCGACAGGAGCCGGATGTAGATCGCTCCTGAGAGACACAGCCAGAATACAGCAAATACAGAGGTGAATGCCAGCAGCAAACCACTGAACTGAGAATAGGTCCCCCGTTGAAGGAATCAGAGAAAGAACTGGAAGAGCTTGAAGGGGCTCGAGACCCCAAAAGTACAACAATGTCAAGCAACCAGAGCTTCCAGGGACTAAGCCACTACCTAAATACTATACATGGACTGACCCTGGACTCTGACCTCATAGGTAGCAATGAATATCCTAGTAAGAGCACCAGTGGAAAGGGAAGCCCTGGGTCCTGCTAAGACTGAACCCCCAGTGAACTAGACTGTTGGGGGGAGGGCGGCAATGGGGGGAGGGTTGGGAGGGGAACACCCATAAGGAAGGGGAGGGGGGAGGGGGATGTTTGCCCGGAAACCCGGAAAGGGAATAACACTCGAAATGTATATAAGAAATACTCAAGTTAATAAAAAAAAAAAAAAAAAAAAAAGAAAAGAGGACATGAAGAAATGTTTTAACTGAGTACTTTTATGTAGGAAAACCCAACAGAAATTGCAACAAGGACAAAGTGAGGTTCCCCAGGAGGTGAAGGAAATAAAAAGCAATGTGTAAGGAGTTACCCTGAAAAAAAAAAAAAGAAATGTATATAAGAAATACTCAAGTCAATAAAAAAAAAAAAGAAAAAAGAATAGACCCATTTGCATTCTTCTACATGCTGACCTCTAGTTGAACCACCACCATTTGTTGAAAATGCTATCTTTTTTTCCACTGGATGGTTTTAGCTCCTTTCTCAAAGATCAAGTGACCATAGGTGTGTGGGTTCATTTCTGGGTCTTCAATTCTATTCTACTGGTCTATCTGCCTGTCTCTGTACCAATATCAAACAGTTTTTTTCTTTTTTCTTTTCTTTTTTTTTTTTTCGGAGCTGGGGACCAAACCCAGGGCTTTGCGCTTGCTAGGCAAACGCTCTACCACTGAGCTAAATCCCCAACCCCATACAGTTTTTTTAAAATCACTGTTGCTCTGTAATACTGCTTGAGATCAGGGATGGTGATTCACCCAGAAGTTCTTTTATTCTTGAGTATAGTTTTCGCTATCCTTGGTATTTTTTTTGTTATTCCAAATAAATTTGCAAAATGATCTTTCTATCTCTAAAGAATTGAGTTAGAATTTTGATGGGGATTGCATTGAATCTGTAGATTGCTTTTGGCAAAATGGCCATTTTTTCTATATTGATCCTGCCAATCCATGATTTGGGAGATCTTTCCATTTTCTGAGATCTTTAGGAAAAGGTCTTTAACAATCTTACTTGTGAAAGAGGGTAATATCCGAAACATACAAAGAACTCAAAAAGTTAGACTCCAGGGAGCCAAATAACCCTATTAAAAATGGGGTTCAGAGCTAAACAAAAAATTCTCAGCTGAGGAATATCAAATGGCTGAGAAGCACCTAAAGAAATGTTCAACATCCTTAGTCATCAGGGAAATGCAAATCAAAAACAACCCTGAGATTCCACCTCACACCAGTGAGAATGGCTAAAATAATAATAATAAAAAAAACAACTCAGGGGACAGCAGATGCTGGAGAGAATGTGGAGAAAGAGGAACACTCCTCCATTGTTGGTGGGATTGCAACCTGGTACAACCTCTCTGGAAATCAGTCTGTTGGTTCCTCAGAAAGTTGGACCTTCCACTACTTGAGGACCCAGCTGTACTTCTCCTGGGCATATACCTAAACGATGCTCCAACCTACAACAAAGAAACATGCTCCACTGTGTTCATAGCAGCCTTATTTATAATAGCCAGAAGCAGGAAAGAACCCAGATGCCCTTCAACAGAGGAATGGATTCATAAAATGTGGTACGTCTATCAAAAACAATGACTTCATGAAATTCATACGCAAATGGAATGAACTAGAAAATATCACTTCTTAAAAGGGGGAACAAAAATATCCATAGGAGAGGATAGGGAGGCAAAGCTTAGAGCAGAGACTGAAGGAACAGTCATTCAGTGCCCATATATATACATGCCACAAAAACTAGATAAGATTGATAAAGTTAAGAATTGCATTCTGACAGAAGCCAGATATAGATCTCTCCTGAGAGACACAGCCAGAGCATGTCAAATACAGAGGCAAATGCTAGCAGCAAAACACTGAACTGAGAATGGGGCCCCCATTGGAGGAATTAGAGAAAGGATTGAAAGAGCTAAAGGGGCTTGCAACTCCATAAGAACAACAATGCCAACCAACCAGAGCTTCCAGGGTCTAAACTAGTATCCAAACCTAAACCTTGGCTCCAACTGCATATGTCGCAGAGAATAGCCTTGTTGGGGCACCAGTGGAAGGGGATGCCCTTGGTTCTGCCAAGTTTGGACCCCCCAGTGCAGGGAAATGTCAGGGGGCGGTTCTAAGTGGGGGTGGATGGGGGAACACCCTTATGGGGGAGGGGGAGGGGGAGGGGATGGGAGGCTTATGGACAGGAAACTGGGAAAGGGAATAACATTTGAAATGTAAATAAACATATCCAATAAAACAAACAAACAAACAAACAAAACTCTTAAGAAAGATACATCTGCCCTGGGCTTGTCCCTGTTCATCCTTTGGACAGGAAGTTAATGGGTTAAAAACTTTGCGATCGGTGTGTGGCCCCATTCCACGACTGGGGTCTGTGCCTATCTACTGGAGATGGTCTCTACAGATTCTATATCCTTTCTCTGCCAATCATCACCATTGGGTGCTGGGAGCATATTGTTTCCCTGGCATCTGAGACCCTCCAGTGGCTATTCCCAGTTTCTCATCCCCCCGTACTTATTTTTATTTGATTTCATGACCCTCTATACCTCTCTCCTGTCCCTTCCAGTGCCTGATACTGCCGCCTTATATTCTCCCCCTCCTCTCTTTCTCCCAGGTTGCCCTACCTCCTGCAATCATCCTATTCCCGTCTCAGTGCAGGACTGAAGCATCCACACACCCTGGAATCCCTTCCTCCAAAGCTCCATATGGTCTGTGGGTTGTATATGGGCATTGTGAGTTTTTGGACTAATATCCACTTATCAGTGAGTACATACCATGTGTGTTCTTTTGTGTCTGGGTTACCTCACTAAGGGTGATATTTTCTAGTTCCATCCACTTGCCTGCGAATTTCATGAAGTCATTGTTTTTAATAACTGGGTAGTACTCCATTGTGTACCACATTTTATGTATCCATTTTTCTGTTGAGGGACATGTCGGGTATTTCAAGCTACTGGATATTACAAAAAAAGACATGGCAGAGCATGTCTCCTTGTTGTATGTTGGAACATCTTTTGGGTATATGCTCAGTAGTGGAATAGCTGAATCTTCAGGTAGAACTATTTCCAATTGTCTGAGGAACCACTAGAAAGATTTCCAGAATGGTAGTACCAGCTTGCAATCCCAGCAGTGGAGAAGTGTTCCTCTTTTTCCATATCCTCTCCTACATCTGCTGTCACCTGAGTTTTTGATTCTAGTCATACTGACTGGTGTGAAGTGGAATCTCAGGGTCATGTATTTGCATTTTCTTGATGACTAAGGATGTTGAACATTTTTTTTAAGTGCTTCTCAGTCATGGAAGATTCCTCAGTTGAGAATTCTTTGTTTAGCTCTGTACCCCTTTTTATAATAGGGTTATTTGGTTCTCTGGAGTCTAACTTGAGTTCTTTGTATATTTTGAATATTAGCCCTCCATCAGATGTAGGGTTGATAAAGATCTTTTCCCAATCTGTGGGTTGCTCTTTTGTCCTACTGACACTGTCCTTTGTCTTACAGAACCTTTTCAGTTTTATGAGGTCCAATCTGTCAATTGTTGATCTTGTGCCCATGTGTTCAAGGCCCTTTCCCACTTTCTCTTCTATTAGATCCAGTATATCTGGCTTTATGTGGAGGTCCTTGATCCACTTGGACTTGAACTTTGTACAAAGAGGTAAGAATGGATCAATTTGCAGTCTTTTACATACAGACAACTAGTTGAACCAGCACCATTTGTTGAAAATGCTATCTTTTTTCCATTGGATGGTTTCATATCCTTTGTTAAAAATCAAGTGATTATAGGTGTGTGGTTTCATTTCTTGGCCTTCAGTTCTATTCCACTGATCTACCCGCCTCTATCTGTACCAATACCATGCAGTTTTTTCACTATTGTTCTATAGTACAGCTTGAGGTCTGGGATGGTGATTTTTCTTTTAATGTTGAGGATAGTTTTTGCTATCCTGGGTGTTTTGTTATTTCAAATAAATTTGAGAATTGCTCTTTCTAACTTTATGAAGAATTGAGTTGGAATTTTGATGGGCATTACATCCAATCCTTAGATTGCTTATGGTAAATTGGCCATTTTTGCTATGTTAATCCTGCCAATCTATGAACATGTGAGATCTTTCCATCCTCTGAGGTCTTCTTCAATTTCTTTCTTCAGGGGCTTATAATTCTTGTCAAAAAGATCTTTCACTTGCTTGGTTAGACTCACAGCAAGGCATTTTATGTTGTTTGTGACTATTGTGAATTGTGTCATTTTCCTAATTTCTTTCTCAGCTTGTTTATCCTTTGAGTAGAGAAAAGCTACTGATTTGTTTGGGTTAATTTGATATCCAGCCACTTTGATAAAGTTCTTTATCTGCTGGGATTTTTAGGTTCACTTAAGCACACTATCATATCATCTGCAAATAGTGATATTTTGACTTCTTCTTTTCCAATTTGTATCCCTTTGACCTCTTTTTATTGTCCAATTGCTCTGACTAGGACTTCAAGTACTATATTGAGTAGGTAGGAAGACAATGGGCAACCTTTTCTTCTGATTTTAATGGGATTTCTTCAAGTTTCTCTCCATTTTGTTTGATGTTGGCTATTGGTTTGCTGTATATTGCTTTTATTATGTTTAGGTATGGACCTTGAATTCCTGATCTCTCCAATACTTTTAACAAGAAGGGGTGTTGTATTTTGTCAAAGGCTTTTTCAGCATTTAATGAGATGATCATGTAGTTTTTTTCTTTGAGTTTGTTTATATAGTTGATTATATTGATGGATTTCCATAATTGAACCATCCCTGCATCCCTGGGATGATGGGTTGATCATGTATACTATCATACCATCTCCAAACAGTGATATGTTGGCTTCTTCTCTGCCAATCTTATTTCTGGCCACATTATTAATTCTAGATAGGAAGGGTGTAGAGGTACTGTGATCTTTCTATGAAAGTGGTACAGACTCTTCTTCTTGCCTTGTTTGGTTTGGATGTATCACAAAAGGGTGATAAAAAAGCAATCTCTAGAGCACACCCAAAAGTGTCAGTGGGAGTCAAGTAGGCCTGAGATATGTTTATGAGGGCTAAGGGTTCCTGGATGCAGTTCAAGGTTTGATGTCTGGAGTTTTCACTGACACCATAAGGAGAAACACTTGAGCTTTTCTCATCATTTTTCCAAGGTATAGAATAGAAAGAAAAGGGAGAGTGTGGGCGCTTAAGAGCTACTAGCAGTTAGACATCTAGTGTTGAGTCAGGTAATCAATTTCTGACATTTGAGAGATGATAAAAAAAATATGCTGCTTCACCTAGAATTTGAACTTGTATAAGGAAGTCATCAGGACACTGTATGAGCCCTGCTGCCTGATACTGGGAGAGGATGGGTGTTCTGCTGAAAGTATTGGTCAAGAGCCCATTGTCAGTTGGCCATAGTCTCAGCTACCGCGTCACTGGAAAACTTGAGCCCATGTGTTTAAGCATCCTGTGTGGTGTAATAATAGCAGGAAGAAGTAACTGTATCAGAAAGAAGTAAATGTAAAGTACAGAATTACATAATTTGAACAGAAAAATAAATGCTTTTGTTACCATCATTAATGTCTGGAGTGTATAAGGACTACCTTGGTGAAGCCTTGTACTGTAGTGTGTATAAATGCATGATTTTTAAATTTAAAAAATGATTCTAGACAAATGACATTGAGTTCTTTATCCTAATAGGGTCAACCTTAGATACAAATAATCATTAATTAAGAAAGACCTCTTATGATGCTGAAAAAACTTACATGAATGTAAAGATGGGACTAAGATGAATGTCTGTGGTTCAGACAGTGATTATATTGGTGTTATTATCCATCAAATTAATCAATTTCATTAAGAAAGGAAAATGGGTGACTCTTGAAGAAGCTTATGTGTATTGGTGGTGACATCATTCATAAAATGTTTCTGTTAATTCAGATGATCCTAATACGATTTGTAGTTAGTCAAGTGGTTCAGGAGAGAATTGACCTCTAGGACTCTGGAATTTAGCAAGAGAATAAGGACAAAGAAGCTAAGTTTTCTTGAGATATGGCAGTCAGCATATATTTGACTCCATCCCATAGCAAGAGGGCCTTCACATCAAGGCCGAGCTCCCACAGCACTGCTTCTTTGACCCAAAACATAATAAGCAGTTAAAAATGAAGCCACAAGATCAGGACCTATGAGAGGCTTCATTTTCAGGAATGTCCATTCATTTTCAGGATTGTCGGACATGTCTTAAGTAAGGCTGAGGACGATAGTTCCATGCCTCAAAAGTGTGGGAACAATTATGGTTATCTAGGGTGGACTGGAGATGTCATAGTTTTAATGGAAGTCTCAAGTAAAAGTCTGTACAGCAAAGGACTCTGGGATGTACAGTGGGGTTGCCTGTTTTACTGAAATTTAGACAGATTTGGATTTGTGGGGCATTCTGATATTGGGCTTAGGAATAGTTTTAAATGAAAGTTGCCTGCAAAAATTAATAAATGCCCTGAAAGATTTTGAACCCACTCTAACATTCTCTGTGTTGATCCAATAACTATTTCCTGACTTGTTGAAAGATTGAGCAGACTTCAGTCTATTGAATACGTTTCAAGAATCTAATGGAGGTGGCAGGGCTGTAATATGTGTGGGATAATAGTCTATCTCCTTTTGTGAGTACTTGAATGAATGTATTCAATAATGTCCTCAGAAGATGAAGCCACGAAAATAATGTAATAGCTGTATTAATCTAGAGAATGTTGGCTGCAACTGGCTTTTGCCTGCAAAGGCTATGTTGCCTCAGATAGCTAACAACAGGTGTATTGTGTCCTTTTAGAAGTGAGAGTCAATGTGGCTATAAGGCTAGTGAAATAGGCACTCAGGATCCTTTCCTCAAATCTCTGACCACAAAGTATGTAATTCCATTAGTACTGGGTATGAGTTGGCCATAGAAACAAGGCAGTGATCCTTGACTATGGGCTGCTGATCATTCTTTTCACTTTGAAGAAGAGCCCTGGGGACTGGTAAAAGGATGAGCAGTGGGTAATCCTCTCTTCTCTGAACAGGTTTTAAATAATGGGTTTTGAAGCTCTGCTTTGGTTTACACTGAGTGACATTAAGTATTTTAAGCAGGGTTAGGGTAGGTCTTTGAGGACTTTTTGTTAACCTAATTCCATGGGTCAATTCAGTATTCAATGGCCCACCAGGGTTGTTTTACAGAAATAAAGATTTGACTATGGGGAATTAAGGTTAAAGCGAGGAATATCTATTTTTTCCTATTTTAGTTTCAGTCATTCACTTAACTTTAGAGCAGGATACCCAGGTAAAACAGTAATTTGAGCCATTGTATTGACTAAGATTAGGAAGTTGTACTACTTGGTACATTTTAGTAGATTTTAACATTGGTTTAGAATTCATATTATGAGGTGCAATAGGCTGCCAGCATCCTTTAATCTTCTTGTTGTATGTTCTACCCTGTCCCCTTTTCTGTCTCTCCCATTGGATATAATTTGATGTGAGAGAGATTGAGAATCCTCAGAAAGGCTCAAATTAATATGTTCAGGAGATAGAACCTTTCCCATGAAATGGTGTTTTGAATTAAGTACTCTACATTAAATTTGGGCTGGAATTAACCTTATCATAGCATCGTGAGATGACAGGAGTGTTTTCCCCAAATCCATGAAGCGTAGGATCTTGTTAGACAACAGAGACACAGCTAACAACAACAGTGACATTTTGTGGAGTCCTAGTAAACTAGTTACTTTAAGGAGTGTGAGCTCAATAGGCCACATGGTGACCACGTGTTCTCCACACAATAATAACGTAAAGAAGTCATGTATTTTCTATGTTAATTGGCATTTTTTCCAGATACATTTATAGAACAGAGGGTCATGCAGGTTTGGGATACACAATCAAAGACCACAGTGTGAGACTTGTTCCCTGGAATCTAATGGCAGTTCTGATTTAGGCTGAAAACTGTCACACAACTCAAACTGGGATATACATATAAATTGTAAGATCTCAGTATTGTACTTCTGTCCCTACATGCTAGCATGCAAGCTATAGAAATGTCTGACTTAGTTTGGTTATTTCTGGACTAGAATCTCTGCAGCACTTCATAAATGGAAGATAAAGCAACAGGGCCAGTTAGTGTGCCAATAGAAAGAGGAAAAGGGATCCTATGTGGTCATGCTCCATACCAGGACATATGTGCACATAGTTGACTGATCGAACTACCCTACTGAGGAGGAAATGACAATCACTGCCCAAAGAGTTCGGATGTGAAGACTGAGGACATCATGTAAATACTAAGAGAGTATGAAGAAACTACAGCTTGCATAATAAGGCCCTGGGAGATAAGGGTAGGTTTCCAAGAAGACTTCAAAATGGTTTGGGGGTAGAGAAAGGTGCTCGAGGTGCTGGAATATATTCTGTAGACAAGCCTTGCTTTGAAGTCAGAAATCCACATGCTTCTGCCTC
Source organism: Rattus norvegicus (assembly GCF_021556685.1). Classification (NCBI taxonomy): domain Eukaryota; kingdom Metazoa; phylum Chordata; class Mammalia; order Rodentia; family Muridae; genus Rattus; species Rattus norvegicus. The sequence continues at coordinate 40,230,964 of NC_141538.1, read as the reverse complement.
CCAAGTACTGAGATAAAGATAAAGATGTCTAATGTGATTAGACAATTATTGAGGTAAGCTGTTCTACTATAGGCAAGGTTTCTTTTGTTTAATTGTCTCACTACCATCCAAAGGCTTTGTTATTGGCTTCCCAGGTTAGGAGGTGAAAATCTAAGAGGGAGGTTTGGGTCTGGAAAGTTGTCAGTGGGCAGTCATAAAAATGCTCATAGATACAGTCTCTGGGCTCTATGCTGAAGAGGAGGAGAAAGATTGTAAAGAGATAGAGGTATTGGATGACTCCAAGGGAGAAGTGTCTTCTGGACACAACAGGGTTGATGCACAAATGAGCTTACAGAGACTGTGGAAACACACACACACACACACACACACACACACACAGAGACACACACACAGAGGAATAGTTGGTCAACATAAAATGTTGTTTGTCTATTTCCTTGGTTATAGTTTGGTGTTTTTTATTTTATTTTATTTATTTATTTTTTTTAAGAAAGACTATGAGGTTGAGTGGATAGGATCTGGAGAAACTTAGGCATGGTAAAGATATGATCAAATCTATCATGTAAAATATTGAAAAGTACTCATAAAAAGCAACAATAAGAAAAAGAAAGCAAATTTCCCCAAAACTCCTATGTATGACATAACAGATTATTTTAAGTTTATGGTTATTGACAACTTAAATGTTTTTTTTATTTCTACAGGTGCTAAATGTACCTACTGCATAGTTAAATTAAAAAAAAATCACAGACATGATCATAATTATACAACAAAAGCTTTGTAAGGGAGTGTTACGTATGGTATTAAGACAATAATTTTAAGAACTTAGAAGAAAGCCAGGCAGTGATTGTGCACATCTTTATCTCAGTACTCAAGAGGCAGAAGCAGGTGGATTTCTGATTTCAAAGCTGGGCTTGTCTACAGAATATATTCCAGGACAGCCAAAGCTACACTGAGAAACGTGGTGTCAAACTCAACAATAACCTGGTCAAGGAAGAAATAAAGAAAGAAATTAAAGACTTTTTAAAATTTAATGAAAATGAAGGTACAACATACCCAAACTTATGGGACACAATGAAAGCTGTGCTAAGAGGAAAGCTTATAGCTCTGAGTGCCTGCAGAAAGAAACAGGAGAGAGCATATGTCAGCAACTTGACAGCACACCTAAAAGCTCTAGAACAAAAAGAAGCAAATACACCCAGGAGGAGTAGAAGGCTGGAAATAATCAAACTCAGAACTGAAATCAGCCAAGTAGAAACAAAAAGGACCATAGAAAGAATCAACAGAACCAAAAGTTGGTTCTTTGAGAAAATCAACAAGATAGATAAACCCTTAGCCAGACTAACAAGAGGACACAAAGAGTGTGTCCAAATTAACAAAATCAGAAATGAAAAGGGAGACATAACTACAGATTCAGAGGAAATTCAAAAAACCATCAGATCTTACTATAAAAACCTATATTCAACAAAACTTGAAAATCTTCAGGAAATGGACAATTTCCTAGACAGATACCAGGTATCGAAGTTAAATCAGGAACAGATAAACCAGTTAAACAACCCCATAACTCCTAAGGAAATAGAAGCAGTCATTAAAGGTCTCCCAACCAAAAAGAGTCCAGGTCCGGACGGGTTTAGTGCAGAATTCTATCAAACCTTCATAGAAGACCTCATACCAATATTATCCAAACTATTCCACAATATTGAAACAGATGGATCACTACCGAATTCCTTCTATGAAGCCACAATTACTCTTATACCTAAACCACACAAAGACACAACAAAGAAAGAGAACTTCAGACCAATTTCCCTTATGAATATCGATGCAACAATACTCAATAAAATTCTGGCAAACCGAATCCAAGAGCATATCAAAACAATCATCCACCATGATCAAGTAGGCTTCATCCCAGGCATGCAGGGATGGTTTAATATACGGAAAACCATCAACGTGATCCATTATATAAACAAACTGAAAGAACAAAACCACATGATCATTTCATTAGATGCTGAGAAAGCATTTGACAAAGTTCAACACCCCTTCATGATAAAAGTCCTGGAAAGAATAGGAATTCAAGGCCCATACCTGAACATAGTAAAAGCCATATACAGCAAACCAGTTGCTAACATTAAACTAAATGGAGAAAAACTTGAAGCAATCCCACTAAAATCAGGGACTAGACAAGGTTGACCACTCTCTCCCTACTTATTCAATATAGTTCTTGAAGTTCTAGCCAGAGCAATCAGACAACAAAAGGAGGTCAAGGGGATACAGATCGGAAAAGAAGAAGTCAAAATATCACTTTTTGCAGATGATATGATAGTATATTTAAGTGATCCCAAAAGTTCCACCAGAGAACTACTAAAGCTGATATACAACTTCAGCAACGTGGCTGGGTATAAAATTAACTCAAATAAATCAGTAGCCTTCCTCTACACAAAAGAGAAACAAGCCGAGAAAGAAATTAGGGAAACGACACCCTTCATAATAGACCCAAATAATATAAGGTACCTCGGTGTGACTTTAACCAAGCAAGTAAAAGATCTGTACAATAAGAACTTCAAGACTCTGAAGAAAGAAATTGAAGAAGACCTCAGAAGATGGAAAGATCTCCCATGCTCATGGATTGGCAGGATTAATATAGTAAAAATGGCCATTTTACCAAAAGCGATCTACAGATTCAATGCAATCCCCATCAAAATACCAATCCATTTCTTCAAAGAGTTAGACAGAACAATTTGCAAATTCATCTGAATAACAAAAATCCCAGGATAGCTAAAACTATCCTCAACAATAAAAGGACTTCAGGGGGAATCACTATCCCTGAACTCAAGCAGTATTACAGAGCAATAGTGATAAAAACTGCATGGTATTGGTACAGAGATAGACAGATAGATCAATGGAACAGAATTGAAGACCCAGAAATGAACCCACACACCTATGGGCACTTGATTTTTGCCAAAGGAGCCAAAACCATCCAATGGAAAAAAGATAGCATTTTCAGCAAATGGTGCTGGTTCAACTGGAGGTCAACATGTAGAAGAATGCAGATCGATCCATGCTTATCACCCTGTACAAAGCTTAAGTCCAAGTGGATCAAGGGCCTCCACATCAAACCAGATACACTCAAACTAATAGAAGAAAAACTAGGGCAGCATCTCGAACACATGGGCACTGGAAAAAATTTCCTGAACAAAACACCAATGGCTTATGCTCTAAGATCAAGAATCGACAAATGGGATCTCATAAACCTGCAAAGCTTCTGTAAGGCAAAGGACACTGTGGTTAGGACAGAATGGCAACCAACAGATTGGGAAAAGATCTTTACCAATCCTACAACAGATAGAGGCCTTATATCCAAAATATACAAAGAACTCAAGAAGTTAGACCGCAGGGAAACAAATAACCCTATTAAAAAATGGGGCTCAGAGCTAAACAAAGAATTTACAGCTGAGGAATGGCGAATGGCTGAGAAACACTTAAAGAAATGTTCAACATCTTTAGTCATAAGGGAAATGCAAATCAAAACAACCCTGAGATTTCACCTCACACCAGTGAGAATGGCTACGATCAAAATCTCAGGGGACAGCAAATGCTGGCGAGGATGTGGAGAAAGAGGAACACTCCTTCATTGTTGGTGGGATTGCAGACTGGTACAACCATTCTGGAAATCAGTCTGGAGGTTCCTCAGAAAATTGGACATTGAACTGCCTGAGGATCCAGCTATACCTCTCTTGGGCATATACCCAAAGGATGCCCCAACATATAAAAAAGACACGTGTTCCACTATGTTCATCGCAGCCTTATTTATAATAGCCAGAAGCTGGAAAGAACCCAGATGCCCTTCAACAGAGGAATGGATACAGAAAATGTGGTACATCTACACAATGGAATATTACTCAGCTATCAGAAACAATGACTTTATGAAATTCGTAGGCAAATGGTCGGAACTGGAAAATATCATCCTGAGTGAGGTAACCCAATCACAGAAAGACATACATGGTATGCACTCATTGATAAGTGGCTATTAGCCCAAATGCTTGAATTACCCTAGATGCACAGAACACATGAAACTCAAGAAGGATGACCAAAATGCGAACGCTTCACTACTTCTTTAAAAGGGGAACAAGAATACCCTTGGCAGGGAATAGGGAGGCAAAGTTTAGAACAGAGGCAGAAGAAACACCCATTCAGAGCCTGCCCCACATGTGGCCAGTACATATACAGCCACCCAATTAGACAAGATGGATGAAGCAAAGAAGTGTAGGCACACAGGAACCGCATGTAGATCTCTCCTGAGAGACACAGCAAGAATACAACAAATACAGAGTCGAATGCCAGCAGCAAACCACTGGACTGAGAACAGGACCCCCGTTGAAGGAATCAGAGAAAGAACTGGAAGAGCTTGAAGGGGCTCGAGACCCCATATGTACAACAATGCCAAGCAACCAGAGCTTCCAGGGACTAAGCCACTACCTAAAGACTATACATGGACTGACCCTGGACTCTGACCTCATAGGTAGCAATGAATATCCTAGTAAGAGCACCAGTGGAAGGGGAAGCTCTGGGTCCTGCTAAGACTGAAAGTGATTGTTGGGGGGAGGGCAGCAATGGGGGGAGGATGGGGAGGGGAACACCCATAAAGAAGGGGAGGGATTAGGGGGATGTTGGCCCGTAAACCAGGAAAGGGAATAACACTCGAAATGTAAATAAGAAATACTCAAGTTAAAAAATAAAATAAAATAAAAAATAAAAAAAGAAAATTACAGCAGTAACGTAAGCATCTTAATCGCAAAAAAAAAAAATTAAATAGATACACTAGAAGAAATGAGTTGTTCTCTAGAAAAATACTAATACAGACCTTCCCCTGTTAACCTGGTGTAAAATCATGATTGTTCATTGTAGCCTGGAAGAGAATTCATCATTAAAGGACATCATGCTCAGGTGGTTTCTACCTCTAAGTGTTAGCTAACTTAAAAAAGTCTTCTTTTTAATTAATATATTTTTTTATTTTATGTGCATTGGTGTTTGCCTACATCTATGTCTGTGTGAGATCTTGTAGTTCTAGACAGTTTTGAGCTGCCATGTGTGTGCTGGGATTTGATTCCAGGTCTGCTAGAAGAGCAGCTAGTGCTCTTAACGGCTGAGCCATCCCTCCAGCTCCAGGTCAGCTAACTTTAAAGATCCACTCCTCCATGAAACCAATCTAAAATGAAGGGACAATAGAAGTTCTCATTCGTTTAGGGAGCAACATACTCTTAAAGAAAATATAGTACTTGCCCTATATGTGAACAGAAATGAAAGTTTATTTAAGGAAATAAGTATCATTAAGCCTAATCTAGGGGAGGTGCCCAAGAGTGATCACACACATGGAGTACTGTGGACATAAAGAATGGTTCAGTATAGAAATATGAGAAAAATTTCCTACCAACAGATTAAAGGAAAGAATAAACCACGTAAATTTATGATTAATAATGTAAACTAGATTCAATAAAACTTTAATAGCCACTACTTATAAAGCTCTGAAGTACATAGAAAATTATTGGAACATGATAGGTTAACTACCTCCAGTCAAAAACAAATTAAAGAAATGGTTGAGGGTACTTTCACTGGAAACAAATAGACACTTGGGGATGTCATCTACAATAACCTCTGTGCTGGCTGCTCAGAGGGCCTTTCTTCTTTCAACCTGTCATTCCATATATTCCTTCACTATTAGACATTCACAGGCTAACTTCACAGGTCACACCCACGAATCCTTATGAACTGATCGAGGCCCTTTTCAGATGAGAAAATACAGGCATTCAGTCTTCATAAGGGAAGCTGAGAAGTGAGGCCCGTTGAACAGATAAATGATGGATACAGCATGAAACGGTCAGACTACATGTAAGCGGGTGTAGGCCGAGATGACTCTATGGCTGTCGATCAGGCAGGCAGGGGAATCCAAGTGTGTGTGTGTGTGTGTGTGTGTGTGTGTGTGTGTGTGTGTGTGCATGTGTGTGCATGCTTGCAAACCACAGTGTGTATATGTGAAGGTCAGAGGACAGTTTCAAGAGTTAATTCTCTTCTCTTCCCATATGGGTCCTGAAGACTGAGCACAGGTTGTCAGGCTTAGCAGCAGGCAAATTAACCTATTGAACCACAGTGGACCAGTAGGTACATTTTTAGAGGGTCTATTTCAAGGCTATGAATGATGGATTGATGACAAAAGGCAGTAGTTACTGCCTTTATAACTACTTTAGGAGTAGATTATGAAGTCAGGTCTCTCACAAACAATAAATCCATTTTGGTTTAGGGCTTCCTGCATGGCCATTAAGTTTTCAAGGGACAAGTATTTGAATAATCAGTAACCAAAGTCAGCAATAGTCTATCTCATTCATTTTTTTGGCATGCCATCATTTGAATACAGTGCTTTTAATGTGCAAACAATGAAGGAAAAGATCAAGAGGAAAACATAAAGGCCTGGTTTGGAGCTCATGAGTTAGATGTTCATAACACGCTGGGAATTCATATTAGAATCACATTACATAATTCTCACAAACGGATGCTGTGTTCCATTACAGATGCCCCGATTCAGAGTTTTGAGGTGGGGGAGCGGACTGGAAATATGAATCTCTTAGTGTTGTGAGCAGTTTAAGGTTGGAATATTGGAGGTATGCAGCATAGCAGATGTGTTTAGAATACTTTTGCTTAGTGTTGCTAAAATGCTGAGCATTGAAAAAGCATTCTCTAATGTTTTGGCTTGTGCTTTTTATTTACAGAGATCTGTTTTAAACAATAATCAGGAGTCTCCCCTGTGTGATGTTTTAGCTTCGTGTACCAACATTGAAGAGACGAAGCTATTCAACCTGTACTGCCATCTAGTGAAGAGTTCTTGAAATTACAAAATTAATGCAAGTACTAGGGGCCTTGGGTTCTTGGCTCTGCCTGCACTTTAGACACCATTTTAATGGATTTCCTTTTTGGATAGTTGTTGCTTAAAATACTAAAATACTAAAGCTTTTCTATTAAAAGTGTTAATGTTGCTAGAGTGGGCTGTGGTTGTTCAGTAGACATTTCAGTTTTCTCTGTTTTTTATTCCTTTGTGTGTGTGTGTGTGTGTGTGTGTGTTGTCCTTATCAGTTAGTGATAATTAGCTCTATTCTTTTTCAGCAAAACATTAAAATATGAATTATAGTTTATAAACTTTTAATTTTGGTACAATTGAAGTAAAATAATTTATATGAATAATTTTTCAATTAAGAATTAGTCTAAAGGAAACAAAGATAATCTTGTTTTTATTTATACTATCTTTTAATGCTGCAATCCAGAACACAATCCAAAATATTCATTCCTTAAAGTATACATACAAAAGAATGTCTTGCAAGGTTTTTAAGACTGAACTAGATTTTTCAGCCGTATGGGTCTATGTAAAATCAACAAGTCGATGCTGAGAAAATATGGAACGGTTCCAGCAAAACAATGTTGTCAAAACTAAAACACAAATTAACTTGACATAACTCACCTAGTCAGATATCTAGAAATTGTTTGAAAATATAGATGAAATTTTTCATAGCATTTTCTAGGGAGGGGAGGAACAACAACAAAAGGGATAAAGAGGACCTAAGACAATCATGTGTCTATTGTTTCCAACAGCCAGAATTTAAAAAAGGTATTTTATTTTTTATTAAATTTATGTTTGTCTGTCTCTCAACCTACCTACCCACCAACCCACCCACACACTCATCCATCCATCCATCCATCCATCCATCCATCCATCCATCCATCCATCCATCCATCCATCTATCTATCTATCTATCTATCTATCTATCTATCTATCTATCTATCTATCTATCTATTAATTCAGTGTACATCTCAATATCATCCCTCCTCCTCCCAGTACCCCCTCACACCACTTTTCCCTTGTTTGCTAAGGGGGAGCCCTCACCTTTGCGTAGGGCTAGGCACGACCTTTCCCACTGAGGCCAGACAAAGCAGATCATTTAGGGGGAACGGAATGCACAGGGAAGCCGGCAGGAAACAGACTTAGGGACAGCCCCTGTTGTGGCACCTACATGAAGACCAAGTTGCTTATCTGCTACATATGTGCAGGGGGCCTAGGTCCAGCCCCTGCTTGCTCTTTGGTTAGTAATTAGGCTCTGGGAAGCAACAAGGGTCTAGGTTAGTTGACTCTGTTGTTCTTCCTGTTGAGTTTCTGTCCTCTTCGGGTACCTCAATCCCTTTCCCAACTCATCTATAAGACTCCCTAAGCTTCATCTAATGTTTGACTGTGGGTCTCTTCATCTGTTTCCATTGGCTGCTGGGTGGAGCCTCTCAGAGGACAGTTATGCTAGGTTCCTGTGTGCAAACCTAACGGAGTATCACTAATAGTGTCAGGGATTGGTTCTTGGCCATGGGATGGGTCTCAATTTGGGACAGTGCTTGATTGGCCATTCCCTCTGTCTGTGCTTAGTCTTAGTCTTTGTATTTCTTGTCAGCAACACACATTTTGGGTTGAAAGTTTTGTGGGTGGGTTTCTGTCCTTATTCCTCCACTGGGAGCCCTGCCTGGCTACTCCCAGTGTCTACAGAAGTGGCCATTTCCAGATCCATATCCCTCACAGCTAGGAGTCTCAGCTAGAGTCACCCCCATATAACCCTGGGAGCCTCCACAAAGATAAACCTTAAGACATTAAAAAATTTGGAAGGTTGTCTACTAAGATTAACATGAATTGATACTATCATTTATAATATCACTTACAGTAAAGATAGTCAAGGTTTAATGAAATTCACTATACTCTTGTAGTCTTAATATAAAATTTTAAAGGTTTTGATATGTACCAGTGATAAGTTGATATTAAGCTATTTCTGATCTGTAAATTAATATAGTTGGATTATATAGGTGACTTGTGGAAATATTCATATATATGCGTACATCATTACACTATTTCATATAAAGTGTACCTAGTGAACATACAGCTGTATTTTATCTCTTATATAATTGCACATTGAGCTATTTAGTTGTGTAAAGCTGCTAGGATTAATAAAATATCATGCAATATTTTTCAAAAATCTGTTGAGCTTACTAGATTAATATTAGACAACCACATACTTACTGATTAATATTAGAAAAAAGTTTTAACCAACAGAAAGACAAGGGTAAGAAATCTCTACCACTGTTATTTTCATTTAATAGCTGATGCCAGGGATGGTCTCTTCTGCTTTTATACTGAACTTAACCAGGCAGCCTGGTTTGGTTTCCTGTGTGCTTCTGCCACTTAGAAGTGCTTTGGGACCATCTCGGTGCTCAGCAGATGCTGGTAGAATGAATGACTGAACCATGAATGCTCAGGCAACATTGTGCTCAGGGTAGTTTAACCCCTGGGAATGATTTCTGTTAGCGGTTTCCAGTGTACTCCTCTGGGACTTCAAATATCTATATTTACTTGCATTTCTCAGAACCAGGTCATGTGCGCTCTGCATCGCTCCATCTTTTATCAATTGCTACACTCACACACTTACACCAACCTTACTCTTACACTGACTACATAAATGATGAATGTTGTTGCATGAATGATGTTTTGGTTGTGTGTTTTTATTCACCGAGAACTATCTTTAATGCTAACAAGGAGTCTAGCTGTGTAATGTCCTGAGTTTGGCAGAAAACTGAAGAGATGTGAACGTCTCTGGTTTTTTTCCCACTTTTCTTTCTCTTCTGTTTAAAATAACCTCAAACTAGTGCAACAAACATCTGTGTAAGTGTGCCTGTGAATATTTGTGTATAATACTATAAATAATATACTTAGATATGTACATATTTATGAATATATGCTGTTGTTCAACACTTTTATGGAAGTAGAGTTTATGTTTCAATAGAAATAAAATAACATCATCAAACTTCCCTCCAACATATATATATATATATATATATAATGAAATTTCTTTTTCTTTGACATTACTGCTCAATGAGAAATTTATCTTAGCTGAAATAGAAGTGGAAGAATTATCATTTAATCAGATAACTGACATGTAAAATGTGACTGATGCATGCTAAGAAAAAATGTCTGATAACAAGATACTTAGCTTCATTTATAGGGGCTTCTAAAATTAACATGTTTTTGGAGGTGTGCTAACTTTTAAATTTATATTGTAAAGAAAGTCTCATCCTAAGAAATAGCTTTTGATTGTTTAAACTGAAATACTCCCAAAAACAAAGCAATAATTCACAGGATTCATTGCTTCAAAGATTGTAGCAATATTTTTTTTTGCAACTCTAAACTTCCCAGCACAAACTTGACTACAGTGTTTATATTTTCTTACTTGTTAAACATATTACACAATTTCATGGGCAAAAAGTTGTACCTTGCATAAGGCAGAGTATACATCAATTCTACTTTTCAGTTTTAGTAAAAATCAGTAACAAATTAACATTTGTGCTTTATATTCCTTTTGTCTCTTTTATCTATTAATAAATTATAAGAAAAAGATACAGCTAGAGTAAATCATTTGGGTATGTTTATTTTCTTGGTTTTGCAGTTTTGGCGCAAAGGCAAGAGCAATATTTGCATTTTGCATTGCATAATGAGAACAGCACAAAGTGATCGCAGCTCATCTTAAAGACAGGGTGGCATGTTTTCAGTTTTAATGGGGACACTGAGCAAAGTTCCAATTCTTCCTGACATTTCTTATAGCCAAATAAACGTGGTCTAGGTTGGAGTGTCTATTATGAAAATAAAAGGAGAGCGAGTCAATTATATTTCAATGGCTGAATAGCCAGGGGTCCTCATTAAAATGATCAGGAAGATTGCAGCCTTGCTCTCCTCGGTGCAGCTACTGATTAAGTTGTCTGAGAATGACATGGCCTTTTGGGGAGCAAGCCAGAGTGCATACGGAGCCTGAAATTGTTGGTCCTTCAGAAAGTGAAATGCTTGCTAACTTAAGGAAGAAAAATGCTTTCCCAGATAGGATGACGGCATTTAGAACTCTATGTGTGAAACAGTTGAGGCTATCGAATAAGGAAAAGATTTCATTTGTGCTTAGCTGTAAGCAAAACCTGTCGATATGCTACGAAAAGGGATGCTTCTCTCTTTATATATAACCTAGGCAGTTTGAACTAGTTCCCTGCTGTATATTCTCAATCAAGAGACAGAGTATGTTGAAGAGATATTTGGGTTACAAATTCACTATTGTTCTTTCCTTTTAAAGTGTTTTAAAAGTCCATGCTAGGGCGGTGGGGTGGGAGAGGGCAGTAGGAGGAGGAGCACCCTCACTGAAGCAGGGAGAGGGGGGAGAAGATGGGGGGTCCCAGAGGGGAAACTGGGAAAGGGGATAACATTTGAAATACAAATACATAAAATATAATAAAAAACCCTTTATCCAGAGAGGGGTTAGGATGGGATGGAGTGTTCTTTCCCACCCACAAGCAGGAAATATGTCTTAGCTTTAAGCAGAACGAGCACAGAGCTTAGGAAAACAGAGGGCTGCTTAAGTTTCATGTTTTTAACAGGTGGGAATGTCAGCTTTCAGTCTTCAGGATGCCAATGGTACCCTAGGCCTCAAGTAGGTATAGGGATATGTTAACACTTTAACGTCTCAAGATCCCATTACATTTGAATGTCTAATATTGTGCACATGCACACCTCTCTCTCTCTCTCTCTCTCTCTCTCTCTCTCTCTCTCTCTCTCTCTCTGGAATATTAACGCATTTATAACTGAACTCAAGTTAATGTAAATAGTGATAGATTTCTTGGTTCTTAAGTAACAATGATGTGAACTGTAGCTAAGTTTTTTGACATTACCTATCTTTTCATAGTCAATTGATTCTATTGTTTAACATTGGGAAAAAGAAAGATGTCAGTGTTATGAACATAAATAGCACTAGGACACGTTAACGTTCATTGACTTCATTTGATGTGGTTCAAATAAGTTGAAAATTTTGTTTAATAGTTAGATCAACTAAACAATTATCCCTAACACTTGTCTGTGCATGTACACTTATACATGTGAGTACCTGGGACTATACCTTCTCTCTTTGTTTCTCTTAACTTGACTGGTCGAATGGTATAAAAAAGACACACGAGAGAACTGTTGCTGAATTTTGTTCTCAATTATTAGGCTTTATTTCAGCATTTGTCACTACAATTTATCATTAAATAAATTACCATAAGTTATGTGAGCTAAGTACTTACTACTTGATATAATATTGTGAATGTTCTTGATTATATTGAGGTTGGGAAGGAGACACAGATTTCAAGTGAATTAAAAGTTTTAGGATTTTATTTTTACTTCTAAGATAAAAGTGCAAGCTAGGGCCCTCTAATGCTACAGTATTCTACTTTACTTTTGCATGACCACACTGCAAAGGTGAGTGCACTATATAGGGACTTTCAAAATGGTTGCATATCTGTGCAAGGAAAGTAGGCTTATCAGGATGTTCTCTCTCTCTCTCTCTCTCTCTCTCTCTCTCTCTCTCTCTCTCTCTCTCTCTCTCTCTCTCTCTCTCTTGAAATGCAATGGCTTGTGCCTGGAGTAAAGGAACCTGCCATATGCTTCCCAAATCCACCAGAGAATTTAACACTGTCTAAGCTTATAACAATAAGACTTTCATCTAGTTTATGGCTTGAGCAAATAAAAATTAAAGAATGTCTGTGTCAGTTTTGTATTGCAAGATAATTGAATATCAAAACAGTGTCCCACGTCTTCATAGCTTCTGGTTGCCGAGAATATATGTTTCCTGTATTAAAAAAATTATATTGAATTAGAAGAATTGTTGCAGAGATACAATTCATCTAAGTTTTGGTTTAAGAAAAGTAAGGGTGAATACAAGGCCAGCATTTTTCAAAAGATACCCAAAGCATGTCTCTCTTTTGTTACTGCTTTTATTTTTTTGAGACAAAGTCCTCCTATAGCCCAGCCTGCTCTGAGTTCAGGGTAATCCTCCTGCTTCAGCCTCCAGAGTGCTAGGATTATGGGCATGAGACACCACACCTGACTTTATAATGTCTGCTGGGGTGTTACTCATGGCACATATATGTGTTTCAAAGTCAAAGTTGATCAAAACATGAAATACAGTTTTTTGAACTGCACATGTGTATAATACAGTTGCGATGAGTTGTCACAAAAGAAACAATAAATCAAACCACTTCTAACATGGTATGCACCTTGATGTGAGCAGAAGCAAGACCCATGGCTAAGGTCAGGCCAGTGCCTGCTCATGGAAAAAGTGAGACTGCCTTGCAAACAGGTAGAAGAAACAGGAGTAGTAGATAGCTTCACTGAACAGCAGCAGTGGCTGTTCATGTTTTAGTCACAAATAGATTAGGTTTAGAGAACATATTATCATGTCACACTGACAGTTATTTCTGTCTCACTCACTGCAACTTTGAATTATTAGACCCCTTCCACATGGCTGTTAGGGTTTCTAAGTAGTCAACACTGAGTTCTGAAAGTCAAATGGTTCAGAGAGACTGCTTAATGCTATACTTCATTTTCAAGAATAAAAATCTTCTTGAGATAATGACATAGTGAGATAGTCAGGTAATTCTTAGAAACAGGCAAGTTAAATGGGTTTCTGTATTGTAAGCTTTTTTAAAAAATTGAGTATTACAATGCTTATATTTTCCGAATGTATTTTATTTCTGCCCCTTCCCTTTCCCTCTCTCCCTCATTTCCTCCTCTTCACCCATTCTTTCTGTCATCCTCTCTTTTCCTTTCCTTTTGTCTTCCACCTTCTCCTTCTCGTCCTTATCCTTTCCTTCCATTTCCTCCTTCAGAAAGACAGTTTTTGGTATACCATCTGGAAAAGTGGCTGAACATTACTGTGATGTTTACTCCTCCCTGCTTTGCTCATTAAACAGAATAGATTATAGGGGACTGTTAGTAAACTGTAGTGTTTTGTGTATTTGCACACAGTATCCCTCATTCCTCATAACATACCTCAGTATAATCATTTGGATGGGCTTAAAAATATTTTTATTGTGTCAAAACATTTATTCTTAAAATGATTTTTAACTGTACAATTCTATAGTGTTAATTGTACTTGACTGTTGTGAAACATATCTCCAGGACATTTATATCTTGTGGGAATAATATACACCCCAATTGAATTTCTTGAGTGACATTGGTAAAACCTGGGAAAAGAAATAGTCTTTACAACCCAGAGTTTTAATTTCCTAATTTTCAGTATCTTATTTTTACTTCAAAGGTAGCATTTCTTATGAGATGCTAAAAATTTAAAATGTAGTAGTATTTTATAAGATAGAAGATTATTTGGCAAAGGTTCTTGCTGGGAAATTAATGTATTATAAAAGTAGCCATAACTGTTTCCAGACAAGCTAATGCAACAATGAGCTCTCCATCCCGGTATCCTTAGAATAATTGGCCTTTTAGTTGATTTGACTAACTGACAGCTGAGCCACTAATAATTACCTATGGCATCCTTTACTTTTGATTTTGTATTAGAATAGTCTCCCAATGAATGAATATATAGCATATTAAATAAGCATATTTGACTGTATTTGAGTACCTTGCTCTTCATTTAAATAATTCTCTATGAAAATATGTTCACACATCGATAACTACAGAAGAGACTCTTTAATTAAAATAAAACACAGCATTGCAAAGAGACCTCTTCATGGCTAAACAATTGTGACTTAAAATAGTATATTAATTTTATCAATTTATCATGATATCATTTTAATTTCATGACAGGCTTTCAGGTTTATTTAGGGACAGTCATGGTTCATAGTGTTATATTCTTAATAATGTATGCTTTACGGTATTTTTCTATGGACAGTGGATTCTATCCATTATGAATCTTTTATTCCTGTGCAATAAGATGTTTTAGTAAGAATTCTTCCTCCATCAGTAGGTCTAAACTGAGCCTTTGCTCAGTCAAAATGCATTGCAAGTAATCTATGAACATATTGCGTTGGCTAACTAAGAAATGAGGTAAGTTGATTTTTTTAAAGAAAGGAAATACTAGAATATTACTATTTTATTGTTTAATTTCATTAAAAATATTACATTTCAGTATTTAATTGTACTTTAAAATCATACGTTTTTGTGATTAGCATATGATGTTTAGGATAAAGATATTTGAAAATAAGTGGTCAGACTAAGCGAATATTTTTTTTTTTTACTTGATTGAGGTCTAGTCACTGATATAGTAATTGTGATAGTAGACAGGGAAAAGACCACATGTGCCTGAAAATGTAGACACTGTAGAGGAACCAAGTAACATAAAATTTTATTGTTGAGTTTAAAGTCACAGTCAAGATCTATGTAAATGGCCACCATGTTTGTTTGCTTGGTTACCCCCACATGGGATGTTGTTTTTAAGGTTGTGTATAAATTATAACAAACTACTTTTAAAAGTTTGAAAGTTGTTGACTATTAAATAATTGTTTTAAATGAAATGTTGTTTTAAAGCATTCTTTGGTAGGAGTGTAACTGCATCCCTAGATTCCCATAAGAACTAGTATGTCTTTATTTATACATGCTCAATGTACATGTTGATGTGCACCTTAATATTCTAGTGTGTTGCTAAGCTATATCTTATAGAAACAATCTTTGAACATTCTTATCACAGTATCTTATTACAAATATGTTTGTGCTAAGATGCAAATAGAGAAATTATGACATTTGTTCTCTTGATTATTTACCTTTGGAAACGTAGAATGTGTAGCAATATTCCCTAAATATATTTGATGACCTTGAGGATGGAAAAAATATAATCACCTAATCTGGTAGTTCTTAATCACTCCCGAGAGGAGGCAAAATGCCTGGAAATCTTTTTAGTTGTCATGCCTGAGGAGTTGCTACAGACATTGAATTGGTAGGTGCCACGGGTACTGCTAATGACCTAAAATCTGGAGGACAGGCTTCAGAACAACCATTTGGCTCTGAATATCATTTTGGCTGAAATGAAGAAAAAAGAAAACCCAACAATTTCTAGATACTGGTCTCTCAAGTAGCATATATTTAGTGGGAAACTTTTTTCAGTGTTTGGAAAAACCAGTGTCCCTGCTACGGAACCCATAAGCTAGCTATCCTGTTTCCCATCTTAATACATAAAGAAGAAGCTGCTATACATTTGTTTGAATGGGTAACGAAGTAATAAAGATTTCTAAAACATCTCTAGTTATCTACTGTTTTTCAATTTGGTAATGTTAGAAGTCTAAAACCTTATTACAGTTATGCAAATGTTTCAAAGCATTTCTAGAAGAGTCTTCAAAATTTATAGACAAATTACACTTAATTTTAATAGAAAATTTGGCATTGATTTTATATCTCGTTTGATATTTGGCTTTAAAAAAACACATGGTTCCCCCTGCTCACCTGTCCTTTGAGAGGTGTGAGACTTGTCATTATTAGGAGGGGGAGGCAAAGAATATTTCAAACAATTTTGGCAAAATATTTCATGCAATGCAGATTATTATGTTAAATAGCAACTTCATAGACAAGTCTGTTCAAGGCTAATAGAATTGATTGTACATGTTATAAATATAATTGGCTTAAATTTTTAGGTTAATTTTGTAACTTTATGCTAGAATATTTTTTATAAAATATATAAGGATTTTATAATTGCGTTTCAATCCTTTTTTATACAAACAAATTTAAAGTGGTAAATTAAAAGCAAGTTATGAGTAAAGCCACAATTGTATGTGGAAATTTATGATGACACTAAATAATATGTTTCAAATAAAAATTTAATTGTCAAGCTCCTAAAGATCTCATGATAAATTCCAGAATTGTTGTTATGGAGATGCTCTCAGTTTTATGTATATTTGAATTATATATACTCAATCCTTAAATAATATATGAAAATGTATACTAAAATTCTTAGGGGATACTTGAGAAACACAGACTAAAATAAGAGATTTCAATTTTAAAATTACTTTTACTTATGCCCTTACATTTATCAGTAACTTGAACTTTATGTTTTAAATATAAAATTGCTTTTAAGGTGTTGTTTTCTGAAATGATTGTGGTATCTGTGCATGTTCTGGTGAACTTTCCATCTTATGAACCAGGGTGTGAGTTTTTGAGTCATGGGGTAAGAATGAGGAGCATAATATTTTTACACATTCTGCCAGGCAATTATTACTCAAGTGTGACCTAAAACTATAACTTTCATAACCAGGGTTTGACCTTTAACAACAGTCCCTAGGTTTCCTAGCAACTTCTTACAGGAAAATAAATTTCCTAACTGTTAATAGAGAATTAAATTATTTTGAAATAATACAGGACTAGAATCTGACTATAGTATATATAGTGTGTATTGAACATAAATACAAATGTTGTTACCTTTTTCATAATTTTATACCTAAAATTTAACATATTAAAATGATTTTAAGCTTTGTTAGTGTATAATAATTTATATTTAAAAATATGTATATATTTCTGGACAGTAACACATCTATGCATTAAGAATTTTTAACAGAGAAGCAGACATGAAAGGGACAGAAGGTTAGCATTTATTTTTGCTTACATGAACATAAATAAAACACTTAACAAAATTATAATAATGCATAGTTTTATTTCAAATAAAATTTCCAGTGATTCTTAGACAGTTTTGGCTTTGAAATAAAGGAACTTGAAATAATATAAAATGCCCTGAGCATTTTAGAAAATAACATCTTAAAAGCAATTTTATATTTAAAAAATAAGGTTCAAGTTACCAATAAATATAAGGGCATAAATAAAATAATTTTAACTGCTTTTATCAGATATTATAAGGGATGTTATAATAAAATCCATGAAGGTTGTCTTTGAGACAAAATATCATTGAATGGCTAAGTGTAACAATGAAAAGTCAAACTGAGCAATATTTTTAATTTTTCTTCTTAAAATCTCATGTAATTTTAACTCCTCCACGTGGTAAATTCAAATTAATGTGGCAATTTTGACTGATGCAGAAAGAGTTCTAGGAAAGCAAAGTTGGAAGAGAAGTCTGATCGAGAGAAAACAGGGCAATTACAAGCTGAGACGTTAAAACTCCAAGATTGTTATTCACACGGGGATAAACTGCCAGGGAGGCTGCCAACATCCAGACCCAGCTGGAAGCTAAATTAAATCTCTGGATAGGCAGCCAAATGATTGTCTTTTGGGCCAATAATCTACCTGAGTGGAGTGCTTTATACTCTTTCTGGCTATAGAAAAATAAAACAAAATGCAAAACTCATCCTAATTGTGCTCGAGCTATTGAAATCCAGGCTAATCATACTTTTATATACTCTCTTCTAGTGTGGACACCTTCAGAATTTTTGGCTGTCCATTAGGACTTAATGTCTTTTGTGAGGCCTTTGATTTGGAAAATGAGAAGTACTTGCGAAATTCTAAATTGCATCATGGAACTATGCTGATGCTAATGAAGTAAAGCAGTCTTGGAAAAAGCCATTAAAATGTGAAAATATGACTTGAAATACGGGTCCTAGCTCTCCTGAATAGGTGGCCCTACTGCACGTATGGTCATGTTCTACAACAAGTTGTCAGGGTAGAGCTTTTGTTACTCACCCATGAGTAATTTAGGTCACGATCTGCAGATAACTACTGATGAACAAGCACTCCCCCTTTTCTATTTTAATACTTACAACAAAATTTAAATTTGAATATATTTTGATCATATTTTCCCTCCCCTACGCTATTCTAGATCCTCTCCTACTTCCTGCCCCAAATTCTGAAACAATTAACAAAACCCCGATATAACAACAATCCCTCAAAACAAAAAAAAGAAAAAAGTCTCTGGAAAAACCCAACAACCACAAAACTGTAACCAACTAAAAGGACACACAGGCATATGCATACATGCACACACACACACACACACACACACACACACACACACACACACTCACATAATCAGGCACACATGCACGCTCACACACTAGTTGGTCAACTAGTCTTGGGTATTAGGCCTTCTCTGGAGCAGTTGATATACCTAGTGTCACTCATTTTGAGGAAAATGAATTTTTATTCTCCTAGCTTATATAAATGGCAGTGGCCATTCAGGTGTTAACCTTTACCCTAGAGACTATGTTTTCATTCACTCATTCATTCTAAAAAATAAAAAAAAATATATAAAAATATAAAAGGAGAAGCCATCACATTGAAATTGGACAAGACAAAATACCAGAAGGAGAAGACCCCAAGAGATGGCACAAGAATCAGAGACACACTTGTTTGCACTCTTAGGAATCCTGTAAAAACACTAAACTTCTGGAGCCCAATCTTCTGCAGCTTTCCCTGAGCCCCGAGGGGAGGTATTTGACAGAGATATCTCATGTGGAGGTGATCGTTCCAAGGCCTCCCACATTCTGTGTAACGTCTTTAGCTTTGCTATGGTCTTTATATTTGTTCCTGTCTGCTGCACGAAGACGCTTCTCTGATGATGGCTGAACAGGTGCTCATTGATGAGTGTAACAGAACATCATTGAATCATTTTATCATTATGCTTTCTCTCTTTTTCCTTCCTTCCTCCTTTCTTTCTTCCTTCCTTCCCTTCCTTTCTCCCTCCCTTGCTTTTTCGTTCTCTTCTTCCTTCCTTTTTATTTTTCTTCTTCTTTTGACCTCTATTATTGGGTTTAATCTACTTCACTAAGCTATCTAGTGTCAGGCTCTTGGTCACCCAAGTAGTATCAGGAATGGGTTCCATCTTGTGGAGTAGGACTTAAATCAAGTTATTGGTTGGTTATTCCCACAAGCTTTATGCCTTCATTGTCCTAACACATCTTGTAGGCAGTACACTATTGTGGGTAAGGATTTGTGGCTCGCTTGGTGTTTACATTTTTCTTTTGAGAGTGAGAAGAGTACTCTACTAAAGATGTTGGAAAGTAGGGGTGAAGGTTTATATAGGCATCAACTTGACATATTCATCTTCAATGAGTTGTTTTCACCAATGGGACCTCGCTGTCAGTCTGTAAAGAGCAACCTATAGCCTTGACAACAGCCTGGGTTGTTTGGGGGGTTTCTGTGAGATTTCTATGGTCAGAACTCAATTACATGTAATCCAAACCCAGTACTGGAAGCTTCATTTGCTGACAAGAGATGTTAAGTTGGGACTCTGTCTCCTTCATTATTTGGAGATTGTACAAGGATGGCATTCATGTATATATAATTTAGGAAGTTTGTAATGTATGAAGTTTCCATACTTCCCCTCAAATAGTCCTGAATTTTAGCTATCTCTCCCTGTAATACTCTCTAGCCCCCTACTTGATCCTCCCATTCCACTCCCATTCATATATAACTATTTGTTTCCCATTCTTAGTGAGCTCTATTTTTTATTAATCATTTTATTTGTTTACATTTCAAATGTTATCCCCCTTCCCTGTCTCCCCTCCACAAAACCCGCACCCTATAGTCCTTTGCTCTAAGAGGGTAGTCCTCACCCACTTCTGACTCACTCCTCTAGCATTCTCTTTCTCTGAGGAATCAAGTCTCCACAGGACCAAGCACCTTCTCTCCTACTGATGCCAGATGAGGCGGTGCTCTGATGCATATGTAGCAGGAACCATGGACACACTCGTGTATACTCTTTGGTTGGTGGTTTAGATCCTGGGAACTCTGAAGGGTCTGGTAAGTTGATATTGTTGTTCATCCTATGGGATTGCAATCTCCTCAGCTCCTTGAGCCTTTCCCCTAAACTCTTCCCTTTGGGTCCTTGGGCTCAGTCCAACAGTCCAATGGTTGGCTATGAGTAGCTGCATCTGTCTTAGTCAGGTGCTGGCAGAGCCTCTCAGAGGACAGCCATATCATGCTCCTGTCTACAAGCAAATCTTGTCATCAGCAGTAGTGTATGGGTTTGGTTTCAGTTGATAGAATGGATCACACAGTGGCACAGTCTCTGGATGGCTTTTCCTTCAGTCTCTGCTCCATTTTTGTCCCTGCATTTCCCTTAGACAGGGACTATTCAGGGTTAAAAATTTTTAGATGGGTGGGTGCCCCATCCCTCAAAAGGGGGCCATGTGTATCTACTGGGAGTGGTCTCTTCAGGTTCTATCTTCCTTCTGTTTGTTATTTCAGCTAATGTCATCGACACTGGGTCCTGTGAGTCTCTTTCATTCTCAGTGTCTGGGACTTTTCTAGTGGTTCCCAAACTTTCCCAAACCCCACTGCTACTTATTTTTGTTAATTCTCCTGATCCTCTGGATTTCTTTCCTGTCTCTTCCCATACCTGGCCCTGCCCCTTGTGGGGGCGCAGGTGGTGAAAGAAACCCTGATTCCTGGTCGAGGTAGGTCGGATCCCCAGGAGAGCACCACTTCTTGGGGGAGAGATCTGCTCTCCCTGAAATCACCACCAGAAGCTGCAGTCTACCCCTCACGGGCTAGTCAGTCTACTGCTGGCTCAGCCTGGCCCAAGCAACCAAAGCAACAGGCAGTGGCAGAAAGGAGCAGAACCCCCAGAGGGGCCAGCAGGAACTGTTTCCCCTCCCTGCCTGAGTTCTCTCCCCCTCACCTGAACCCACACACTGTGCCGGGCAAGAGTTCGTTGTGAAGAGGCCCCTGGCACCAGAGCCCAACAGCCTCCCCTTCCCTTATCCCACCCAGATGCCTCCCTCTGTATTCTGTGATTATTTTGTTCCCCTTTCTAACTGAGATGGAAGAATCCACACTTGGCCTTCTTGTTAAGCTTCATATAGTCTGTGAATTGTATCATGGGTATTCTGAGCTTTTGGGCTAATATCCACTTCTCAGTGAGTTCATACCATGGATTTCACTCAGAATGTTATTTTCTAGTTCCATCCATTTGCCTGAAAAATTCATGAAGTCATTGTTTTTAATAGCTGAGTAGTAATTTGCAAATTCATTTGGAATAACAAAAAACCCAGGCTAGCGAAAACTGTCCTCAACAATATAAGCACTTCTGAGAGAATCACCATCCCTGACCTCAAGCTGTATTACAGAGCAATAGTGATTAAAAAAAAACTGTATGGTATTGGTACAGAGACTAATCGGGTAGATCAATGGAAGAGAATCGAAGAGCCAGGAATGAACTCACACACCTATGGTCACTTGATCTTTGACAAAGGAGCTAAAATGATTCAGTGGGAAAAAACAGCATTTTGAACAAATAGCAAATAGTGCTGGTTCAACTGGCTGTCAGCATATAGAAGAAGGCAAATCGAGCCATTCTTATCATCCTGTACAAAGCTCAAGTCCAGGTGGATCAAAGACCTCCACATAAAATCAGATACACTCCAACTAATAGAAAAAAAGTGGGGAAGAGCCTCGAACATATGGGTCCTGAACAAAATACCAACAGCTTATGGTCTAAGATCAAGAATCTACAAATGGGACCTCATAAAATTGCAAAGCTTTTGTAAGGCAAAGGACACTGTCATTTGGACAAAACGGCAACCAACAAACTGAGAAAAGATCTTAACATCTGATAGAGGGCTAATATCCAATATATATATATACAAAGAATTCAGGAGGTTAGATTCCAGAGAATCAAATAACTATTAAAAATGTGGTACAGAGCTAAACAAAGAATTCTGAACTGAGGAATATCAAATGGTTGAGAAGCACCTAAAGAAATGTTCAACATCCTTAGTTATCAGGGAAATGCAAATCAAAACCCTGAGATTCTACCTCACATCAGTCAGAATAGCTAAGATAAAAAACTCGGGTGACAGCAGATGCTGGAGAGGATGTGGAGAAAGAGGAACACTCCTCCCTTGTTGGTGGGAAAGCTAGTACAACCATGGAAATCAGTCTGGAGGTTCCTCAGAAAAGTGGACCCAGCTATGCCTCTCCTGGGCATATACCCAAAAGATGCTCCAACATACAACAAAGACACGTGCTCCACTATGTTCACAGCAGCCTTATTTATAATAGCCAGAAGCTGGAAAGAACCTAAATGTCCCTCAACAGAGGAATGATTACAAAAAATGTGGTACATCTACACAATGGAGTACTACTTAGCTATGAAAAACAATGACTGAATGACATTCACAGGCAAATGGATGTAACTAGAAAATATCATCCTGAGTGAGGTAACAGAACACACACACACACACACACACACACACACACACACACACACACAAACACACACGTGTGCACCCACTGATAAGTGGATATTAGCCCAAAAGCTTGGATTACCCAAGATACAATCCACAGGCCACATGAAGCTCAAGAAGAATGACCAAAGCGTGGATGTTTTAGTTCTTCTTAGAAGGGGGAACAAAAATATTCATAGGAGAAATATGGAGACAAAGTTTGGAGCAGAGACAGAAAGAATAGCTCTCCAGAGACTGTACCACCTGGGGATACAGCCCACACACATACAGCCACTAAACCCAGACAATATTGCTGAAGCCAAAAAGTGCATGCTGACAAGAGCTTGATATAGCTGTCTCCTGATAGGCTCTACCAGAGCTTGAGAAATACAGAGGCAGATGCTCACAGCCAACCATTGAACTGAGAACAGGGTCCACATTGGAGGAGTAGGAGAAAGCATTGCAGGAGTTGAAGGGGCTTGCAACCCCGTAAGAACAATGAGCCAGAGCTCTCAGAGGCTAAATTACCATTCAAAGAGTACACATGGACAGACCCAGGGCTCCAGCTTCATATGTAGCAGAGGATGGCCTTGTTGTGCACCAATGTAAGGGAATGTCAAGGCTGGGAGGTAGGAAAGAGTGAATGGATGGGTGGGTGATCACCCTCATAGTAGAAGGGGAGGGGGTATGAGATAGGGGGTTTATGAATGGGAAACCAGAAAAAGGGAAAACGTTTGAAATGTAAATAAAAATATCCAATAAAAAAGGAAAAAAAAACGTATCACAAAAAAGATAAAGACACCCCCCAAAGAAAAAAGATAGTGGAGTAAGTACTCCATGGCATAAATGTACCATATTTTCTGTATACATTCTTTTGTTGAGGGACAGCAGGGTAGTTTCCAGCTTCTGGCTATTTTAAATAAGGTTGTTATGAATTTAGTGGAGCACAGGTCCTTGATATGTGTTGGAGCATCTTTTGGGTATATTCTGCAGAGTGGCTTAGCTGAGTCTTCAGGTAAAATTATTTTCAATTTTCTGAGGAAACATCAGAATGTTTTTCAGAGTGGTTGTACCAGCTTGCAATCCCACCAGCAATGGAGGAGTGTTCCTCTTTCTCCACATCCTTGCCAGCATCTGCTGTCACTTGAATTTTTGATCTTAGCCATTCTGACTGGTGTGAGGTGGAATCTCAGGGTTGTTTTGATTTGCATTTCCCTGATGATTAAGGATGTTGAACATTTCTTTAGGTGCTTTTTATCCATTTGAGATTCCTCAGTTGAGAATTCTCTGTTTAACTTTGTGCCCCACTTTTAATAGGGTTATTTGGTTCTCTGGAGTCTAACTTCTCGAATTCTTTGTATATTTTGGATATTAGCTCTCTGTTGGATATAGGATTGGTAAAGATCTTTTCCCAATCGGCTGGTTGCTATCTTGTCCTATCGACAGTGTTCTTTGCTTTATAGACGCTTTGCAGTTTTATGAGGTCCCATTTGTCAGTAGTTGATCTTAGAGCCTGAGCCATTGCTGCTGTGTTCATAAAATTTTACCCTGTGTTGATGTGTTTGAGGTTCTTTTCCACTTTCTCTTCTATTAGATTTATTGTATCTGTTTTTTTTTTTGTTTTTTTTTTTTTTGTATAGCATCATGGATCTACTTGGTCTTGAGCTTTGTCCATGGAGATATGAATGAATGAATCTGCATTCTTTGAGGGCAAAACAAAAGCTCAGAGTAGAAACACTCATCAGTCTGCATTCTTGAACCAGCACCATTTGTTGAATATGCTTTTTTCCCCCACTAGATGGTTTTGGATTCTTTGTCAAAAGTCAGGTGACTGTAGGTGTGTGGGTTTATTTCTGGGTCTTCAATTCTATTCCTTTGATCTACCTGCCTGTCTCTGTACCAATATCATGCGGTTTTAGCACCATTGCTCTGTAGTATATAGCTAAAGATCAGTGTTGGTGATTACCCCAGAAGTCCTTTTATTCTTCAGAATGGATTTTGCTATCCTGGGTTTTTTGTTATTTCAGATGAAGTTGAGAATTGATCTTTCTATCTCTGTGAAGAATTGAGTTGGAATTTTGATGCGGATTGCATTGAATCTGTAGATTGCTTTTGGTAAGATGGCCAGCTTTACTATGTTAATTCTACCAATCTACTAGCATTGGACATCTTTCCATCTCCTGAGGTCTTCCTCAAGTTCTTTCTTCAGAGACTTGAAGTTCTTGTCATACATATTTTTCACCAGCTTTGTTAGTATCTCACCAAGATATTTTATATTATTTTTGACTGTTATGAAGGGTGTTGATTTCTCAGCCTGTTTTGTCTTTGTTTAGATAAAGGATACTGATTTTTTTGAGTTAATTTTATATCCCACCACTTTGTTGAGGTTGTTCCTCAACTGTGGAAGTTCTCTGGTAGAATTTTTGGGGTCACATCATCTGCAAATAGTGATATCTTGACTTCATCCTTTATGATTTGTATCCCTTTGACCTCTTTTCGTTGTCCATTTGCTCTCACTAGAATTTTGTTGTAGTTTGCCCTGAAGTTATCTGTATTTTGATGCTAATTCCACTGCCTGAAGGACAGCTGCCTAGTCACATACTCAGAACGCAGGTGACTTCACCAGAACTACCTCCCCATTGAATTTGTAAAGTACAGGTGAGGCAGGTACAGGATAGAAGGAGGTCTGTCCTTGGAGGAGAAGGAAGGATGGGTGGGAGAGAAGTTTGAAGGAAGAGGAGGAGACTAGGACAGAAAGGAAGAGACAGGAGAGGAGAGGGTGAGAAGCCATGGCAGGTGATGTTAAGATTCTGCTCTGTGTATTTACAGGTTGTTATCAATGTTCCTAAGGGATGGATGGTTCTGGGCATTGTATGTTTATGTGGGCAATTATATCTTACCAATTGGGTCAAAGGTTATTGTGTTGTGTGTTCTTTTATGTGACGGTTTGAGTGTAGGAAAGTGTGCGGCTGGGATGTGTTTCTACCAAGATATCTAGCAGATACCTTGGGGCACCGCGGTGCCAGACCTAGCAGGATAAAAGACACCTATACCTTTTTTTATTTTTATATTTTTACAACAACAGAATTTCATGTACTATATTGATTCAATATGGAGAAAGTAGGCAGCCTTGTCTTGTCACTGATTTTAGGAGGATTGCTTCAAGTAGCTTTTCATAATTTGATGCTGGCTGTTGGTTTGCGGAATATTGCTTTTTATCACATTTATGTATGTGATTTGAATTCCTGCTATTTCCAAGACTTTCAACGTGAAAGGGTGTTGTATTTTGTGGAAGGCTTTTTCAGTATCTAATGAGATGATCATGTGACTGTTTCCCTTGAGTTTGTTTATATACTGGATTACATTTATGAATTTCCATATATTGAACCATTCCTGTATCTCTAGGTTGAAGCCTACTTGATCATGGTGAGTTTTGTTGGGTTCTTGGATTCCTTTTGTGAGAATTTTATTATTTTTGCATTGATATTCATAAGAGATATCAATGCAAGAAATTGGTCTGAAGTTCTATTTCTTTGTTGGGTCTTTGTTTGGCTTAGGTGTCAACATAATTGTGGTTTCATGGGATGAATTAGATAGTGTTCCTTCTGTTTCTATTTTGTGAAATAGTTTGAGAAGTATTGATATTAGGTCTTCTTTGAAGGTCTGATAGAATTCTGCACCAAACCCATCTGGTCCTGGATTGTTTTTGGTTGAGAGACTTTTAATAACTGCTTCTATTTCTTGAAGGGTTATGTACTGTTTAAACGGTTTATCTTATTCTGATTTAACTTTGATGCCTGGTATCTGTCTAGAAAATCATCTGTTTCATCTAAATTTTCCAGTTTTGTTAAGCATAGGCTTTTGTAGTAGGATCTGATGATTGTTTTTTTGAATTTCCTCAGTTTGTGTTATGTCTCCCATTTAATTTCTGATTTTTTTTTAATTTGGAAACTATCTTTGTGACCTTAAGTTAGTTTTGTTAGGGGTTTATCTTTCTTATTATTTTTTCAAAGAATCAGCTTTGAGTTTTGTAATTCTTTGCATAGTTCTCTTTGTTTGCCATTGGTTGATTTCAGCTGAGTTTGATTTTTTCCTGTTATCTATTCCTTTTGGGTATTTATTCCTTTTGCTTCTTTCTGTTCTAGAGCTTTCGGATATGCTCTTAAGTAGCTAGTATGGGATCGCTACAATTTCTTTTTTTTTTTTTTGACCCAATTGATAAGATATAATTGCCCACTTAAACATACAAAGCCTGGTACCATCCATCCCTAAGGAACATTAATAACAACCTGTAAATACACAGAGCAGAATCTTAACATCACCTGCCATGGCTTCTCACCCTCCCCTCTCTCCTGTCTCCTCCTTTCTGTTCCAGTCTCCTCCTCTTCCTTCAAACTTCTCTCCTGCCCATCCTTCCTTCTCCTCCAATGACAGACCTCCTTCTATCCTGTACCTGCCCCTCACCTGTACTTTACAAATTCAATGGGGAGGTGGTTCTGGTGAAGTCACCTGAGTTCTGAGTATGTGACTAGGAAGCTGTCCTTGGAGCAGTGGAATTAGCATCAAAATACAGATAACTTCAGGGCAAACCACAGCATTTCCCCCTTTTTGTCTAGTTAAAAAGCCTTTTCACTTATATATAAATTGAGTACAATTATTACCATTCTACAATTTATAAAACATATGATAGTCTCAACACCCAGTCCATCACTATTTCAGTTAAACAGAACATTTAGTTATCCATTCCAGCTAATGAAAGGCTTAAAATCTACATTATATCTTGGCTAGCTTGTATACTATCTGATAACTATCCAATAAAATATGTATATTCAGAGTTATACAGCCTGATAGGCTATGAGACTACAATGTCTTCAACCCCATCAGAAATCTGAGAATGACCAAATATCTATACACATAGGAAGCCTAACACGGCTTCTAAAACTAAGAGGTTGTAGAGACAAATCTCCACTAGCACAGTCCCCTGTTAGCAGCATGTTAGCGAAAGTCTTCAGCCTTCTGGCTCAAAGTCAACTGACAGACTCTAGAAATGCAGATTTTGAAGGGCTGATCACCCTTCTTGGCAGAGTTTATCAGTCAATTATTTTGCATAATTTGTCCTTTTCTGGACAGTATTAGTCTGCAGATGAAACAGGCAGTTTTGTCCAGTGTCTGCCTAGCCACAAAGTATTGTCTCACCTGGAGGTAGAGATGTTCAAATTCTTTATTAAATCCACCAGAGGGGAACTGTTAGGAGCAGATATGTCTCAACAAAAGATAAATAACTTTAAATCTCAAATTTTGTGAATTTCTGACTTTTTGAAAACCATCTATCTATCTAAGACAATCTGGACTGTTGTCTTTATATCTTAATATTGTCTTGAAAGTACTCTCACAAAGTCAGAGCTGTGAATTTGCTAGTTGGTCCTTAACTCACAGATGTAATCAACTCAGAAGTTTTAATGACATCATTAGAAGGACTGGCTCTAAACCTTGTATTTTTAAACTTTTAACAAATAAATTCTATATCAAAGATATGATTTTAGCTTAGTTAACTAATGAGATTATGACTGTATTACTCAATCTAGCTAATTCCTCCCTGTTAAATTGCAACCATTTCTAAATTCCTCATAAAAACAACTTTAGAATAACCACTTTCAGCCTCCCAAAGTCCAGGGAATTGGGGCGACGACTCCTCTATAACTTCTTCAAACTGTACATGGGCGTTGAGATATCCTTGGGGTAGGAGGTAGGAAGAATGAAGCGAATTCTGTAGCCAATGTGTCCTGACTGGACCCAGCTGAAAGTCCTTGAGACCAGGAATCCAAGTAGGCACACTCTGTAAAATACAACTTTCAAGACAAAAGTTTAGAATCAAGATATCTTTTTGTTTGATTCTCCTGAATAAATTTTCCAGGCAGTCTACCTCTATCAAATCTGATCAGTATGACTCTGTGAGGTTTCCAGAGCCTAATCACACTTTTTAAAAACACAAAGACAAAATCTTTCTCCCAAAATACTGTGTTATTAGTATGAAACCAGAAAAGCTTGTATCTTGCACTCTCTCCCAGAGTAATAATATAACCATAAAACTCAAAGTCACACCCATCATGAAGACTAAACAATTTTTTAAGAAGGAAGTAAGCTAAATAATGAGCCTGATAGGCTTTTGTACTGTATGATATCAGGAAATGAACCCAAAAGCCCACTTTAAGAAAATTCGAGATTCCTGTTGTGGTAAATATCAAAAGTAACTGAAAACCCTCACTAGCCGGCATCAACGAGGCATATGGCCTGAAGCGGGATAATTCATAAAACAAACCAAATACCTTTTATCAATTCCAATATCAATAAGCAACATATCAAACCAGGACTTTTGCCCAAAATATCTCAATCTGTTAAGCTCTTTACTCAGAGCCACAGATTTTTATTTAACCTTAATAACTTCTATAATATATGTCTGCGTTCACTCTCCCCAGTGTTACAGACATTTATCACAACTCTGTACTTGGAGTTAGTGACCAATTTTTCCCTATCTAAGTTCCGAACCATAGATGAAAATCACCACCTGACTCAGGTAATCTCTTTACTCTCCTTAAAACAAACTTAAACACCTATCAATTCTAAAACCAATAAGCAACTTAAAACTCAGGACTTTAGCCCAAAATATATCCATCTGTTGAGCTCTCTACCCGGAGCCACAGATTTTTCTTTAACCTTAATACTTCTATAATATATGTCTGCATCCACTCTCCCTGGTGTTACAGACATTCATCACAACTCTCTACTTTGAGGTAGTGACTAATTTTTCCCTATCTAAGTTCTGAACCGTGGATGAAAATCCCCACCTGACTCAGGTAATCTCTTTACTCTCTTCTTTCTAAAAACACACTTAATCATCTTTTAATACCTGTAATTAAGAAGTAGCTTGTCTAACTAGGATTTCAACCTAAAATTCCCGTGGAGACCATGTTAAAAAGAATATGAGTATCCTGAAAGACTTTCTAAACAACTTTCTTTAAAAAGCAGCTTTTAATCTCTAACTCTCTGGGCTGCCATCACTTATCACACAGTAGGGGACCCACAGCCTGCCAGTCCAGGCTGCTTCCCCTTTTCTTTGTTTAAATTCCCGCTCTAGAGATATCACATGACTTAACATGGCTCCGGCCTCCTCTTAGAAAATAAAAACTTTCTCTCAACTCTTAGGATTACTAGTGGATTCTTGCCCATCACATTAGTTCACCATCTATTGTTGTAAAAATATAAAAATAAAAAAAAAAGTATGTTTGTCTTTTACCCCACTAGGTCTGGCACCACGGTGCCCCAAGATATCTGCTAGATATCTTGGCAGAAACACATCCCAACTCCGTGGCATCCCAGTGTCTCTTGACACCACACACTTTCCTACACTCAAACTGTCCCATAAAAGAACACACAACACAATAACCTTTGACCCAAATGATAAGATATAATTGCCCACTTAAACATACAAAGCCCGGTACCATCAGAATCTTATCATCACCTGCCATAGCTTCTCACCCTCTCCTCTCTCCTATCTCCTCCTTTCTCTCTACAATTTCTTATTGAAGGTACTCAGTGCTATGAATATTCCTCTTAGTATTGCTTTCATTGTGTCCCATAAGTTTGGGTATGCTATGCCTTCATTTTCATTAAATTCTAGAAAGTCTTTAGTTTCTTAGTTATCTGGTTTCTATGAGTATGTAGGCTTTCTGTTATTTTTGAAGACAAGCCTTAGTCCATTATGTTCTGATAAAATGCATGGGATTAGTTCAATCCTCTTGTATCTGTTGAGGCCTGTTTTTATGTCTGATTATATATTGTCAGTTTTTGAGAAGGTACCATGAGGTGCTGAGAAGAAAGTATATTCTTTTGTGTTAGGGTGAAATGTTCTATAGATATCTGTTAAATCCATTGGGTTCATTACTTCTGTTAGTTTCTCTGTTTAGTTTCTGGTTTCATAATCTGTCTATTGGTGAGAGTGGGGTGTTGAAGTCTCCCACTATCATTGTGTGAGGATTAATGTGTGTTTGAAGTCATTACCTCATCACCTGTTTTGTTGTTCTTACTCATTTGAAAGGTATACGATGAAATCTCAAAGTAGTTTTGACTTGTACTTCCCTAATTGCTCCAAATGTTAAACATTTTTTTGTTTCTCAGCTATTTGAGTTTCCTTTATTGAGAAGTCCCTGTAGAGATCTGTACTGCACTTTTAATATTTTAAATAAGTTATATATAATTTATTATATGTGCACTGATATGAAGAGTGTCAGATCCCCTGGAATTGGAGTTGCAGACAGTTGTGAGCTGCCATGTGGGTAGTGGGAATTGGCTCTGGATCCTCTGAAGAACAGCCAGTGCATCTAACCACTGAGTCTTTCTTCAGCCCCATTGTACTGCATTTTTATTTATTATTAGTTTTTTTGATATCTAGCTTCTTGATATATTGGATTATTTGCCCTCAATTAAATATGTAGTTGGTAAAAATATTTTACTATTCTGTAGGCTGTTAACTTGTCCAAATGGTGTTATTCTTTGTCAGTAAAGAAGCTTCTCAGTTTCAGTAGGTTCTATTTATTAAAGTTGATTTTAATACCTGTGCTTACAATGTTCAGAAAGTTATTTCCTTATGCCAATGAGTTCAAGGCTACTACTTTCTCTTTTATTAGGTTGAGTGTATCTGTTTTATATTGGTTATTTATTGTATGTACACTTCAAATGTTATTCCTTCTCTTCCCTCTGCCATTCCTACATCCCTCTGCTTCTGTGAAGATGCTTGCATTCCCACCCACCCACTCCCACCTCAACACCCTGGCATTCCCCTGTACTGAGGAAATGAGCCTTCACAGGACCAAGGGCTTCTCCCCCTACTGATCCAGACAATGCCATCTTCTTCTACATATGAGACTGGAGCCATGGGTCCATCCATGTGTACTCTTTGGTTGATGATTTAGTCCCTGGGAGCTCTGGGGAGGGTTCTTGTAGATTGATATTTTTGTACATCCTATGGGGTTGCAAACCCCTTCAGTTCCTTCAGTCCTTTCTTTAACTCCTCCATTGGGGTCCCCATGCTTAGTCCAAAGGTGAGCTGTAAGCATCCTCATCTGTATCAGTAAGGATCTGGCAGAGCCTCTCAGGAGACATCCATATAAGGCTGCTGTCAGTAAGCACTTCTTGGCATCAACAATAGTGACTGGGTTTGTTGGCTACATGTGGGATGGATCCCCAGGTGGGGCAGTCTCTGAATGGTCTGTTCTTCACTCCCTGATCCACCATTTGTCCCTGTATTTCCTCCCATGAGTATTTTATTCCCCACTTCTAAAAAGGACTGAAGCATTAACATTTTTTTCTTCCTTCTTCTTGTGCTTCATATGGTCTGTGAATTATATCTTGGGTATTCTGAGCCTTTGGACTAATAGCCAATTATCAGTGAGTGCACACATGTGTGTTCTTTTGTTACTGGGTTACCTCACTCAGGATGATATTTTCTAGTTCCATCCATTCGCATACGAATTTCATGAAGTCATTGTTTTTAGTAGCTGAGTAGTATTCCATTGTGTAGATGTACCACAATTTCTGTATCCATTCCTTTGATGAGTGTCATCTGGGTTCTTTCCAGCTTCTGGCTATTATAAATAAGGCTTCTATGAACATAGTGGAACATGTGTCTTTGTTGTATGTTGAAGCATCTTTTGGGTATATGCCCAGGAGAGGTATAGCTGGGTCCTCAGGTAGTACTATGTCCAATTTTCTGAGGAATCATCAGACTGATTTCCATGATTGTACTAGCTTTTCCACCAACAATGGAGGAGTGTTCCTTTTTCTCCACATCTTCGCCAGCATCTGCTGTCAACTGAGTTTTTTATTTTAACCACTCTGACTGGTATGAGGGGGGAATCTCAGGGTTGTTTTGATTTGCATTCCCTGATGACTAAAGATGGTGAACATTTCTTCAGGTGTTTCATGACTACTCCATATTCTTTAGTTGAGAATTGTGTGTTTTTCTCTGTACCCCATTTTTAATAAGGTTATTTGATTATCTGGAATGTAAATTCTTGAAATCTTGTTTATACTGGATATTAGCCCTCTATTGGATGGGGGATTGGTAAAGATCTTTCCCCAAACTGTTGTTTGCCATTCTGTCCTAATGTCAGTGTTCTTTG
This sequence comes from Rattus norvegicus, assembly GCF_021556685.1. NCBI lineage: Eukaryota > Metazoa > Chordata > Mammalia > Rodentia > Muridae > Rattus > Rattus norvegicus. The sequence continues at coordinate 40,197,818 of NC_141538.1, read as the reverse complement.
CCTTACAGAGGCTTTGCAATTTTATGAGGTCACATTTGTCGATTTTTTGATCCTAGACCATAAGTCATTGATGTTCTGTTCAGGAAATTTTCCCCAGTGCCTATGTGTTCAAGGCTCTTCCCCACTTTCTTTTCTATTAGTTTGAATGTATCTGGTTTAATTTGGAGGTCCTTGATCCATTTGGACTTAAACTTTATACTAGGAGATAAGGATGGTTCGATTTGTATTCTTCTACATGCTGACCTCCAGGTGAACCAGCACCATTTGTTGAAAATGCTATTTTTTCCACTGGATAGTTTTAGTTACTTTGTCAAAGATCAAGTGACCATAGTAGTATTGGTTCATTTCTGGGACTTCAATTCTATTCTCTTGATCTACTTATGGATCTCTGTACTAATACCATACACTTTTTATCCCTATTGCTCTGTAGTAAAGCTTGAGCTTAGGGATGGCAATTTCCTGAGAAGTTATTTTATTGTTGAGAATGGTTTTTACTATTCTATGTTTTTTATTATTCCAAATGAATTAGCAATTGTTCTTTCTAACTCTATGAAGAATTGAGTTGGAATTTTGATGAGGATTGCATTGAATCTGTTAATTGCTTTTGGCAAAATGGCCATTTTTACTATATTAATCCTGCCAATCCATGAACATGGGAGATCTGTCTTCTGAGATCTTCTTCAATTTCATTCTTCAGAGACTTGAAGTTCTTGTCAGACAGATCTTTCACTTGCTTGGTTAGAGTCATACTGGGGTATTTTATATTATTTGAGACTATTGTGAAGGGTGTCATTTCCCTAATTTCTTTCTCAGTCTGTTTATCTTTTGAGTAGAGAAAGGCTACTGATTTGAGTTAATTTTATATCCAGTCACCTTGCTGAAGTTGTTTATCAGCTGTAGGAGTTCTCTTGTGGAATTTTTGGGGCCACTTAAGTATACTATCATATTTTCTGCAAATAGTGATATTTTGACTTCTTCTTTTCCAATTTCTATCCCTTTGAACTCCTTTTGTTGTCCTATTGCTCTGGCTAGGACTTCAACTACTGTTTTGAATAAGTAGGGAGAGAGTGGGTAGCCTTGTTTAGTTTCTGATTTTAGTGGGATTGCTTCAAGTTTCTCTCCATTTAGTTTGATGCTGGCTATTGGCTTTCTCTATATTGTTTTCATTATGTTCAGGTATGGGCCTTGAATTCCTGGTATTTCCAAGTCTTTTATCATAAAGGGTGTTGAATTTTCTTAAATGCTTTCTCAGTATATAATGAGATGATCATGTGGTCTTTTTATTTGTGTTTATTTACATAGTGGATCACATTGATGGGTTTCTGTATATTGAACCATCCCTGAATCCCTGGGATAAAGCCTACTTGATAACTGTGAATAATCGTTTTGATGTATTCTTGGATTTGGCTTGTGAGAATTTTATTGAGTGTTTTTGCATTGATATCCACAAGGCAAACTGGTCTGAAGTCCTCTTTCTTTCTTGGGTCTTTGTGTGGTTTAGGTATAATCATAATTGTGGTTTCATAGAGGAAATTGGGTAGTGCTCCTTCTGTTTCTATTTTGTGGAATAGTTTGAAGAGTATTGATATTAGGTCTTCTATGAAGATCTGACAGAATTCTGCACCAAACCCATCTGGTCCTGGGCTATTTTTCATTGGGAGACTTTTTGTTTTTTTGAAATTTTATTTTTTATTAGATATATTTCTTTATTTACATTTCAAATGTTGTTCCCTTTACCGGTTTCTTGTCCATAAGCCCCCAGCCTGTCCCCCTTCCATATGGGTATTCACTCCCCTTATATCCCTCCTTACCACTGCCCCTCCCAACATTCCCCTGCACTGGTGATTCAACATTGGCAGGACCAAAGGCCTCCTCTTCCACTGGTTTCCCCAACAAGACTGTTCTCTGCTACATATGCACTTGGAGCCCTGGGTCAGTTCATCATAGTCTTTTGGTAATGGTTTAGTCCCTGAAAGCTCTGGTTGGTTGGCATTGTTCTTCCTACAGGGTTGCGTGTTCCTTCAGCTCTTTCAATCCTTCCTCTAATTCCCCCAAAGGGGGTCCTGTTCTCAGTTCAGTGGTTTGCTGTTAGCATTGACCTCTGTATTGGACGTGCTCTGGATGTGTCTCTCAGGAGAGATCTATATCTGGTCCCTTTCAGGACACACTTTTTAGCTTCATCAATCTTATCTAGTTCTGGCGGCTGTGTGTATGTATGTATGGGCCACAGGTGGGGCAGGCTCTGAATGGCTGTTCCTTCAGTCTCTGCTCTAAACTTTGCTTCCATATCCCCTCCTATGGATATTTTTGTTCTCCCTTTTAAGAAGGAGTGGGAGTATCCACATTTGGATCATCCTTCTTCTTAAGCTTCCTGTGGTCTGTGGACTGCATATTGGGTAATTTGAGCGTTTTGGCTAATATCCACTTATCGATGAGTGCATACCAAGTACGCTTTTCTGTGATTGGTTTACCTTACTCAGGATGATATTTTCTAGTTCATTCCATTTGCCTATGAATTTCATGAAGTCATTGTTTTTGATAGCTGAGCAGTACTCCATTGTGTAGATGTACCACATTTTTTGAATCCATTCCTCTGTTGAAGGGCATCTGGGTTCTTTCCAGCTTCTGACTATTATAAATAAGTCTGCTATGAACATAGTGGAGCATGTGTCTTTGTTGTATGTTGGAGACTTTTAATGATTGCTTCTACTTTTTGTGGGTTACGAGACTGCTTAAATTGTTTATCTGATCCTCATTTAACTTTCTTACTTGGTATCTGTGTAGAAAATTGTTCATTTCATTCAGATTTTCCAGTTTTGTTAAATTTAGGCTTTTGTAGACGTATCTGATAATTTTTTGAATTTCCTCAGTTTTTGTTGTTATGGCCCCCTTTCCTTTCTGATTATTTTAATTGGATACTGTATCTGTTTCCTCTGCTTTTAGCTATATTATTGATTTTTTCAATGAACAAACTCTTAATTTTTTTTGATTCTTCATATAGTCCTTTTTGTTTCTACCTGGTTGATTTCAGCTCTGACTTTGATTATTTCTTGTCATCTACTCCTTTTGGGTGTATTTGCTTTTTTTTGTTCTAGCTCTTCTAGGTGTGTTTTCAAGCTGCTAGTGTATGCTTTTTCCCATCTGTTTTGGAGGCACTCAGGGTTTTGAATTTTCCTCTTAGCACTGCTTTCATTGTGTCCCATAGCTTTTGGTATGTTGTGCTTTATTCTCATTAAATTCTAAAAAGTCTTCAATTTCTTTCTTTATTTTTTCCTACACCAAGTTATTATTGAGAAGAGTGTTGTTCAGCTTCCATGTGTGTTATTGTTGTTATTGAAGCCTTAGTCTGTGGTGATCTGATAGGATGCATGAGATTTTTTTCAATCTTCTTGTATCTGTTAAGGCCTGTTTTGTGACAAATTATATGGTCAGTTTATGAGAAGGTACCATGAGGTGCTGAGAAGAAAGTATATTCTTTTGTTTTAGGATGAAATTTTCTATAGATGTCTGTTAAATCCATTTAGTTAATAACTTCCATGAATTTCACTGTTTCTCTGTTTTGTTTCTGTTTCCATGTTCTGTCCATTGATGGGTGTGGGGTGTTGAAGTCTCCCACTATTATTGTGTGATGTGCATGCAACGTGTGCCTTGAGTTTTAGTAAAGTTTCTTTTATAAATTTGGGGCCCTTCTATTTGGGGATGTTCAGAATTGAGAGTTTGTCTTGGTTGATTTTTCCTTTTGTCCTTCCTTACCTTTTTTTGATAAATTTTGGTTGAAAGACAGTTTTATTTGGTATTAGAATGGCTGCATCTTTTATTTTCTTGAGACCATTTGGCCGGAAAAAATTTTGTCAGCCTTTTACTCTTCGGTAGTGTCTGCCTTTGTCAATGAGGTGAGTTTCCTATATGCAGCAAAATGCTGATTCTTGTTTACATATCCAGTCAGTGTATGTCTTTTTATTGGGGAATTGAGTCCACTGATGTTGAGAGATATTAAGAAAAAGCAATTGTTCTTTCCTGTTATTTTTGTTGTTAGACGTGGAATTAATGTCTCTTCTTTGGTTCAGTTGCAAGGATATTACTTTCTTGCTTTTTCTAGGTTATAATTTCCTTCCTTGTGTCAGAGTTTTCCATCTATTATCCTTTGTAGAGCTGGATTGTGGAAAGATATTGTATAAATTTCCTTTTGTCATGGAATATCTTGGTTTCTCCAACTATGTTAATTAAGAGTTTTGCTGGATATAGTAGCCTAGATTGGCATTTGCATTCTCTTAGGGTCTATATGACATCTGCCCAGGATCTTCTGGCTTTCATAGTCTCTGGTGAGAAGTCTGGTGTAATTCGGATAGGTCTGCCATTATATGTTACTTGACCTTTTTTCCTTACTGCCTTTAATATTCTTTCTTTGTTTTGTGCGTTTGATGTTTTAATTATTATGTGACAGGAGGAATTTCTTTTTTGGTCAGACACTACCTCAGAGTAAATGGCTGGAAAACAACTTTCCAAGCAAATATTCTGAAGAAACAAGCTGGAGTTGCCATTCTAATATCAAATAAAATTGACTTTCAACCAAAAGTCATTAAAAAAGATAAGGAAGGACACTTCATAGTCATCAAAGGAAAAATCCACCGAGTTGAACTCTCAATACTAAATATCTGTGCTCCAAATGCAAGGGCACCTACATTCATAAAAGAAACCTTACTAAAGCTCAAAGCACACATTGCACCTCACACGATAATAGTAGGAGATTTCAATACCCCAATCTCATCAATTGACAGATCATGGATACAGAAATTAAACAGAGATTTAGAGAAACTAGCAGAAGTTATGAACCAAATGGACTTAACAGATATTTATAGAACATTCCATCCTATAACAAGAGGATATACCTTCTTCTCAGCACCTCATGGAACCTTCTCCAAAACTGATCATATAATTGGTCACAAAACAGGCCTCAACAGATACAGGAGGATAGAAATAATCCCATGCATCCTATCAGATCACCACGCACTAAGACTGTTCTTCAATAACAACAATAATGACAAAAAGACCACATGTATATGGAAGTTGAACAATGCTCTACTCAATGACAACATAGTCAAGGAAGAAATAAAGAAAGAAATTAAAGACTTCTTAGAATTTAATGAAAATGAAGACACAACATTTCAAAACTTATGGGACACAATCAAAGCAGTACTAAGAGGAAAATTCATAGCTCTGAGTACATGCAAAAAGAAACAGGAGAGAGTATATGTCAGCAGCTTGACAGCACACCTAAAAGCTCTAGAACAAAAAGAAATAAAGAAACCCAAGAGGAGTAGAAGGCAGGAAATAATCAAACTCAGAGCTGAAATCAACCAAGTAGAAAGGAAAAGGACTATATAAAGAATCAACAAAATCAGGAGCTGGTTCTTTGAGAAAATCAACAAGATAGATAAACCATTAGCAAGAATAACCAGAGGACACAGAGAGTGTATTCAAAGTAACAAAATCAGAAATGAAAAGGGAGACATAATAACAAGATCTGAAGAAATTTAAAAAATTGTCAGATCCTACTATAAAAGCCTATATTCAAGAAAACTGGAAAATCTGGAGGAAATAGACAATTTTCTCGACAGTTACCAGGTACCAAAGTTAAATCAGGAACAAATAAACCACCTGAACAACCCCATAACTCCTAAAGAAATAGAAGCAGTTATTAAAAGTCTCCCAACCAAAAAGAGCCAAGGTCCAGATGGGTACAGTGCAGAATGCTATCAGATCTTCATAGAAAATGTCATACCAATACTGTCCAAACTATTCCACAAAATTGAAACAGATGGAGCACTACCAAATTCCTTCTATGAAGCCCCAATTACTCTTATACCGAAACCACACAAAGACCCAACAAAGAAAGAGAACTTCAGATAAATTTCCCTTATGAATATTGATGCAAAAATACTCAATAAAATTCTTGCAAACCGAATCCAAGAACACATCAAAAAAATCATCCATCATGATCAAGTAGGCTTCAGCCCATGGATGCAGGGATGGTTTAATATACGAAATCCATCAATGTAATCCACTATATAAACAAACTCAAAGATAAGAACCACTTGAGCATTTCATTAGATGCTGAGAAAGCATTTGACAAAATTCAGCACCCCTTCATGACAAAAGTCCTGGAAAGATCAGGAATTCAAGGCCCATATCTAAACATAGTAAAAGCAATATACAGCAAACAGTAGCTAACATCAAACTAAATGGAGAGAAACTTGAAGCAATCCCACTAAAATCAGGGACTAGAGAAGGCTGCTCACTCTCTCCCTACTTATTCAATATCGTACTCGAAGTCCTAGCCAGAGCAATCAGACAGCAAAAGGAGGTCAAAGGGATACAAATTGGAAGGGAAGAAATAAAAATATCACTATTTGCAGATGATATGATAGTGTACTTAAGTGACCCCAAAAGTTTCACCAGAGAACTACTTAACCTGATAAACAACTTCAGCAAAGTGTCGGGGTATAAAATTAACTCAAACAAATCAGTAGTCTTTCTCTACTCAAAGGATAAACAGGCTGAGAGAGAAATTAAGGAAATGACACCGTTCAAAATATAGTCCTTCAAAAAATAGCCCCAAATAATATAAAATATCTTGGTGTGACTTTAACCAAACAAGTGAAAGATCTGTATGACAAGAACTTCGAGTCTCTGAAGAAAGAAATTGAGGAAGATCTCAGAAAATGGAAAGATCATCCATGATCATGGATTGGCAGAATTAATATAGTAAATATGGCCATTTTGCCAAAGCATTTTACAGATTCAATGCAATCCCCACCAAAATTCCTACTCAATCTTTTATACAGAGAGAAAGAGCAATTTGGAAATCCATTTGGAATAACAAAAAAACCCAGAAGAGTGAAAGCTATACTCAACAGTAAAAGAACTTCTGGGTGAATCACCATCCCTGACTTCAAGCTGTATTACAGAGCAATAGTCATAAAAACTGTATGGTATTAGTGCAGAGACAGGAAGATAGATCAGTGGAACAGAATTGCAGATCCAGAAATGAACCCACACACCTATAGCCACTTGATATTTGACAAAGGAGCTAAAACCATCCAATGGAAGAAAAATAGCATTTTCAACAAATGGTACTGGTTCAACTGGAGGTCAGCATGTAGAAGAATGCAAATTGATCCATTCCTATCAGCATGTACAAACCTTAAGTCCAAGTGGATCAAGGACCTCCATATCAAGCCAGATACACTCAAACTAATAGAAGAAAAATTGGGGGTGGGGGAAGAGTCTCTAATGCATGGGCACTGCAGAAAATTTCCTGAACAAAACACCAATGGCTCATGCTGTAAGATCAAGAATTGACAAATGGGACCTGATAAAACTGCAATGCTTCGGTAAGGCAAAGGACAATGTTGTTAGGACAAAACAGCAACCAACAGATTGGGGAAATATATTTACCAATCCTACACCTGATAGAGGGCTAATATCCAAAATATACAAAGAACTCAAGAAGTTAGACTCCAGAGAGCCAAATAACCCTATTAAAAATGGGGTAGAGTGCTCAACAAACCACTCTCAGCTGAGGATTATCGAATGTCCACAAAGCACCTAAAGAAATGTTCAGGCCCCTGCAGAGAGCCCGTGGGCAGCACCCCACGAGCGAACTTGAGCCTCGGGACCACAGGTAAGACCAACTTTTCTGCTGCAAGAAAGCTGCCTGGTGAGCTCGGGACACACGGAGGCAGAATTCCTCTAGGACCGGGCACATCCTGTATTTACCGGAAGTCCCACACCCGCGAATCCCGACCTGCAGCAGCTCTCTGCTCCCAGACCCGGTGAGAGAGAGACCCAACCGCCTGGTCAGGTGGGCACTCCTGAGGCTGCAGAGTGGAAGAGACCACCAACACTGCCCACCCCTGCCCACATCCCTGGCCCAAGAGGAAACTGTATAAGGCCTCTGGGCTCCATTGGGGGAGGGCCCAGGAGCGGCAGGACCCCTGCCTGAGACACCGCCGGAACCTGAAGGAAACAGACAGGATAAACAGTTCTCTGCACCCAAATCCCGTGGGAGGGAGAGCTAAACCTTCAGAGAGGCAGACAAGCCTGGGAAACCAGAAGAGACTGCTCTCTGCACACACATCTCGGACGCCAGAGGAAAACACCAAAGGCCATCTGGAACCCTGGTGCACTGAAGCTCCCGGAAGGGGCGGTGCATATCTTCCTGGTTGCTGCCGCTGCAGAGAGCCCGTGGGCAGCACCCAACGAGCGAACTTGAGCCTCAGGACCACAGGTAAGACCAACTTTTCTGCTGCAAGAAAGCTGCCTGGTGAGCTCGGGACACAGGCCCACAGGAACAGCTGAAGACCTGTAGAGAGGAAAAACTACACGCCCAAAAGCAGAACACTCTGTCCCCATAACTGACTGAAAGAGAGGAAAACAGGTCTACAACACTCCTGACACACAGGCTTATAGGACAGTCTAGCCACTGTCAGAAATAGCAGAACAAAGTAACACTAGAGATAATCTGATGGCGAGAGGCAAGCGCAGGAACACAAGCAACAGAAACCAAGACTACATGGCATCATCGGAGCCCAATTCTCCCACCAAAACAAACATGGAATATCCAAACACACCAGAAAAGCAAGATCTAGTTTCAAAATCATATTTGATCATGATGCTGGAGGACTTCAAGAAAGACGTGAAGAACTCCCTTAGAGAACAAGTAGAAGCCTACAGAGAGGAATCGCAAAAATGCCTGAAAGAATTCCAGGAAAACATAAATAAACAAGTAGAAACCCATAGAGAGGAGACACAAAAATCCCTGAAAGAATTCCAGGAAAACACAATCAAACAGTTGAAGGAATTAAAAATGGAAATAGAAGCAATCAAGAAAGAACACATGGAAACAACCCTGGATATAGAAAACCAAAAGAAGAGACAAGGAGCTGTAGATACAAGCTTCACCAACAGAATACAAGAGATGGAAGAGAGAATCTCAGGAGCAGAAGATTCCATAGAAATAATTGACTCAACTGTCAAAGATAATGTAAAGCGGAAAAAGCTACTGGTCCAAAACATACAGGAAATCCAGGACTCAATGAGAAGATCAAACCTAAGAATAATAGGTATAGAAAAGAGAGTGAAGACTCCCAGCTCAAAGGACCAGTAAATATCTTCAACAAAATCATAGAAGAAAACTTCCCTAACCTAAAAAAAGAGATACCCATAGGCATACAAGAAGCCTACAGAACTCCAAATAGATTGGACCAGAAAAGAAACACCTCCCGTCATAGAATAGTCAAAACACCAAGCGCACAAAATAAAGAAAGAATATTAAAAGCAGTAAGGGAAAAAGGTCAAGTAACATATAAAGGCAGCCCTATCAGAATCACACCAGACTTCTCGCCAGAAACTATGAAGGCCAGAAGATCCTGGACTGATGTCATACAGACCCTAAGAGAACACAAATGCCAGCCCAGGTTACTGTATCCTGCAAAACTCTCAATTAACATAGATGGAGAAACCAAGATATTCCATGACAAAACCAAATTTACACAATATCTTTCTACAAATCCAGCACTACAAAGGATAATAAATGGTAAAGCCCAACATAAGGAGGCAAGCTATACCCTAGAAGAAGCAAGAAACTAATCGTCTTGGCAACAAAACAAAGAGAATGAAAGCACACAAACATAACCTCACATCCAAATATGAATATAACGGGAAGCAATAATCACTATTCCTTAATATCTCTCAATATCAATGGCCTCAACTCCCCAATAAAAAGACATAGATTAACAAACTGGATACGCAACGAGGACCCTGCATTCTGCTGCCTACAGGAAACACACCTCAGAGACAAAGACAGACACTACCTCAGAGTGAAAGGCTGGAAATCAACTTTCCAAGCAAATGGTCAGAAGAAGCAAGCTGGAGTTGCCATTCTAATATCAAATAAAATCAATTTTCAATTAAAAGTCATCAAAAAAGATAAGGAAGGACACTTCATATTCATCAAAGGAAAAATCCACGAAGATGAACTCTCAATCCTAAATATATATGCCCCAAATACAAGGGCACCTACATACGTAAAAGAAACCTTACTAAAGCTCAAGATACACATTGCACTTCACACAATAATAGTGGGAGATTTCAACACCCCACTCTCATCAATGGACAGATCATGGAAACAGAAATTAAACAGAGATGTAGACAGACTAAGAGAAGTCATGAGCCAAATGGACTTAACGGATATTTATAGAACATTCTATCCTAAAGCAAAAGGATATACCTTCTTCTCAGCTCCTCATGGTACTTTCTCCAAAATTGACCATATAATTGGTCAAAAAATGGGCCTCAACAGGTACAGAAAGATAGAAATAATCCCATGCGTGCTATCGGACCACCACGGCCTAAAACTGGTCTTCAATAACAATAAGGGAAGAATGCCCACATATATGTGGAAATTGAACAATGCTCTACTCAATGATAACCTGGTCAAGGAAGAAATAAGGAACGAAATTAAAAACTTTTTAGAATTTAATGAAAATGAAGGTACAACATACCCAAACTTATGGGACACAATGAAAGCTGTGCTAAGAGGAAAACTCATAGCGCTGAGTGCCTGCAGAAAGAAACAGGAAAGAGCATATGTCAGCAGCTTGACAGCATGCCTAAAAGCTCTAGAACAAAAAGAAGCAAATACACCCAGGAGGAGTAGAAGGCAGGAAATAATCAAACTCAGAGCTGAAATCAACCAAGTAGAAACAAAAAGGACCATAGAAAGAATCAACAGAACCAAAAGTTGGTTCTTTAAGAAAATCAGCAATAGATAAACCCTTAGCCAGACTAACGAGAGGACACAGAGAGTGCGTCCAAATTAACAAAATCAGAAATGAAAAGGGAGACATAACTACAGATTCAGAGGAAATTCAAAAATTCATCAGATCTTACTATAAAAACCTATATTCAACAAAACTTGAAAATCTTCAGGAAATGGACAATTTCCTAGACAGATACCAGGTATCAAAGTTAAATCAGGAACAGATAAACCAGTTAAACAACCCCATAACTCCTAAGGAAATAGAAGCAGTCATTAAAGGTCTCCCAACCAAAAAGAGCCCAGGTCCAGACGGGTTTAGTGCAGAATTCTATCAGACCTTCATACAAGACCTCATACCAATATTATCCAAACTATTCCACAAAATTGAAACAGATAGAGCACTACCGAATTCCTTCTATGAAGCCACAAGTACTCTTATACCTAAACCACAGAAAGACACAACAAAGAAAGAGAACTTCAGACCAATTTCCCTTATGAATATCGACGCAAAAATACTCAATAAAATTCTGGCAAACCGAATCCAAGAGCACATCAAAACAATCATCCACCATGATCAAGTAGGCTTCATCCCAGGCATGCAGGGATGGTTTAATATACGGAAAACCATCAGCGTGATTCATTATATAAACAAACTGAAAGAACAGAACCACATGATCATTTCATTAGATGCTGAGAAAGCATTTGACAAAATTCAACACCCCTTCATGATAAAAGTCCTGGAAAGAATAGGAATTCAAGGCCCATACCTAAACATAGTAAAAGCCATATACAGCAAACCAGTTGCTAACATTAAACTAAATGGAGAGAAACTTGAAGCAATCCCACTACAATCAGGGACTAGACAAGGCTGCCCACTCTCTCCCTACTTATTCAATATAGTTCTTGAAGTTCTAGCCAGAGCAATCAGACAACAAAAGGAGATCAAGGGGATACAGGTCGGAAAAGAAGAGGTCAAAATATCACTATTTGCAGATGATATGATAGTATATTTAAGTGATCCCAAAAGTTCCACCAGAGAACTACTAAAGCTGATAAACAACTTCAGCAAAGTGGCTGGGTATAAAATTAACTCAAATAAATCAGTTGCCTTCCTCTATACAAAAGAGAAACAAGCCGAGAAAGAAATTAGGGAAACGACACCCTTCATAATAGACCCAAATAATATAAAGTACCTCAGTGTGACTTTAAGCAAGCAAGTAAAAGATTTGTACAATAAGAACTTCAAGACTCTGAAGAAAGAAATCGAAGAAGACCTCAGAAGATGGAAAGATCTCCCATGCTCATGGATTGGCAGGATTAATATAGTAAAAATGGCCATTTTACCAAAAGCAATCTAGAGATTCAATGCAATCCCCATCAAAATACCAATCCAATTCTTCAAAGAGTTAGACAGAACAATTTGCAAATTCATCTGGAATAACAAAAAACCCAGGATAGCTAAATCTATCCTCAAAAATAAAAGGACTTCAGGGGGAATCACTATCCCTGAACTCAAGCAGTATTACAGAGCAATAGTGATAAAAACTGCATGGTATTAGTACAGAGACAGACAGATAGACCAATGGAATAGAATTGAAGACCCAGAAATGAACCCACACACCTATGGTCACTTGATTTTTGACCAAGGAGCCAAAACCATCCAGTGGAAAAAAAATAGCATTTTCAGCAAATGGTGCTGGTTCAACTGGAGGTCAACATGTAGAAGAATGCAGATCGATCCATGCTTATCACCCTGTACAAAGCTTAAGTCTAAGTGTATCAAGGACCTCCACATCAAACCAGACACACTCAAACTAATAGAAGAAAAACTAGGGAAGCATCTGGAACACATGGGCACTGGAAAAAATTTCCTGAACAAAACACCAATGGCTTATGCTCTAAGATCAAGAATCGACAAATGGGATCTCACAAAACTGCAAAGCTTCTGTAAGGCAAAAGACACTAGGTTAGGACAAAACGGCAACCAACAGATTGGGAAAAGATCTTTACCAATCCTACAACAGATAGAGGCCTTATATCCAAAATATACAAAGAACTCAAGAAGTTAGACCGCAGGGAAACAAATAACCCTATTAAAAAAATGGGGTTCAGAGCTAAACAAAGAATTCACAGCTGAGGAATGCCGAATGGCTGAGAAACACCTAAAGAAATGTTCAACATCTTTAGTCATAAGGGAAATGCAAATCAAAACAACCCTGAGATTTCACCTCACACCAGTGAGAATGGCTAAGATCAAAAACTCAGGTGACAGCAGATGCTGGCAAGGATGTGGAGAAAGAGGAACACTCCTCCATTGTTGGTGGGATTGCATACTGGTAAAACCATTCTGAAAATCAGTCTGGAGGTTCCTCAGAAAATTGGACATTGAACTGCCCGAGGATCCAGCTATACCTCTCTTGGGCATATACCCAAAAGATGCCCCAACATATAAAAGAGACACGTGCTCCACTATGTTCATCGCAGCCTTATTTATAATAGCCAGATACTGGAAAGAATCCAGATGCCCTTCAACAGAGGAATGGATGCAAAAAATGTGATACATCTTCACAATGGGGTGTAAATATAGTAAATATGGCCATTTTGCCAAAAGCATTTTACAGATTCATTGCAGTCCCCACCAAAATTCCTCCTCAATTCTTTATACAGAGAGAAAGAGCAATTTGCACTCAGCTATCTACAACAATGACTTCATGAAATTCATAGGCAAATGGAATAAACTAGAAAATATCATCCTGAGTGAGGTAACCCAATCACAGAAAAACACACTTGGTATGTACTCATCGATAAGTGGATATTAGCCAAAAAGCTTGATTACCCAAGATGCAATTCACAGACCACAGGAAGCTCAAGAAGTGGATGACTAAAATGCAGATGCTCCCATTCCTTCTTAAATGGAGAAAAAATCCATAGGAGGGGATATGGGAGCCACGTTTAGCACAGCGACTCAAGGAATGGTCATTCAGAGTCTGACCCATATGTGTCATGGATATATCTATATCTATATCTATCTATATCTATATCTATATATACATCTATATATATATCAAAACTAGATAAGATCGATGAAGCTAAAAAATGCATGCTGAAAAGGACCGGATATAGATCTCTCCTGAGAGACACATCCAGAGCATGTCCAATACAGAGGTCACTGCTAGGAGCAAATAATTGAATTGAGAATAGGACCCCCTTGAGGGGAATTAGAGGAAGTATTGAAAGAGCTGAAGGAGCTTTCAACCCCAAAAAAACAACAATGCCAACCAGCCAGAGTTTCCAGGGATTAAACCACTACCGAAACACTATACATGGACTGAGCCAGGGCTCCAACTGCATATGTAGCAGAGAATAGCCTCGTTGGAGCACCAGTGGAAGGCGAAACTCTTGGTCCTGCCAAAGTTGGACGCCCCAGTGCAGGGGAACATGGGGGGTTGGGCAAGAAGGGGGGATGTATTCGTGGAATACCCGTATGGGGGAGGTGGAGGGGAGGGAATGGGGGCTTATGGACAGGAAACCAGGAAGGGGCATAACGTTTGAAATGTAAGTAAGGAAATATATCTAATAAAAAAAATAAAAAAAAAACCTGGAAAAGCAAAAAGCAAAACAAACAAAAAGAGAAATGGTCTTGTGTTTTTTTTATTTCAGTTTATTTATATGGTGGATTACACTTAACTGAATTTTATATGTTGAGCTCTTTCTTCTCTGGGGTCAAATCTATTTGATCATGGTAGTTGAGCTTTTTGATGTGTTCTTGCATTTGGTTTGCAAGGATTTTATTGAGTATTTTTGCATCTATCTTCATAAGAGAAATTGGTCTGTAACTCTCTTTTTTTATTGAGTTATGTGCTTTGGTTATCACGTTACATCTGGTCTCATAAAATCAGTTGGTCAATGCTGCTTTTGTTTCAATTTTGTGGAATAATTTGAGGAATATTCATGTTAATTCTTCCTTTAAAGTCTGTTAGAATTCTGTTTTAGCTGTGAGCATTTTGGGGTGGGAGGTTGGGGTATTTTACAGTCCAATTTTCTTCCTCTGGTGTTATAAGTTGGCTTAGATTTTTTAAAAAAACCTTCTTTAATAAAGGTTTTTTAAACTCTTTAACCTCCCTTCTAGCCCTTCATCCAGCAGTGGAAGTGGAAAGGAAAGGTTAATAAGGCAAAGGGCGATGTGGACCTGTTTAGAAATAGTTCTTTGGGGGGGGGGTAATTCTAATCTTTATTGTCAGGATATTAGCAGTTTAGTTCATACGAATTAGCAGTGGCAGCTCGATCCACTCAGAAACACCATTAACAAATTACAAATGACAGTTCAATCCAGAAGAAACTACATGGTTCTGCCAATTGGCCTGAGTCTGTGAAAGCAGCAAGAAGACACCAGAGTTTTACAAGTTCTTCATGCATTTCTCTCCATGAAATCATTAAAAAGATGATCCATGAATAAGGCAAGCCTAAAGAATGCCACATCTTTGTCGGCAAAGTACAGTGATGACCCACAAAGAGTGGCAACATGAACAAATGCCACAGCATCCACTGTCTTTTATATCCTTTCAAATATCACATGTTCTCTCAAGTGTCTGCTCTAGCAAAACATTATACGTCCCCTTTCCAGGCAGCTTCCAAAAAACCCACTATGTGTATATTCTTAGCAAAACATCCTCCCATGTGATTACCTCAGCAAAACATCCTTTCGTAAGAGTTTCCAAAAAGAAAAGAAAAGAAAACAAAACAAAAACATTACATGACACAACTGTGTCTCCAAAGAAACCATAAATGTCCACTTCACTCATATATCAATTTAAATTGCTTATCTGATGTGATAATCTTTGGTCAGTGGTACCTATTTAGAAAATAATCCATTTTTTAGGGTTTTCCATTTTGATGGAGTACAGATTTTTAATGCATGTCCTTATTATCTCTATATTTCTTCAGTGTCTGTTGCTATGTCCCCCCTTTTGTTTCTGATTTTTATTAATACGGTTTTTTTCCTCTGCCATTTACTTAATTTGGATAAAGGTTTATAGGCTTAGGTTTTTTTAAAAACATACTTTTAGTAAGGGTTCTCAAATACTTTGATCTCACACCCACCCCTCTTCTAGCCCAACGTCCAAAGGTAGTAAATAGGACAAAGGGATCCAGACCTATTTAAAAGTATCTTTTTGAGATTTTAATCAGGATATGAGCAGTCCAGTTTAATAATGTCATGATAACAAACAGGATCATCACTGGTGGCTCGATCCATCACAAACAGCCAGGTTTCTGCCAAATTGGCATGAGTCAGTGGGAGTGATTAGGACTAGGTAGGATGGCAGGAAAATTTCTCTGCTATGCCTCTCTCAACAAAGTAAATGTCAGCAAAGGCAAAGATGTGTGAGGCCAACAAAGCGTTGCAAAGCTAGCTATGCAAAGTGCTCCATCACTGTCTGTTGAGTCTTATTTTTAATTTCTCCAAACATCATGTGTTCTCCCATGGGTCTTGCCTCAGAAAAACATAATGTGAATCTATATCACATGACATATCCAAGGTGCATATATATCTATATATCTATCATCTATCTATCTATCTATCTATCTATCTATCTATCTATCTATCTATCTATCTATCTATCATCTAATCTATCTATCATCTATCTATCTATCTATCTATCATCTATCTATCTATCTATCTATCTATCTATCTATCTATCTATACCTTTTTTACTTTTAACTTCAAAGGTGTGTTGATCTTTTTGATATTTCTCAAAGAATCAACTCTTTGTTTCATTGATTCTTTGTATTTTTCTCTTCATTTATATTTTATTCATTTCTGCCTGAGTTTGATTATTTCTTGCCAACTACTCTTTTCAGGCGCAATATTTTTCTTTTTGTTCTGGAGCTTTCAGATGTGCTGTTAAATTGCTGGTATGAGATCTCTTATGTATGCAGTTAGTGATATCTACTTCCCTATCAGAACAGCCTTCATTGCTTCCCATAAGTTTGGATATGTTGCATATTCATTTTCATTTAGCTCTAGAGAGTATTTGACTTCTTCCTTAATTTCTGTATTGATCCATTTTCATGAGTTTGTAAGCTTTTTGTTGATGTTGGTATCCAATATTAATATGTGGTATATAATTTGAATACATAGTATTATTTCAATTTTTTGTTGTTGAGATATGCTTTATATCTGAGCATGTGGTTAATTTTGGAGAATATTCCATAGTGTGCTGAGAAGAAGGTGTATTCTTCTGTGTTTGGGTGAAAAGTTCTGTAAGTATCTTTGAAATCGTTTTGGTTTATAATATTAGTTACAATGCCTCTGTTTAATTTTTGTTTGGATGATCTGTCTATTGACCAGAATGGCTTACTGAATTCTCCCATCATAAGTATGTGAGTGCCAATATATGATTTAAGCTGTAGTAGTGTTTCTTTTACAAACTTAATTGTATTTGAGGCATAGATATTAAGGTCTTTTTCTTGTTCTTCAAACATTGGCATATTAATGGCATTCTGTGGTAGGTGTGCTGGGCTGTTATTGTTTTTTTTTAACATTTGCATCTAGGTATCAAAGATTGGGAAGATTATAACTTTAGGACGAATATCTTATCTGCATTGGCTGGATGTTTTGTCTTTCTTCCTCTTCCTCCTCTTCTTCCTCTTCTTCTTCCTCCTCCTCCTCCTCTTCTTCTTCTTCTGCTGCTGGTTCTTATGGGAGTGTGGTAGCTGTGTGTTCCCTCTAGGAAAATCTTCTGTGGCCTTGATAGATATGTGTACTAAGGGTTCCATGTAAAGTGTACTTTTTGGTATTGGGATCTGAGATATAAGGAATAGGGATAGGCTGGAGGTGACGTGGGAGACTGAGTAGAGGGGTTTCACAAGATGATGGAAAGCAGGTATTCTCTCAGGATCCCCTTGGAATGGGGACAGGGTAAGAAGAGAGGCAGCAGCTGCAGGTTTGCTAAAGAGGTGGGCTTAAGACTGAGTGATTTGACTTGGATGGATAGATGGAAAAGTCAAGATCTGCAGTTAACCTACTTGCTTTCCTGGTCAAGGTGGCCTGTGCATTCCTAGGAAGTAGCTGCTGACATTTGAATCCAGGAAAAAAACAATGATCTGAGAGAAGGAATTTTAGAGGGGAAAATCCATGTGATGCACTGGATCTTGGCACAGGGATAATGGAGGCTGCAGTAGGTGTTCTGCTGCACAGCTGGAGTGATAATATGAGAGTGGACTTGTGGGAATGGAGGGTAAGGCGAAAATTTGTAGCTAATCTATGTGCTTCCTTGGCAGGAATGGCCAGTGGGCACCCAGAGAGTGCCTGCTAGAATCGGATACTGCTTTCCTCCCTGACATGGCCTCAAGACATATACTTCTCACCATTTTTATATACTATTATCAGGCCATAATGAGACATCATAAGAGCTTATAGGAAAGAGAAGTTTAAGAATTATTTACCTTTCTGAGCAAAAGTAAGTTTAAAAATTGAGATGAATTTTATTCCCTAGGGCTGAAAATGAACTAGTTTCAAAACTTCAAATTCCCATTCTTTTATTACTTTCATTTTACTGGCATTGCAAGGCGTTAGATTTTCAGTTGTAAGGGACCAGAGCCAGTCTCCCATTTATCACAACACTTATATAGTTAAGAGCTGTTTGCAGTCTTTGCTTGTATGCTTGTATATTTGTGGAGGGTCAGAAGAAGCAACTTCTTATCCAGATAGTTCCATCTGGGACACTTCTAATTATTATGATTTTAGATGAACTCAAATGTTACTTAAATATTAGACATGTATTCTAAAGACAGTTTCTCAGTAAAGGAAGTTATGAAGGAGTGTCTATAGTATGTTTATATCAACAGATAGGACACTCAGAGTTCCAGTTTCTATTCCAGAAACTTCCCAAGTGTTTTTTTTTAATCTGCAGCTCTCTAGAACTGTAAAAATGGTGTAATATTTCTCTCTATCCCATGGTTCTTTCATTGGTGATAGTCATCTTTTATAATTTACCTTGTTTCTAACTTTAAAAAATCAGCCTGTGACTCGTTTGCTCTCTCACAGGTTCATCCTTTAAACTATACTCCAGATCTTTGCACAGATTTCAGTAACTTTCTTGAGTAAAATACACAGTCCAAAGTGTTTGTAGAGAAGTTTTGAATACCACATTAAACACTCTTTTTTGACTAATAGACCCCAATTCTACTGTGTATAAATATGTATGTACTTCCTTAACTGAAGTTCATTTTATATAATAAAGAGAATTCAGAAACTTGATTCTCATGTTAAAGCAAACCGAAATAGTTTTATGGGAAGCATTGTATTCATGAAGCAAATGCATTTGTATGTAGTGTGCATTGGCAGCCTGGGTCACAGTTCACAAAAGGAAAGCATACACTGGGCAATATTTACAGAAATTAATGTAGTTTTATCTACATACAGGCTTTTACGCTTCTCTACAAGTCTCAGTGCATTGGGTCACAACAAATATATTCATTAGTGAAAGTTATGCTCATCTTTCCTCTTGCCTCCCTGAGCATTGTGTTGCATAACTTTGGTTTCATGGCTTGATCTAATCCTAGCTTGTCATTTAAACAGAAATTAGTTTGGCTTTTGACTGAAAAAATATAAATGTGAGTAGTATTAGTTTCTCCTAGAAATGCTAAGTTCTGTTAAATGTTCACAGTACACTCCAGCACAAGGCTTCATAGTAAGACCACAATGAGATTATCATGCAGGCACGCAGAAATAGTTTTAGGATGAGATTGAGGTCATCATACCCAAGGAACTAGCTGTACACTGCTAGTACGACCTTTGAAGACAAAGGATTCAAGTTTTAATTTCAGATTTAAAAAAACCTGGTACCTATTTAGAACACATGCATTGAAATTTCATAAGCCTCATTGTCCTTTATATCATTCTTTTATTAATTCATACCATTCTATTTTAGGTCGATGTTAGCTTTAATAAGGCTAGAATACTTTCTTTGAGAAATTTCAAGTGGCGAGAGTACTTCAAAAGAATTTAGAAAAAAAAAAACATCTGTGTCTACTCAAATTTACTATCTGTTACCTTTTTACCTGAATGTTGGGGCTGATTCTAGGGCCTTGAACATGCTAGGAATACAGATAAACCCTGGCCCACAATTGTTAAGATTTTGCTGTTCTTATTGTTTCTTCTTTGTCTTTCTTTCCCTGTCTTTGCTTTCCTTCTTTCCCTGCATCCATTATCCCCTTTCCTCCATTCATTTTCTGTTATGCAGAAATCACATACACATTTTGCTGAACCATTTAAAAATTAGCTACAGACATATGAAACTTGCACATTATTCAACATGGACATTTTCTTTAATGACTTTTACACAATGACCATATTTAATACATGGCCAATAATTATATAAAGCAAACTCTTTGAGATTTAAATATCTGCATTTGGCTCCAAAATACCTTCTAGCAATTTTCTTGACCATTAGTCAAGACCCATGTATTGCAAGGAGAGTTTTCTTTTTCTTTTGAAGTGATTATCACAATTTTATGGTATGTTCTTTGTGAAGAGATACTTAGTTTTCATATTTTGAATCACTTTTCATATTTTCATCTTGAATTTAAAAATATTATAGGATCTCTTATTTCAACATTTTACATTTTCACAACATTTTAAAGCTGAATACAAAATTACCCAGCAGAAGGGTGCCACATATGGAGCTGATTACAGAACAGTGGCTTAATAGAGTTAGTCGTGTGACCTACCAGAAGTTGACCTCATTTCAGAGTTCCATTGGAGCACAATACATCCAATTCCATGTGGAATTTGGGAAACATGCTAACATTCATGGTAGTTTTCATTTTCGCTCTGGTTCAAATAATCAAGTATAATGATTTTCCACTTTTGTAAACACTATTTCTATTGTCATTAATCCACACAAAAAGACCACATACCAGATGACCAAAACAACTGTTAGAAAAAAACCTGAAGTTATATTTATTTTGTAATTATTTTTACTGTCATATATGAGTACCATACTTCAAGAGATATCAGAAAACAAGAAATTTCATTTACTTTTCTGGTCATCAGTTATAATTTTCCACAATTCTTCACATTTGCCTTATAGCATAACAATCCTGCAGAGAATATTACTAAAACGGTTTGCATTCTCTTTGTAGAAAACTACCTTAGTCTTTCAAGTCTACCTTCATTTTTGAATGACTATCTTGAAAAAGACTGTTTTTCCATTGACATGGTGCAATGCTGCCTTGCTATAAACTTAGTGCTTGATTTTTATATTAGAATCCCACAATACCCTCTTTCCATTATGCCTACAGACTTTGTCTTGTTCTTTGCTGTTTGTACTATCTAGTAAGTAAAAGTTCATAAAGTAACTGCTCTGAGAAACTCTGTGCTGTGTGATTGAAGCATGAGTCCATTTAATTTTCATAGCATCCAACATGTAAAAGACTGTGAGACTTATTTTATAGCCCAAGTAACAGGAATGGGGAGGTGAGGTGGTTTGTGAAGATTACTTATCAAAGGTGTAGTTAATTTGAAGTCTGATATAAGTTGTTCAAATGGAATGGGCTTTCCATTAAAAATACATATTGGGCAAAAAGTTCTGGGGATGTAGCTTGTGTGAGTCAACCTCATGCTGATGTGGACTTCGTAGGTGATGCAGACTGTTGTGTATCACTCAGGCTCTTATGAATAACCCATAAGCCTGATCTTGTTGGTTCATCAAGCTAGACTTGGGTGGATTTTATTTTTGTTTGTCATTAGCATCCTGTCTGGGATTAATAGACATTTGTCTATGTCTTGCTAGGAAAAGTCACACAACATAATTGGTGTCCAAACCAGACACACAGAGGAGAGTATAATTCAACACTTGGAAGTAGTATGCATGGGCTGCAATGATCAGCAGGCTATGGTGGCACCTGTATCACTTTTGCTGTGGGTGATGATATGCAACTGAGGATCAGCTGTTTTTCGGAAAGAACTTTCTCTGTAAGGGAGAAATTATAACGAGGGACAAGCCAGTATTGTTCTCCACAACAGCCTCTGATTTGGCAGGAAGAACTGAAAAAGCAGAACGTGAGATGGAGGTGTTGGCTTGCCATTCCTTTCAGCTGGCAGGATGCAAGGGAGAGGAGAATTCAAATTAGTTCTGTACTCGAGATCTTTCTTGGGTTCCAAAAATCTGGAACCCATGGGAAGAATTGGACAGTAAGAGTAGAGAACAAGGTAGAAGTGATCAAATATATTCCCAAGGTCTGACCTTTAATATAGAAAAAGGAAAAATACACAGTGCATCACGCAGAAGGAGGTGTCAATGATGGCCTAGTGCAAGAAATGATGGTAATTATGGAATACTTTTTACCAGAATTGCTTGAATTCAGAAAGAGATTTTTGTAGCCTGGCACATAATGCTGAGACAGACAGGATCGGTCTGAATGCTAAGGCAAAGGACACTGTTGTTAGGACAAAACGGCAACCAACAGATTGGGAAAAGATCTTTACCAATCCTACAATAGAATTGAGACAAAGTCTTGAGACAAAGGCAGTGTAATCTGAGGCAATGAAAAGAAGACCAGTTTCTAACCCACTGGCTCTCATGGGTAATGACAGACATCTTGTCACTGCTAGTGGAGTTTTGGGATGATATTTTGATGAACCCAGGTGCAACTGAAGGAGAGGCAAAGGCCATAATTTTGACACAAAGCTTGTCCGATCTAGACCCACTTTAGCCTCAGATAAAGCAGGCAAGAATGTGCCTCTTATTCTTTATGCCTGGCCAGTCTGAGAAATATAAACCAACATTACCAAGCTCATCAGTGGTGGAAAGTTTTGTGACAGTGTCCCAGGATAAGAAAATGAGATAACTCATGAAGAATGGCTATAGACTATAGTGTGCTTTATGGAAGGTCTTGCCATAGTTGCTTCTGTGCCCAACATTGCTCTTTTGAGAAAATGATTATTCCAAATAATAGGATATTTTCATGCTATATTGGCCTAGTTAAAATGTATCCCAGCAACTACTGGATCCCAAGACTAAGATAGGTCTTATGAAGATCCTTTCTATTCTTTGAAAAGAGAGCTCCTTATATTATAGAAGCTTTTGAGTATTTATTGATTTGGAATGGCATCTAGAAGGATAATAAAAAAATCAGGTAAAGGGTGGAGTGAAGTCACAAATCACGAGAGAAAAAAGAATCTCTGGAGAGCTGTAATGTTGTTCGGTGAAAATTTCAGTGGCAGGGATGGGTTACCTCTTTAAACATTGTTGGCCAGGGATATCCCTGAGACCCTTTACCCACAAAAGGCTGTGAACTCTGCTGGTGACTGTGTGCTAGAACTACATGGTATGTCTCTACTGCTGAAGCTCCTCTGTACGTGTTGTCACACAACTTGTGAGCTGGAAATGTCTTTCATATTTGTTGGCGTTAGTAGTGCCAGAAGATACTAAGCAGGCTGTTTAGTTACTATGGACCTTGTATACTACACCACCAACATGAAATATACCTGTTGATATAATAGTGCCATAGCTTTAATGGGTGTAGCCAATTACTTTCTGGTTAGATTTAAGGCCTGTTTCATAGGTAGGGACTCAAGTCTGGTCCTGTAATTTAGAGAAAAAACTCATGTATGGAGAGGTCATATATCCCAGTGGGGAAGTAGCTGCTATTGTATTGTTAAATAGGTGTGATGTTCTTTCAAATTGACTTCTAGATATTTTACAGTCCCCCATTAGTTCAGTTATGGAGAGACTTTATCTATCTATCTATCTATCTATCTATCTATCTATCTATCTATCTATCTATTATTTATTTAGTTTTCAGTGGGCAGTGGTAACTACTGAGACCCAAAATTATCAAAGCTACTGAAAATAATTGAATTTTGTAGTGGCAAAGTGGCCCACAGATAAGGCACACACACACACACACACACACACACACACACACACACACACACACCCATCACCGGATGAGGGGGCATAAAAAATGTAAGAGTTGGAGGGAAGGGGTTGGTATTACATATCTATTTCCTCTAAGATGAAATATTCTCCCTTAGAGAAATAAAGTGGCTCATAAGACTCAGGAAAATCAGAAAGTTCCATGACTCATATGGGTCATCCTAAAGGTCAACCAAACAATAAACTATGGCTGAAGAAGAGGAGATTGGTTTTGGTAGAGTCATCTGCAAGTTACACAGCACTCAGTGATGCAACTTATAGGAGTTATCGTGTGTGCTGGCATGGACTTTTTCAATCATGTATCTTCCTTAGAGTCATGTTCCTGTGCATAACCCTTCCCGCATGTTTCTGTAAATGACTTCAGTAAACTCATTGGTTCATGGAGCTAGTCTTCAGTAGGATCATTTCTTTGGTCTACTGTCAGTGTCCTTGCTTGGGTAGACATTTGTTCATGTCTCCCTAGGTCATGAAAAGGGTTTGAAATTAAAATCCTATAGAGACTTGATGCCCTAGGTGGAGGGAATGCCCATGTGTGTCTGTGTGTGTGTGTGTGTGTGTGTGTGTGTGTGCATGTGTGGTGAGTGGGGGTGGGTACATGGAAGCACACTGTCAGAGGCAATGTGGAAGAATGATGAGGTGAAGAACTCTGGGAAAGGGACCAAAAGGGGGGCAATATTTGGAATGTAAATAAATAAAATAAGTAATTAAAAACAATAATAAAAGGAATATACAAAAAGCCCTAATACATCTTAAAATTTGTATTAGAGAATGTGTGTGTGTGTGTGTATGTGTGTCTTTATATACATGTAGAGGTCAGAGGTTATCTCTGGGTGTTATTATTCATATACCATCCACCTCATTTTTCTGAGACATGGTCAAAGCTTACAAAGTAGGATAGACTTGCTGGCTAGTAAGCCTCAGACTCTGTCTAGCCAAGTCCATCTTTTCAGTAAAGACATTGCAAACACATTTGGCTTTTCATAGGAAGTTTTGGACATTGAACTCAGGTATCCATGCTTGTGTGGCAAGCATTTTACCATCCTGAGCTACCTGCCAGACTCTATTGGAGCACTGGAGTTCAAAGGTTGTAATCATATTGAATCAATATTCCAATTTTTCCTTTATGCTGAAACATATTCTACTGTAATGATAGATCACATTTTATATATTTTTGTTATGGTTTGAATAAAAAAAGTCTCCCCAGGGCTCATGTATTGAACAATTTTCCCCAGTGATGCCAATATTTTGGTAGACTCTGGAATCTATAAGCAGTAGGGCTTGGGTATATGAAGTAGGTTTGCCTTTGAAGGCTGTACATATACTTGGTTTTTAGACTCTTCCTGTTATCTGTTGCAAGGACATAAAGAAATCCTTTGCTATAGACTTGGCTTTATTTCCCCAAGGATATGGTACCCAGAAAGCATGGACATAATTCTCTGAAATTTTCGATAAAATAAAAAATTTCTCCCTTTATACTGTTTTCTCAGATACTCAGCCTTGGTAACGACAAAACTGAACAACATAACTACATTTGAAGCTATATTTTTTCTGTTTTGGCCTATTATTCTCTAAGAGTTCTTTTTATTTCTCTTTTTTATATTGTATAATTTCAATTGTTGCAATTTTAAATTCACCAAATCTTCTGTTTGTTCAAATATGTCATTGATCTTCTCTGGTGATACTTTTGTTTCAGTTAATATACTTTTCTCAATGCAATTTCCAGTGCTTTTACTTTAAATCATAGTTATTGAAAATTTTTCTTTGCTAAAACATCACTTTAATATGGGACCAGTTTGATTTTTTTTTTGGAATACATCACTTATTTATTTACTAGTAACCTGGAAAGCTATCTAGAACAGCTCATTAGTAAGTAGAATCCAAATAGCATTCAAATCATTTCTTTAGTGGGTTTTGTTTTTCTCTATCATATCTACCACCAGTTTTTCTATAATTGTAATTTATCAGCTGGGATGGGAAATATTTGGAGCTATCTTAGTTAGGGTTTTACTGCTTTGACAGACACCATGATCAAGGCAACTCTGATAAGGACAATATTTCATTGGGGCTCGCTTACAGGTTCAGATGTTCAGGCCATTATCATCAAGGTATAACTATGGTAGAGTCCACGCAGGCATGGCTTGGGAGGAGCTGAGAATTCAACATATTCATTTGAAGACTGCTAGGAGATTGGTCTCTAGGGTATTTTTTCCTTTCCTTTCTTTTTTTTTAAATTAGATATTATATTTATTTACATTTCAAGTGCTATCCCCTTTCCCAATTCCCTGTCTGGAAAACCCCTATCCCATCCCTCCTCCCCCTGCTTCTATGAGGGTGCTCCAACATCCACCATCTACTCCTCCTGCCTCCCTACCCTGGCATTCTCCTACCTTGGGGCATCGAGCCTTCACAGGACCAAGGAACTCTCCTCCCATTGATGTCCAACAAGGCCATCCTGTGCTACATATGCAGCTGGAGGCATAGGTTCCTCCATATGTATTCTTTGGTTGGTGGTTTAGTCCCTAGGAACTTCAGGAGGGGGTCCTGGTTGGTTGATATTATTCTTCCTATGGGGTTGCAAAACCCTTCAGCTCCTTCAGTCCTTTAATTCCTCCAGTGGGAACCCCAGACTCAGTCCAATGGTTGGCTGTGAGCATCCTCCTCTGTATTTGTCAGGCTTTGGCAGAGCCTTTCAGGCTCTCAGGAGACAGTTGTATCAGGCTCTTGTCATTAAGCACTTCTTTCATCCACTGTTAGTGTCTGGGTTTGGTGTCTGTATATAGGATGGATCCACAGGTAGAGAAGTCTCTGGATGGCCTTTCCTTCAGTCTCTGCTCCACACTTTTTCTTCATATTTCCTTTAGGCAGGAGCAATTCTAGGTTAAAGATTAGAGATAAATAGGTGCCCCCATTCCCCAACCAGGGCCCTTGCCTAACCTCTGGATATGGTCTCTACAGGTTCTCCCTTGCCTTTGTTCAGCATTTCAGCTAATCTCATCCCTGTTGAGTCCTGGGAGCCTCTTGCTTTCTTACCTTCTGGGACTTGCTGGTGGCTACCCCCATTCCCATCCCCCATTGCTACACACCTTTGTTCAAATCCCTGTCCCTTTGTATATCAGCCTAGTCTTTTCCCATACCTGATCCTGTCCCTCTTTGCTACCCCTTCTCTTCCTTCCAAGTCCCTCTCACCCTCAACCTCCCATGAGTATTTTGTTTCCCCCTTCTAAAAAGGACTAAAGCATCCACACTTTGGTCTTTCACCTTGAGTTCCATATAGTCTTTGAATTGTATCTTGGGTATTCCAAGCTTTTGGGCTAATATTGACTTATCAATGAGGGCATACCATGGGTGTTCTTTTGTGACTGGGTTACCTCAGTCAGGATCATATTTTCAAATTTTATCCATTTGCCTGTGAATTTCATGAAGCAATTGTTTTTAATAGCTGAGTACTACTCCATTGTGTAGATGTATCACATTCTCTGTATCCATTCCTTTGTTGTAGGACATTTGGGTTCTTTCCAGCTTCTGGCTATTATAAATAAGGCTGGTATGACACATAGTAAAGCATGTGTCCTTGTTATATGTTGGAGCATCTTTTGGGTATATGCTCAGGAGTGGTATAGTTGGGTTTTCAGGTAAAGATATTTTCAGTTTTCTGAGGAACTGCCAGATTGATCTTCAAAGTATTTGTACCAGCTTGCAATCCCATCAGCAATGGAGAAGTGTTCCTCTTTCTCCACATCCTCTCCAGCATCTGCTGTCACCTGAGATTTTGATCTTAGCCATTCTGATTGGTGTAAGGTGAAATCTCAGGGTTGTTTTGATTTATGTTTGCCTGATGACTAAGGATGTTTAACATTTCTTTAGGTGGTTCATAGCCACTCAATAGTCCTCAGTTGAGAATTATTTGCTTAGCTCTCTACTCTAATTTTAATTGGGTTATTTGGTTTTTCTGGAGTCTAACTTCTTGAGTTCTTTGTATATTTTGGATATTATGCCTCTCTCAGATGTAGGGTTGTTAAAGATCTTTTCCTGATCTATGGGTTGCTGTTGTGTCCTGTTGAGAGTATCATTTGCATTACAGAAGATTTTCAGTTTCATGAGGTCCCATTTGTCAATTATTGATCTTAGGGCATAAACCATTTGTGTTTTGTTCAGGAAATTTTACCTATGTGTTCAAGACTATTTCCCACTTTCTCTTCATATGCTTCAGCATATCTGGTTTCATGTGGAGGTCCTTGATCCACTTGGACTTGAACTTTGTACAGGAGATAAAAATGGTTCAATTTTTTTTATTGGATTTTTTTTTGTTTACATTTCAAGTGTTATTCCCTTTCCTGGTTTCCCACCCATCAGCCCTCTATCCCATCCCCTGCCCCTTCTTTAAGGGTGTTGCCCCTCCCCAACCACCCCCTTCCTGCCCCCCAACATTCCCCTACACTGGGGACTCCAGCCTTGGCAGGACCAAAGGTGTCTCTTTCCATTGGTGCCCAACATGGCCATCCTCTACTACATATGCAGCTGGAGTCATGGGTCTGTCCATGTGTAGTCTTTGGGTAGTAGTTTAGTCCCTGGGAGGTCTGGGTGGTTGGCATTGTTCTTATGGGGTTACAAGCAGCTTCAGTTCCTTCAATTCTTTCTCTTACTCCTCCAACAGGGACCCCTTCTCAGTTCAATGGTTTGCTGCTAGCATTTGTCTCTGTATTTGACATGCTCTGTCTGTGCCTCTCAGGAGAAAGCTTTATCAGTCTCCTGTTGGCATACACTTCTTAGCTTCATCAATATTATCTAGTTTATGTATTCCAAGGTGGGGCAGGCTCTGAATGGCCATTCCTTCAGTCTCTGCTCCAAACTTTGTTTCCATATCCCCTCCTATGAATATTTTTATTTCCTCTTTTATGAAGGACTGAAGCATTCTTACATGCAGACCACCAGTTAGACCAGCAGCATTTGTTGAAAATGTTGTCTTTTTTTCCGTGGTATGATTTTGGCTTCTTTGCCAAAGATCAGGTGAACATAGGTGTGTGGGTTTATTACTTCAATTCTATTCCATTAATCTACTTTTCTGTCTCTGTGTCAATACAATGAAGTAGAGCTTGAGGTCAGAGATGATTTCCCCAGAAGTTCTTTTATTGTTGAGAATTGTTTTGGCAATCCTGGAATTTTTGTTTTTCCATAAAAAGTTGAGAATTGCTCTTGCCATATATGTGAAGAGTTGAGTTGGAATTTTGATGGGGATTGTATTGAATCTGTAGATTGCTTTTGTTAAGATGGCCATTTTTAGCATATTAATTCTACCAATCAATGAACATGGAAAATCTTTCTATCTCCTGAGGTTTTCTTTGATTTCTTTCTTCAGAGGCTTGATGTTCTTGACGTAAAGATCTTTCACTTGCTTGGGTAGAGTCACACCAAGCTATTTTATATTATTTGTTACTATTGTGAAGGTTGTTGTTTAACTAATTTCTTTCTCAGCCTGTTTATCCTTTGAGTAGAAGGTTACTAATTTATTTGAGCTAATTTTATATCCAGCCTCTTTGCTGAAGTTGTTTATCTGCTGTAGGAGTTCTCTGGTGGAATTTTGGAGGTCACTTAAGTAAACTATCATATCATCTGCAAATAGTGATAACTTGACTTTTTTTTTCTCTATCAACGACTCACTAAGCTTTGAATATTTCATGACTTTTTCAGTCCCAAACACTACAATGATTCTTAACACACACACACGCACACGCACGCACGCACTCGTGCACGCATGCGTCAGGTTCCACTGTCTTATACCAATTTTTGTATGAGTTTGTTTTCCATTTCTGTGATAAAGCAATTAGCAAAACCCACTTATGGAGGAAAGGTTTTATTTCATCTTTCATTTTATATACAGTCCATCATCAAGGTAGTTCAAGTCAGGAGTCCTGGGGACAGGAACTGAAGCACAGACAGTGGCAAAACACAGCTCAGTGGCTTGCTTGCCATGACTTACTCATCTACCTTTCTTTCTTTTTTTTTTTTTTTTAAGATTTCGTATTTGTTTATTGGCAAATAAAAATAAAACATTTTAAAATACAGTCCTCACCTTCTAGTGTAGTTAAACATATTTCCAGGAAAAACAAAATAAATTGTGTGCTATATGGACAACCAATTGTTTTGTTAATCCATTTTTTTATAACCTTTTTTTTTTATTAACTTGAGTATTTCTTTTTTTTTTTTTCATTCTGTAGTTAGTTTATTTAACTTAGCACAATATCTTCAAGGAGTAACCAGTTTATATCATTAGAGAGGTTCTTCCTTTGTCTGTGATCAAAGAATATCTGCTACATTTTCTTTATTTATTCATTTATTAGTGGGTAGCTTTGCTGTTACTTCCCACTGAGTATTAAGAATAATATTACAACAAACAACATGACAGAGCATATTTTTCTTTTTTCTTTTTTTTTTTTTTGTCAGAAGGCTCTTCTTCTCATTTCATAGAGCTGCCCTTCCACCAGCTCCACCACCACTTTTTTTTTTTTTTTATTAACTTGAGTATTTCTTATATACATTTCGAGTGTTATTCCCTTTCCCGGTTTCCGGGCAAACATCCCCCTCCCCCCTCCCCTTCCTTATGGGTGTTCCCCTCCCAACCCTCCCCCAATTGCCGCCCTCCCCCCATAGACTAGTTCACTGTGGGTTCAGTCTTAGCAGGACCCAGGGCTTCCCCTTCCACTGGTGCTCTTACTAGGATATTCATTGCTACCTATGGGGTCAGAGTCCAGGGTCAGTCCATGTATAGTCTTTAGGTAGTGGCTTAGTCCCTGGAAGCTCTGGTTGCTTGGCATGGTTGTACTTTTGGGGTCTCAAGCCCCTTCAAGCTCTTCCAGTTCTTTCTCTGATTCCTTCAATAGGGGACCTATTCTCAGTTCAGTGGTTTGCTGCTGGCATTCGCCTCTATATTTGCTGTATTCTGGCTGTGTCTCTCAGGAGCGATCTACATCCGGCTCCTGTCGGTCTGCACTTCTTTGCTTCATCCATCTTGTCTAATTGGGTGGCTGTATATGTATGGGCCACATGTGGGGCAGGCTCTGAATGGGTGTTCCTTCAGTCTCTGTTTTAATCTTTGCCTCTCCCTTCCCTGCCAAGGGTATTCTTTTTCCTCATTTAAAGAAGGAGTGAAGCATTCACATTTTGATCATCCGTCTTGAGTTTCGTTTGTTCTAGGGATCTAGGGTAATTCAAGCATTTGGGCTAATAGCCACTTATCAATGAGTGCATACCATGTATGTCTTTCTGTGATCGGGTTAGCTCACTCAGGATGATATTT
Source organism: Rattus norvegicus (assembly GCF_021556685.1). NCBI lineage: Eukaryota > Metazoa > Chordata > Mammalia > Rodentia > Muridae > Rattus > Rattus norvegicus. The sequence goes on along the minus strand of NC_141538.1, from coordinate 40,166,758 downwards.
TCCAGTTCCAACCATTTGCCTACGAATTTCATAAACTCGTTGTTTTTGATAGCTGAGTAATATTCCATTGTGTAGATGTACCACATTTTCTGTATCCATTCCTCTGTTGAAGGGCATCTGGGTTCTTTCCAGCTTCTGGCTATTATAAATAAGGCTGCGATGAACATAGTGGAGCACGTGTCTCTTTTATATGTTGAGGCATCTTTTGGGTATATGCCCAAGAGAGGTATAGCTGGATCCTCAGGCAGTTCAATGTCCAATTTTCTGAGGAACCTCCAGACTGATTTCCAGAATGGTTTTACCAGTCTGCAATCCCACCAACAATGGAGGAGTGTTCCTCTTTCTCCACATCCTCGCCAGCATCTGCTGTCACCTGAGTTTTTGATCTTAGCCAATCGCACTGGTGTGAGGTGAAATCTCAGGGTTGTTTTGATTTGCATTTCCCTTATGACTAAAGATGTTGAACATTTCTTTAGGTGTTTCTCAGCCATTCGGCATTCCTCAGCTGTGAATTCTTTGTTTAGCTCTGAACCCCATTTTTTAATAGGGTTATTTGTTTCCCTGCGGTCTAACTTCTTGAGTTCTTTGTATATTTTGGAAATAAGGCCTCTATCTGTTGTAGGATTGGTAAAGATCTTTTCCCAATCTGTTGGTTGCCGTTTTGTCCTAACCACAGTGTCCTTTGCCTTACAGAAGCTTTGCAGTTTTATGAGATCCCATTTGTCGATTCTTGATCTTAGAGCATAAGCCATTGGTGTTTTGTTCAGGAAATTTTTTCCAGTGCCCATGTGTTCCAGATGCTTCCCTAGTTTTTCTTCTATTAGTTTGAGTGTGTCTGGTTTGATGTGGAGGTCCTTGATCCACTTGGACTTAAGCTTTGTACAGGGTGATAAGCATGGATCGATCTGCATTCTTCTACATGTTGACCTCCAGTTGAACCAGCACCATTTGCTGAAAATACTATCTTTTTTCCATTGAATGGTTTTGGCTCCTTTGTCAAAAATCAAGTGACCATAGGTGTGTGGGTTCATTTCTGTGTCTTCAATTCTATTCCATTGGTCTATCTGTCTGTCTCTGTACCAATACCATGCAGTTTTTATCACTATTGCTCTGTAATACTGCTTGAGTTCAGGGATAGTGATTCCCCCTGAAGTCCTTTTATTGTTGAGGATAGCTTTAGCTATCCTAGGTTTTTTGTTATTCCAGATGAATTTGCAAATTGTTCTGTCTAACTCTTTGAAGAATTGGATTGGTATTTTGATGGGGATTGCATTGAATCTGTAGATTGCTTTTGGTAAAATGGCCATTTTTACCATATTAATCCTGCCAATCCATGAGCATGGGAGATCTTTCCATCTTCTGAGGTCTTCTTCAATTTCTTTCCTTAGTGTCTTGAAGTTCTTATTGTACAGATCTTTTACTTGCTTGGTTAAAGTCACACCGAGGTACTTTATATTATTTGGGTCTATTATGAAGGGTGTCGTTTCCCTAATTTCTTTCTCGGCTTGTTTCTCTTTTGTATAGAGGAAGGCAACTGATTTATTTGAGTTAATTTTATACCCAGCCACTTTGCTGAAGTTGTTTATCAGCTTTAGTAGTTCTCTGGTGGAACTTTTGGGATCACTTAAATATACTATCATGTCATCTGCAAATAGTGATATTTTGACCTCTTCTTTTCCGATCTGTATCCCTTTGATCTCCTTTTGTTGTCTGACTGCTCTGGCTAGAACTTCAAGAACTATATTGAATAAGTAGGGAGAGAGTGGGCAGCCTTGTCTAGTCCCTGATTTTAGTGGGATTGCTTCAAGTTTCTCTCCATTTAGTTTAATGTTAGCAACTGGTTTGCTGTATATGGCTTTTACTATGTTTAGGTATGGGCCTTGAATTCCTATTCTTTCCAGGACTTTTATCATGAAGGGGTGTTGAATTTTGTCAAATGCTTTCTCAGCATCTAATGAAATGATCATGTGGTTCTGTTCTTTCAGTTTGTTTATATAATGGATCACGTTGATGGTTTTACGTATATTAAACCATCCCTGCATGCCTGGGATGAAGCCTACTTGTTCATGGTGGATGATTGTTTTGATGTGCTCTTGAATTCGGTTTGCCAGAATTTTATTGAGTATTTTTGCGTCGATATTCATAAGGGAAATTGGTCTGAAGTTCTCTTTCTTTGTTGTGTCTTTGTGTGGTTTAGGTATAAGAGTAATTGTGGCTTCATAGAAGGAATTCGGTAGGGCTCCATCTGTTTCAATTTTGTGGAATAGTTTGGATAATATTGGTATGAGGTCTTCTATGAAGGTTTGATAGAATTCTGCACTAAACCCGTCTGGACCTGGGCTCTTTTTGGTTGGGAGACCTTTAATGACTGCTTCTATTTCCTTAGGAGTTATGGGGTTGTTTAACTGGTTTATCTGTTCCTGATTTAACTTCGATACCTGGTATCTGTGTAGGAAATTGTCCATTTCCTGAAGATTTTCAAATTTTGTTGAATATAGGTTTTTATAGTAAGATCTGATGATTTTTTGAATTTCCTCCGAATCTGTAGTTATGTCTCCCTTTTCATTTCTGATTTTGTTAATTTGGACACACTCTCTGTGTCCTCTCGTTAGTCTGGCTAAGGGTTTATCTATCTTGTTGATTTTCTCAAAGAACCAACTTTTGGTTCTGTTGATTCTTTCTATGGTCCTTTTTGTTTCTACTTGGTTGATTTCAGCTCTGAGTTTGATTATTTCCTGCCTTCTACTCCTCCTGGGTGTATTTGCTTCTTTTTGTTCTAGAGCTTTTAGGTGTGCTGTCAAGCTGCTGACATATGCTCTTTCCTGTTTCTTTCTGCAGGCACTCAGCGCTATGAGTTTTCCTCTTAGCACAGCTTTCATTGTGTCCCATAAGTTTGAGTATGTTGTATCTTCATTTTCATTAAATTCTAAAAAGTTTTTAATTTCTTTCTTTATTTCTTCCTTGACCAGGTTATCATTGAGTAGAGCATTGTTCAATTTCCACGTATATGTGGGCATTCTTCCCTTATTGTTATTGAAGACCAGTTTTAGGCCGTGGTGGTCCGATAGCACGCATGGGATTATTTCTATCTTTCTGTACCTGTTGAGGCCCGTTTTTTGACCAATTATATGGTCAATTTTGGAGAAAGTACCATGAGGAGCTGAGAAGAAGGTATATCCTTTTGCTTTAGAATAGAATGTTCTATAAATATCCGTTAAGTCCATTTGGCTCATGACTTCTCTTAGTCTGTCTACATCACTGTTTAATTTCTGTTTCCATGATCTGTCCATTGATGAGAGTGGGGTGTTGAAATCTCCCACTATTATTGTGTGAGGTGCAATGTGTGTTTTGAGCTTTAGTAAGGTTTCTTTTACATATGTAGGTGCCCTTGTATTTGGGGCATAGATATTTAGGATTGAGAGTTCATCTTGGTGGATTTTTCCTTTGATGAATATGAAGTGTCCTTCCTTATCTTTTTTGATGACTTTTAGTTGGAAATTGATTTTATTTGATATTAGAATGGCTACTCCAGCTTGCTTCTTCTGACCATTTGCTTGGAAAGTTGTTTTCCAGCCTTTCACACTGAGGTAGTGTCTGTCTTTGTCTCTGAGGTGTGTTTCCTGTAGGCAGCAGAATGCAGGGTCCTCGTTGCGTATCCAGTTTGTTAATCTATGTCTTTTTATTGGGGAGTTGAGGCCATTGATATTGAGAGATATTAAGGAATAGTGATTATTGCTTCCCGTTATATTCATATTTGATGTGAGGTTATGTTTGTGTGCTTTCATTCTCTTTGTTTTGTTGCCAAGACGATTAGTTTCTTGCTTCTTCTAGGGTATAGCTTGCCTCCTTATGTTGGGCTTTACCATTTATTATCCTTTGTAGTGCTGGATTTGTAGAAAGATATTGTGTAAATTTGGTTTTGTCATGGAATATCTTGGTTTCTCCATCAATGTTAATTGAGAGTTTTGCTGGATACAGTAATCTGGGCTGGCATTTGTGTTCTCTTAGGGTCTGTATAACATCAGTCCAGGATCTTCTGGCCTTCATAGTTTCTGGCGAGAAGTCTGGTGTGATTCTGATAGGTCTCCCTTTATATGTTACTTGACCTTTTTCCCTTACTGCTTTTAATATTCTTTCTTTATTTTGTGCGTTTGGTGTTTTGACAATTATGTGACGGGAGGTGTTTCTTTTCTGGTCCAATCTATTTGGAGTTCTGTAGGCTTCCTGTATGTCTATGGGTATCTCTTTTTTTAGGTTAGGGAAGTTTTCTTCTATGATTTTGTTGAAGATATTTACTGGTCCTTTGAGCTGGGAGTCTTCACTCTCTTCTATACCTATTATCCTTAGGTTTGATCTTCTCATTGAGTCCTGGATTTCCTGTATGTTTTGGACCAGTAGCTTTTTCCGCTTTACATTATCTTTGACAGTTGAGTCAATGATTTCTATGGAATCTTCTGCTCCTGAGATTCTCTCTTCCATCTCTTGTATTCTGTTGGTGAAGCTTGTATCTACAGCTCCTTGTCTCTTCTTTTGGTTTTCTATATCCAGGGTTGTTTCCCTGTGTTCTTTCTTGATTGCTTCTATTTCCATTTTTAATTCCTTCAACTGTTTGTGTTTTCCTGGAATTCTTTCAGGGATTTTTGCGATTCCTCTCTGTAGGCTTTTACTTGTTTATTAATGTTTTCCTGTGCTTCCCTAAGTGTGTTCAGGTCTTTCCTGAAGTCCTCCAGCATCATGATCAAATATGATTTTGAAACTAGATCTTGCTTTTCTGGTGTGTTTGGATATTCCATGTTTGTTTTGGTGGGAGAATTGGGCTCCGATGATGGCATGTAGTCTTGGTTTCTGTTGCTTGTGTTCCTGCGCTTGCCTCTCGCCATCAGATTATCTCTAGTGTTACTTTGTTCTGCTATTTCTGACAGTGGCTAGACTGTCCTATAAGCCTGTGTGTCAGGAGTGCTGTAGACCTGTTTTCCTCTCTTTCAGTCAGTTATGGGGACAGAGTGTTCTGCTTTCGGGCGTGTAGTTTTTCCTCTCTACAGGTCTTCAGCTGTTCCTGTGGGCCTGTGTCTTGAGTTCACCAGGCAGCTTTCTTGCAGCAGAAAATTTGGCCTTACCTGTGGTCCCGAGGCTCAGGTTTGCTCGTGGGGTGCTGTCCAGGGGCTCTCTGCAGCGGCAGCAACCAGGAAGACCTGTGCCGCCGTTTCCGGGAGCTTCAGTGCACCAGGGTTCCAGATGGTCTTTGGCTTTTTCCTCTGGCGTCCGAGATGTGTGTGTAGAGAGCAGTCTCTTCTGGTTTCCCAGGCTTGTCTGCCTCTCTGAAGGTTTAGCTCTCCCTCCCACGGGATTTGGGTGCAGAGAACTGTTTATCCGGTCTGTTTCCTTCTGGTTCTGGTGGTGTCTTAGGCACAGGGGTCCTGCCGCTCCTGGGCCCTCCCCCACGGGAGCCCAGAGGCCTTATACAGTTTCCTCTTGGGCCAGGGATGTGGGCAGGGGTGAGCAGTGTTGGTGGTCTCTTCCGCTCTGCAGCCTCAGGAGTGCCCACCTGACCAGGCGGTTGGGTCTCTCTCTCACCGGGTCTGGGAGCAGAGAGCTGCTGCGGGCCGGGATCCGCGGGTGTGGGACTTCCGGTAAACACAGAACGTGCCCGGTTCTAGAGAAATTCTGCTTCCGTGTGTCCCAAGCTCACCAGGCAGCTTTCTTGCAGCAGAAAATTTGGTCTTACCTGTGGTCTCGAGGCTCAAGTTCGCTCGTGGGGTGCTGCCCAGGGGCTCTCTGCAGCGGCAGCAACCAGGAAGACCTGTGCCGCCCCTTCCGGGAGCTTCAGTGCACCAGGGTTCCAGATGGTCTTTGGCTTTTTCCTCTGGCGTCCGAGATGTGTGTGCAGGGAGCAGTCTCTTCTGGTTTCCCAGGCCTGTCTGCCTCTCTGAAGGTTTAGCTCTCCCTCCCACGGGATTTGGGTGCAGAGAACTGTTTATCCGGTCTGTTTCCTTCAGGGTCCGGCGGTGTCTGTGGCAGGGGTCCTGCCGCTCCTGGGCCCTCCCCCACGGGAGCCCAGAGGCCTTATACAGTTTCCTCTTGGGCCAGGGATGTGGGCAGGGGTGAGCAGTGTTGGTGGTCTCTTCCGCTCTGCAGCCTCAGGAGTGCCCACCTGACCAGGCGGTTGGGTCTCTTGAGTATTTCTTATATACATTTCGAGTGTTATTCCCTTTCCCGGTTTCCGGGCAAACATCCCCCTCCCCCCTCCCCTTCCTTATGGGTGTTCCCCTCTCAACCCTCCCCCCATTGCCGCCCTCCCCCCATAGACTAGTTCACTGGGGGTTCAGTCTTAGCAGGACCCAGGGCTTCCCCTTCCACTGGTGCTCTTACTAGGATATTCATTGCTTCCTATGGGGTCAGAGTCCAGGGTCAGTCCATGTATAGTCTTTAGGTAGTGGCTTAGTCCCTGGAAGCTCTGGTTGCTTGGCATTGTTGTACTTTTGGGGTCTCGAGCCCCTTCAAGCTCTTTCAGTTCTTTCTCTGATTCCTTCAATAGGGGACCTATTCTCAGTTCAGTGGTTTGCTGCTGGCATTCGCCTCTGTATTTGCTGTATTCTGGCTGTGTCTCTCAGGAGAGATCTACATCCGGCTCCTGTTGGTCTGCACTTCTTTGCTTCATCCATCTTGTCTAATTGGGTGGCTGTATATGTATGGGCCACATGTGGGGCAGGCTCTGAATGGGTGTTCCTTCGGTCTCTGTTTTAATCTTTGCCTCTCCCTTCCCTGCCAAGGGTATTCTTTTTCCTCATTTAAAGAAGGAGTGAAGCATTCACATTTTGATCATCCGTCTTGAGTTTCGTTTGTTCTAGGGATCTAGGGTAATTCAAGCATTTGGGCTAATAGCCACTTATCAATGAGTGCATACCATGTATGTCTTTCTGTGATTGGGTTAGCTCACTCAGGATGATATTTTCCAGTTCCAACCATTTGCCTACGAATTTCATAAACTCGTTGTTTTTGATAGCTGAGTAATATTCCATTGTGTAGATGTACCACATTTTCTGTATCCATTCCTCTGTTGAAGGGCATCTGAGTTCTTTCCAGTTTCTGGCTATTATAAATAAGGCTGCGATGAACATAGTGGAGCATGTGTCTCTTTTATATGTTGAGGCATCTTTTGGGTATATGCCCAAGAGAGGTATAGCTGGATCCTCAGGCAGTTCAATGTCCAATTTTCTGAGGAACCTGCAGACTGATTTCCAGAATGGTTTTACCAGTCTGCAATCCCACCAACAATGGAGGAGTGTTCCTCTTTCTCCACATCCTCGCCAGCATCTGCTGTCACCTGAGTTTTTGATCTTAGCCATTCTCACTGGTGTGAGGTGAAATCTCAGGGTTGTTTTGATTTGCATTTCCCTTATGACTAAAGATGTTGAACATTTCTTTAGGTGTTTCTCAGCCATTCGGCATTCCTCAGCTGTGAATTCTTTGTTTAGCTCTGAACCCCATTTTTTAATAGGGTTATTTGTTTCCCTGCGGTCTAACTTCTTGAGTTCTTTGTATATTTTGGACATAAGGCCTCTATCTGTTGTAGGATTGGTAAAGATCTTTTCCCAATCTGTTGGTTGCCGTTTTGTCCTAACCACAGTGTCCTTTGCCTTACAGAAGCTTTGCAGTTTTATGAGATCCCATTTGTCGATTCTTGATCTTAGAGCATAAGCCATTGGTGTTTTGTTCAGGAAATTTTTTCCAGTGCCCATGTGTTCCAGATGCTTCCCTAGTTTTTCTTCTATTAGTTTGAGTGTGTCTGGTTTGATGTGGAGGTCCTTGATCCACTTGGACTTAAGCTTTGTACAGGGTGATAAGCATGGATCGATCTGCATTCTTCTACATGTTGCCCTTCAGTTGAACCAGCACCATTTGCTGAAAATGCTATCTTTTTTCCATTGGATGGTTTTGGCTCCTTTGTCAAAAATCAAGTGACCATAGGTGTGCGGGTTCATTTCTGGGTCTTCAATTTTATTCCATTGGTCTATCTGTCTGTCTCTGTACCAATACCATGCAGTTTTTATCACTATTGCTCTGTAATACTGCTTGAGTTCAGGGATAGTGATTCCCCCTGAAGTACTTTTATTTTTGAGGATAGCTTTAGCTATCCTGGGTTTTTTGTTATTCCAGATGAATTTGCAAATTGTTCTGTCTAACTCTTTGAAGAATTGGATTGGTATTTTGATGGGGATTGCATTGAATCTGTAGATTGCTTTTGGTAAAATGGCCATTTTTACTATATTAATCCTGCCAATCCATGAGCATGGGAGATCTTTCCATCTTCTGAGGTCTTCTTCAATTTCTTTCCTCAGTGTCTTGAAGTTCTTATTGTACAGATCTTTTACTTGCTTGGTTAAAGTCACACCGAGGTACTTTATATTATTTGGGTCTATTATGAAGGGTGTCGTTTCCCTAATTTCTTTCTCGGCTTGTTTCTCTTTTGTATAGAGGAAGGCAACTGATTTATTTGAGTTAATTTTATACCCAGCCACTTTGCTGAAGTTGTTTATCAGCTTTAGTAGTTCTCTGGTGGAACTTTTGGGATCACTTAAATATACTATCATGTCATCTGCAAATAGTGATATTTTGACCTCTTCTTTTCCGATCTGTATCCCCTTGATCTCCTTTTGTTGTCTGATTGCTCTGGCTAGAACTTCAAGAACTATATTGAATAAGTAGGGAGAGAGTGGGCAGCCTTGTCTAGTCCCTGATTTTAGTGGGATTGCTTCAAGTTTCTCTCCATTTAGTTTAATGTTAGCAACTGGTTTGCTGTATATGGCTTTTACTATGTTTAGGTATGGGCCTTGAATTCCTATTCTTTCCAGGACTTTTATCATGAAGGGGTGTTGAATTTTGTCAAATGCTTTCTCAGCATCTAATGAAATGATCATGTGGTTCTGTTCTTTCAGTTTGTTTATATAATGGATCACGTTGATGGTTTTCCGTATATTAAACCATCCCTGCATGCCTGGGATGAAGCCTACTTGATCATGGTGGATGATTGTTTTGATGTGCTCTTGAATTCGGTTTGCCAGAATTTTATTGAGTATTTTTGCGTCGATATTCATAAGGGAAATTGGTCTGAAGTTCTCTTTCTTTGTTGTGTCTTTGTGTGGTTTAGGTATAACAGTAATTGTGGCTTCGTAGAAGGAATTCGTTAGGGCTCCATCTGTTTCAATTTTGTGGAATAGTTTGGATAATATTGGTATGAGGTCTTGTATGAAGGTCTGATAGAATTCTGCACTAAACCCGTCTGGACCTGGGCTCTTTTTGCTTGGGAGACCTTTAATGACTGCTTCTATTTCCTTAGGAGTTATGGGGTTGTGTAACTGGTTTATCTGTTCCTGATTTAACTTCGATACCTGGTATCTGTCTAGGAAATTGTCCATTTCCTGAAGATTTTCAAATTTTGTTGAATATAGGTTTTTATAGTAAGATCTGATGATTTTTTGAATTTCCTCTGAATCTGTAGTTATGTCTCCCTTTTCATTTCTGATTTTGTTAATTTGGACGCACTCTCTGTGTCCTCTCGTTAGTCTGGCTAAGGGTTTATCTATCTTGTTGATTTTCTCAAAGAACCAACTTTTGGTTCTGTTGATTCTTTCTATGGTCCTTTTTGTTTCTACTTGGTTGATTTCAGCTCTGAGTTTGATTATTTCCTGCCTTCTACTCCTCCTGGGTGTATTTGCTTCTTTTTGTTCTAGAGCTTTTAGGTGTGCTGTCAAGCTGCTGACATATGCTCTTTCCTGTTTCTTTCTGCAGGCACTCAGCGCTATGAGTTTTCCTCTTAGCACAGCTTTCATTGTGTCCCATAAGTTTGAGTATGTTGTATCTTCATTTTCATTAAATTCTAAAAAGTTTTTAATTTCTTTCTTTATTTCTTCCTTGACCAGTTTATCATTGAGTAGAGCATTGTTCAATTTCCACGTATATGTGGGCATTCTTCCCTTATTGTTATTGAAGACCAGTTTTAGGCCGTGGTGGTCTGATAGCACGCATGGGATCATTTCTATCTTTCTGTACCTGTTGAGGCCCGTGTTTTGACCAATTATATGGTCAATTTTGGAGAAAGTATCATGAGGAGCTGAGAAGAAGATATATCCTTTTGCTTTAGGATAGAATGTTCTATAAATATCCGTTAAGTCCATTTGGCTCATGACTTCTCTTAGTCTGTCGACATCACTGTTTAATTTCTGTTTCCATGATCTGTCCATTGATGAGAGTGGGGTGTTGAAATCTCCCACTATTATTGTGTGAGGTGCAATGTGTGTTTTGAGCTTTAGGAAGGTTTCTTTTACATATGTAGGTGCCCTTGTATTTGGGGCATAGATATTTAGGATTGAGAGTTCATCTTGGTGGATTTTTCCTTTGATGAATATGAAGTGTCCTTCCTTATCTTTTTTGATGACTTTTAGTTGGAAATTGACTTTATTTGATATTAGAATGGCTACTCCAGCTTGCTTCTTCTGACCATTTGCTTGGAAAGTTGTTTTCCAGCCTTTCACTCTGAGGTAGTGTCTGTCTTTGTCTCTGAGGTGTGTTTCCTGTAGGTAGCAGAATGCAGGGTCCTCGTTGCGTATCCAGTTTGTTAATCTATGTCTTTTTATTGGGGAGTTGAGGCCATTGATATTGAGAGATATTAAGGAATAGTGATTATTGTTTCCCTTTATATTCATATTTGGATGTGAGGTTATGTTTGTGTGCTTTCATTCTCTTTGTTTTGTTGCCAAGACGATTAGTTTCTTGCTTCTTCTAGGGTATAGCTTGCCTCCTTATGTTGGGCTTTACCATTTATTATCCTTTGTAGTGCTGGATTTGTGGAAAGATATTGTGTAAATTTGGTTTTGTCATGGAATATCTTGGTTTCTCCATCAATGTTAATTGAGAGTTTTGCTGGATACAGTAACCTGGGCTGGCATTTGTGTTCTCTTAGGGTCTGTATGACATCAGTCCAGGATCTTCTGGCCTTCATTGTTTCTGGCGAGAAGTCTGGTGTGATTCTGATAGGTCTCCCTTTATATGTTACTTGACCTTTTTCCCTTACTGCTTTTAATATTCTTTCTTTATTTTGTGCGTTTGGTGTTTTGACAATTATGTGACGGGAGGTGTTTCTTTTCTGGTCCAATCTATTTGGAGTTCTGTAGGCTTCCTGTATGTCTATGGGTATCTCTTTTTTTAGGTTAGGGAAGTTTTCTTCTATGATTTTGTTGAAGATATTTACTGGTCCTTTGAGCTGGGAGTCTTCACTCTCTTCTATACCTATTATCCTTAGGTTTGATCTTCTCATTGAGTCCTGGATTTCCTGTATGTTTTGGACCAGTAGCTTTTTCTGCTTTACATTATCTTTGACAGTTGAGTCAATGATTTCTATGGAATCTTCTGCTCCTGAGATTCTCTCTTCCATCTCTTGTATTCTGTTGGTGAAGCTTGTATCTACAGCTCCTTGTCTCTTCTTTTAGTTTTCTATATCCAGGGTTGTTTCCATGTGTTCTTTCTTGATTGCTTCTATTTCCATTTTTAATTCCTTCAACTGTTTGATTGTGTTTTCCTGGAATTCTTTCAGGGATTTTTGTGTCTCCTCTCTATGGGCTTCTACTTGTTTATTTATGTTTTCCTGGAATTCTTTCAGGGATTTTTGCGATTCTTTCAGGCATTTTTGCGATTCCTCTCTGTAGGCTTCTACTTGTTCTCTAAGGGAGTTCTTCACGTCTTTCTTGAAGTCCTCCAGCATCATGATCAAATATGATTTTGAAACTAGATCTTGCTTTTCTGGTGTGTTTGGATATTCCGTGTTTGTTTTGGTGGGAGAATTGGGCTCCGATGATGCCATGTAGTCTTGGTTTCTGTTGCTTGGGTTCCTACGCTTGCCTCTCGCCATCAGATTATCTCTAGTTTTACTTTGTTCTGCTACTTCTGACAGTGGCTAGACTGTCCTATAAGCCTGTGTGTCAGGAGTGCTGTAGACCTGTTTTCCTCTCTTTCAGTCAGTTATGGGGACAGAATGTTCTGCTTTCGGGCGTGTAGTTTTTCCTCTCTACAGGTCTTCAGTTGTTCCTGTGGGCCTGTGTCTTGAGTTCACCAGGCAGCTTTCTTGCAGCATACAAGTTGGTCTTACCTGTGGTCCCGAGGCTCAAGTTCGCTCGCGGGGTGCTTCCCACGGGCTCTTTGCGGCGGCAACAACCAGGAAGCCATAACTTGACTTCTTTCTGATTTATATCCTTTTGACCTCCTTTTGTTGTCTAATTGCTCTGGCTAGGACTTTGAGTACTATATTGAATATGTGGGGAGAAAGTGGACAGCCTTGTGTAGTTTCTGATTTTTGTGAAATTCTTTTTTTATCTTTATTAACTTGAGTATTTCTTATTTACATTTCAATTGTTATTCCCCTTCCTGGTTTCCAGGGCAACATCCCCCTAACCCCTCCACCTCCCCTTCTATATGGGCTTCCCCTCCCCATCCTACCCCCATTACCACCCTCCCCCCCCAACAATCACGTTCACTGAGGGTTCAGTCTTGGCAGAACCAAGGGCTTCCCCTTCCACTGGTGCTCTTACTAGGCTATTCATTGCTACCTATGAGGTCAGAGTCCAGGGTCAGTCCATGTATAGTCTTTGGGTAGTGGCTTAGTCCCTGGAAGCTCTGGTTGCTTGGCATTGTTGTTCATATGGGTCTCGAACCCCTTCAAGGTCTTCCAGTCCTTTCTCTGATTCCTTCAATGGGGGTCCCATTCTCAGTTCAGTGGTTTGCTGCTGGCATTCCCCTATATATTTGCTGTATTCTGGCTGTGTCTCTCAGGAGAGATCTGCATCTGGTTCCTGTTGGCCTGCACTTCTTTGCTTCATCCATCTTCTCTAGTTTGGTGGTTGTATATGTATGGGCCACATGTGGGGCAGGTTCTGAATGGGTGTTCCTTCTGCCTCTGTTCTAAACTTTGCCTCCCTATTCCCTGCCAAAGGTATTCGTGTTCCCCTTTTAAAGAAGGAGTTAAGCGTTTGCATTTTGGTCATCCTTCTTGAGTTTCATGTGTTCTGTGCATCTAGGGTAATTCAAGCATTTGGGCTAATAGCCACTTTTCAATTAGTGCATACCATGTGTGTTTTTCTGTGATTGGGTTACCTCACTCAGGATGATATCTTCCAGTTCCATCCATTTGCCTATGAATTTCATACAGTCATTGTTTTTGATAGCTGTGTAATATTCCATTGTGTAGATGTACCACATTTTCTGTATCCATTCCTCTGTTGAAGGACATCTGAGTTATTTCTAGCTTCTGGCTATTATAAATAAGGCTGCTATGAACATAGTGGAGCATGTGTCTTTGTTATATGTTGGGGCATCTTTTGGGTATATGCCCAAGAGAGGTATAGCTGGGTCCTCAGGTAGTTCAATGTCCAGTTTTCTGAGGAACCTCCAGACTGATTTCCAGAATGGTTGTACCAGTCTGCAATCCCACTAACAATGGAGGAGTGTTCCTCTTTCTTCACATCCTTGCCAGCATCTGCATTTCCTCTCTATAGGCTTCTGCTTGTTTATTTGTGTTTTCCTGCATTTCTCTAAGGGAGTTTTTTATGTCTTTCTTGAAGTCCTCCATCATCATGATCAAATGTGATTTAAAATCTAGATCTTGCTTTTCTGCTGTGTTTGGATATTCAGTGTTTGCTTTGGTGGGAGAATTGGGCTCTGATGATGCCATGTAGTCTTGGTTTCTTTTGTTTGGATTCCTGCACTTGCATCTGGCCAAGAGGTTGTCCCTGGTGTTAACTTGTTTTTCTATTTCTGACAGTGGCTTGACCGTCATATAGGCCTGTGTGTCAGGAATGCTGTAGACTTGTTTTCCTCTTTTCTTTCAGCCAGTAATGGGAACAGAGTGTTCTGTTTTCACGCATGTAGTTATTCCTGTCCACTGGCTTTCAGCTGTCCCTGTGGGTGGTAACCAGAAGGGCCTGTCCCTGCTTTGCCTGGGTCCCTGTGCACAGGGGGGCCAGATGGTGCTAGGCATTTTCCTCTACAGTCAGAAATGTGGGCAGAGAGTAATGTCTTCTGGTTTTCCAGGAGTGTTGGCCCCTCTGAAGGTCTAGCTCTCCCTCCCATGGGATTTGGGTGCAGGGAGCTGTTTGGCTCTGTTCAGATCTGGGATCAGTCTGAACAACAGGGCTCCTGCAGCCTGACTGTCCCTATCTACCTGTGCCTTGAGGCCTATACAGTTTCCTCTTGGGCCAGGGATGTGTGTAAAGGTGGGCAGATGTTGCGGTCTCTCCTGCCTTGCAGTCTCAGGATTGTCCACACGTCTGGGCAATCAGCTCTCTTTCCCACAGGGTTTGAGAGCATGTAGCTGTGGGCTGGGATCAGCATGGTTTGGGCACCAGCTAGCAACTGGAAGTGTCTGGTCCCAGAGAAATTTTGCCTTTGTGTGTCCTGAGTCTACCAGGCAGGTCACTTGGAGCAGAAAAGTTGGTCATACATCTGGTCTTGGGCCTGAAGTTGCTCCTCCGGTCTGGGTTTCAGCTCTCTGTGAGGGCAGCAACCAGAAGGGCCTGCCTCTACTTCTCCTGGTTCCCTGTGCACAGGTGGCCCAGATGGGGCTAAGTGTTTTCCTCTAGAGTCCAAAATTTGGGCAGAGGGTAGTCTCCTCTGATTTCCCAGGCGTGTCTGTCCCTCTGAAGGTCTAGCTCTCCCTCCCATGGGATTTGGGAGCAGGGACCTGTTTGACTAGGTCCGTTCAGATCTGGGCACAGTCTGGACCACAGGGCTCCTGTAGCTTGACTGCCCATATTTTCCTGTGCCCAGAGGCCCTATACAGTTTCTTCTTGGGCCAGGGATGTGGGCAAAGGTGGGCAGATGTTGCAGTCTCTCCTGCCCTGCAGTCTCAGGATTGCCCCGCGTCTGGGTGATCAGCTCTCTCTCCCAAGTTGGGTGTCTTAACACTCTCCTATACATTTTATCCTTAGGTTTGATCATCTTATTTTGTTCTTGATTTCCTGGATGTTTTGGGTTAGGACTTTTTTCATTTTACATTATCTTTGATGGTTGTGTTGATGTTTTCTGTGTTATCTTCTGCCCCTGAGATTCTCTCTTCTATCTCATCTATTCTGTTGGTGATGCTTACATATATGACTTCTGATCTCTTTCCTAGGTTTTCTATCTCCAGTGTTGTCTCTCTTTGTGCTTTCTTTATTGTTTTTATTTCCATTTTTAAATCCTGGATGGTTTTGTTCTATTCCTTTACCTGTTTGTTTTTTCCTGTAATTCTTTAATGGGGTTTTTGTGTTTCCTCTTTACGGGCTTCTACTTATTTACCTGTGTTGTCCTCTGTTTCTTTAAGGGAATTATTTTAGTCTTTCTCAAAGTCCTCTATTATCATTATCATGAGATGTGATTTTCAATCTACATCTTGCTTTTCCAGTTTGTTTGGATATCCAGTATTTGTTTTGGTGGGAGAACTGGGGTTTGATGATGCCAAGTAGTCTTGGTTTCTGTTGCTTAGGTTCCTGAGCTTGCCCTTTGCCATCAGGTTGTTTCTGGTGTTAGCTTGTCTTGCTGTCTCTCACAGTAGTTTGACCCTCCTGTAAGCCTGTGTGTCAGCACTCCTTTAGACCTGTTTTCTTTCAGCTGGATCTGGGAACAGAAAGATGCTCCTGAGTTTGTGTGTCCTGATGCCTCCAGTCAGGCTGCTTGGAGCAGGAGTTGGTCTTATCTCTCCTCTCAGATGTGTCAGCATTCTAGGTAACTGGCTTTCAGCTCTTGGTTCAGGCAGAAACTCGAAGGTTCCTGTTCCTGACTGCTCTAAGTTCCTGTGCCTAGACGGCACAGAGGGCACTAAGTGTGTTCCTCATGGGTCAGAAATGTGGGCAGAAGCAGTTGTTTCCTCTGAGTACTCAGGATTGTCTGCACTTCTACGAGTCCAAGTCTCTCCACCATGAGATTTGGGTGCAGAGATCTGTGAGTCTGGTTCCATTCTGGGCATAGGCAGAAACCCGAAGTGTCCTGCTGCTGACTGCTCTTATGGTACTGTATCCAGAGGGTACTTGGTGGGGTCCTCTTGGGCCAGGAATATGAGCAGAAGTGGCAGTCTTCCCTGAGCTCTCAGGGTTTTCTGCACCTTTGAGAGTCTAGCTCTTGCCCACTGGGATTTAGGTACCCCCTTTTCATTTCTATTTTTGTTAATTTGGACACTGTTTCTGTGCCTGCTGATTAGTGTATATAAGGGTTTATCTATCTTGTTGATTTTCTCAAAGAACCAGCTCCTGGTTTTGTTGATTCTTTGTATAGTTGTCTTTGTTTCTACTTGGTTGATTTCAGCACTGAGTTTGATTACTTGCTGTTGTCTACACCTCTTGGGTGTATTTATTTCTTTTTGTTCTAGAGCTTTCAGGTGTGTTATTAAGCTGCCAGTGTATGCTCTCTCCAATTTGAGCTTAACATCTTAACTAGAGAAAAGAAGTCCAAAAAATTTAAAAAGAATACAAGAATACCAGAAGCATGGGAGGACGACTAACCAATTATAAGACTTGATGAATTACCATCTACTGAAAAGAAAAGCATGTCTGATGTCGACTGAGGAATGAACTACTGTATTGGTATAGTCATAAGTCATCAGTAGTAAATTCAAAATTACAATTTAGCAGAATAGTATTAGCAGTAGATTCTTTTTTTATGGGAGTTATTGTTTATTATTTTTATATTTTTATATATTTTTTATTACTTTTTTAAATTAACTTAAGTATTTCTTATTTACATTTTGAGTGTTATTCCCTTTCCCGGTTTCTGGGCCTACATCCCCCTAATCCCTCCCCCTCCCCTTCTTTATGGGTGTTCCCCTCCCCATCCTCCCCCCATTGCCGCCCTTCCCCCAACAATCACATTCACTGGGGGTTCAGTCTTAACAAGACCAAGGGCTTCCCCTTCCACTGGTGATCTTAGGATATTCATTGCTACCTATGAGGTCAGAGTCCAGGGTCAGTCCATGTATAGTCTTTAGGTAGTGGCTTAGTCCCTGGAAGCTCTGGTTGCTTGGCATTGTTGTACATATGGGGTCTTGAGTCCCTTCAAGCTCTTCCAGTTCTTTCTCTGATTCCTTCAATGGGGGACCTATTCTCAGTTCAGTGGTTTGCTGCTGGCATTCGCCTCTGTATTTGCTGTATTCTGGCTGTGTCTCTCAGGAGAGATCTACATCCGGCTCCTGTCGGCCTGCACTTCTTTGCTTCATCCATCTTGTCTAATTGGGTGGCTGTATATGTATGAGCCACATGTGGGGCAGGCTCTGAATGGGTGTTCCTTCTGTGTCTGTTTTAATCTTTGCCTCTCTATTCCCTCAAAAGGGTATTCTTGTTCCCCTTCTAAAGAAGGAGTGAAGCATTCACATTTTGATCATCTGTCTTGAGTTTCATGTGTTCTATGCATCTAGGGTAATTCAAGCATTTGGGCTAATAGCCACTTATCAATGAGTGCATACCATAGCAGTAGATTCTTGACTAGAGCCTTTGTCCTATGAAGTCACAGATTCTTGGCCCAGGTAAAAATTCCAGTCATTTGTTCTGTCTGATGTAGTGGTCTTTATATCCAATAAGAAAGTAGTTGGTTAAATCTATAGCATACTACTATTCATACTACTATTACACTAGTGGGTTTATCTTGTCAGGCTGGTTGCTATTGTAGCTCAGCAGACTTATGATTGGGTATAAAAGGTGAGTAGAAAGATTGTAAGAGCTACATTTGGTGGATGACCATAGTGAAACAGTGTTTCTGGGTATAACAGGGCAGTTATACATATGGAATCACAGACGATTTGACAACATGCACAAAAAACCTGTACAAGATTAATCAAGGCAAAATATCAGCATGGAGGGAGGAGGTAATCATGCAATGTTACTCCTATTCAGGATATATTGGTAATTAATATCTGCTGGGAGAGGGAGAGTCTGTTTTCTTTAGGAGTGTGGCTCATTGGTAGGTTGATCATGTTCCAATGGATGGCCTTACACCCCAATATTCTTAGCACAAATTGAGCTTGATTTAAATAGAACAGAAAATTGTATTCAGAGTAGAGAGGTTGGTCAGATAAATTATGGAGGAGATAGATGGAGGGGCAGAGGGGAATATGATTCAAATGAATGTATGAGATTCTCAAAGAATTAGTAAAAGGGGGAATACAAGTATAAAGGAAGAAGTCGACACACCCTTATTTGCAACTGCCATGCTTACATATATGTGTATTGCTTTAATTGTTCCACTAGGAATTTTCAGAAGTTTCAGAAAATTGACAGGATACAAAAACAATATACAAAAATGAGGAACTTTTTATACCAGTAATAAACAATGAGAAAGAAATCACCAAAATAAGTCTACTCCTAAGGTCCTAAAAAGTACTTCTGACCAAAAAAGCAAAAAACTTTTATAATGAAAACTTTAGGATAGTGGGGAAAGAAATTGAAGTAAACAATAGAAATTGGAAAGATTTCTCATAGATTAGGCACAGTTACTATTGTGAAAATGGTTATATTAATGTAAATAATCTATAAATTGAATGCAAGTATAATAAAAATTCTAGGGCTGGGGATTTAGCTCAGTGGTAGAGCGCTTACCTAGGAAGCGCAAGGCCCTGGGTTCGGTCCCCAGCTCTGAAAAAAAGAACCAAAAAAAAAATTCTAATGATATTCTTTTTAGACATGAAAATATTATGAGAATGTATTTTCATTTTGATCCCAGATGTGAGGATATGAACTGCTTTGGATGATCCATATTAGCTGATTATGAGTTTGCCTCATGCTTCAGTAGAGGCATGGTTTGGCCAGCTGCAGATAGTTTCTGTAATTGTGTGACATTTGGAATTCTGAGATCTTTTCAGACACAAGTGCTAGGGTTCTGAGAGGTTGATTAGTTATTGGTTGTTTAGGGCAGTTAGTTGTGATTTGTTAGTAGCCATATTAAAAATAAAAGTCAGGCCCTGGGTTCGGTCCCCAGCTCCGAAAAAAAGAACCAAAAAAAAAAAAAAAGTCAACGAAACCAAAACCAAACAAAAATCCAAACAAACCTAACCAAACCAAAAACCGAAACCAAACAAAGAAACAAAACAAAACAAACAAACAAAAACCAAAAGGAAGGAAATTTAATTCAGGGATTTTCTTAATTCTTTTTCCTCTATCCTTGTTTCTCTCCTATCTTCCTGTCTAGTGTTAGGATGTGATAGGTGACTCTGGAGGGAGATAAAGAGTGGGACAAAGAAGAACCTACAAAGTAGCAAAGACTAGCTACAGAATATAACTATATTAGAATTATAATTATATAGAATATAACTATATAATAGATTAGACTATGTAGTATACTTATGTGAGATATTTTTATAAAATCCACTACTATATACAATACATATATGGCAATGAAAATCCACAGGAAGGTATACATTGCTCAAATGTATTGTGGCACATTTTTGCAATAGACTCAAGTATCTGCAAATATTGTCATTTATGAGGATCCAAAACTAACAGTCTGCGAGATGACTGTATTCTTTTTGTTTTTATTAGAACAAACCTTAGGAACCACAGTGATTTCATTCCTGGTCTCCATTCTCATTCTTTCTGTTTTAAGAAGTCTAGATAGTAGCTTATCGTTAAAATACATACTCAAAATCCAATCATAATTCAAGTCAAAATTCATGGATTTCCTTTGTTACATTCTGCCTTGCTTGTGATTCATTTCTGCTGTGATTTTTATTCATTTGTTCCAATTAATGTGGTTTTAATTCACCTGCAATTTTCCATTTTGTAAGGCAGAGTTGAAACTGTATTCCTTTCCAATGTAGGTGATTGTTGTTTTAAATGTTCCTCTACATATTCGCTTAAAATAATTCTCATTTTCTGGTTGACTTTTACCTTTGATCTATGGATAGTTTAGACTTATAGTACTTAACTTTCAAGGATTTATAGAGTTTCATGAATTTTTTCTTTTATAAATTTATAATTAATTTCATTGTTCACAAAGAAATATTTTATCTTATCTGAATCCTTTTTTTTGATAATTATTATGGCTCTGAATATGGCTTATATTGGTAAAAGTTCAAAACACACTTAAAACAAAAGTGTGCTACTCTCTTGCTTGGTAGAGTGTTTCCTGAATGTCAACCAGGTCAAGTTGTTTGCTGCCGCTGTTCAAATCGTCCCTTACTGATTTTTAATGATTTTGAAATTTCCGACAGTTATTGTGGGTTTGTCAGTTCCTCTTTGTACTTTCATCACTTTTCTGCTTAGTGTAACCTGAAACCATTGTTAGCTGCTTAAATACGAAGTTTTTCTATTTTAATATCATCTATATCAGTTGATCACATTAATCATTCTGAAACAATCCTCTTTATCATTGGTATTATGGTTTGGATTTATTTTGATATTGAAATTACTATACCAGCTTCATTGTAACTAGTGTTATCATGCTATATAATTTCTATGATTTTATTTTTACCTCATTTGTGTGATTTATATAATCTTTATTTTTTATAAGCAGCACATACTTGGGTCGTGCTTTAAAAACTAATTTAACAATTTTTATTTTTAGTTTGGACTTGGCTATTTGCACTTAACGTGATTATTACACATGGCCTGCACTGGTCTGTGCCAGGTCCTCTGCATATATGTGTGGCTTCCTGAGTGTGCAAACAAGAGGATCTCTGATTCTTGTGCTTTCTCTTAGTCTCTTTTCTTTCTGTTATTTTGTCTTGTTCAACTTCAATGTTCTAGTTTTTGTTTAATCTTACAGCATTTTATTTTGTTATATTTAAAAAATGCGTGAATGAATGACCTAACACCATTACTGAGGCTATGGGGTACTCACAAAATGGGACCTATCATGACTGCCCTCCAAAAGACCCAACAGGCAGTTGAAAGAGTCAGATGCAGATATTGCACCCAACCAATGAACAGAAGCTGCTGACCCCTCTGTTGAATTAGGGAAAAGCTGGAGGAAGCTGAGGAGGAGGGTATCCCCGTAGGAGGAGCAGCAGTCTCAATTATCCTGGACCCCTGAGATCTCTCAGACACTGGATCACCAACCAGGTAGCATACACCAGCTGAGATGAGGCCCCCAACACATATACAGCAGAGGACTATCAGGTCTGGGTTCAGTCAGAGAAGATGCACCTAACCCTCCAGAGACTGGGGGCCCCAGGAAGTTTAGAGGTCTGGTGGGGTGAGGGTGGGGACTTTCTTGTGGAAACTGGGGTGGGGGTAGGTGGGAGGAGGTGTGCTATGTGGAACAGTTGTCAGGTGGAATAAAATCTGGAGTTGTAAAAGTAAATAAAAATCTTAAAAAAATGAAAAAAATGAGTGAATGAATGAATGAATTAATGAATGAATAAATGAAAAACTACCCTCTAGGGTAAAGGTTAATAACAGAACTGTCACTTATACCTGTTTGGAGAGAGAAAATCAGTTTTTTCCAATAGAGTGATACTGGGTGTATCAACCACTCCACAATAGGCTTCACTTTCAGGAGTCCGTGGCAAAAAAATGAGGAACTCCACAGGTTGTGTGTGTGTGTGTGTGTGTGTGTGTGTGTGTGTGTGTGTGTGTGTGTGTGCTTTTACTTGGTTGCAGTTTAGTTTTTTGGAGGGGACATGAATAATGTTTTCTTGGTTTTGTTGAGATATCGTGGTTTTGTTTGTTTTTTGAGAAATACCTTAAAGTTGGGTGGGTAGGGGGTGAGGATCTGGAAGGACTAGGGGGAGGGGAAGAATTTGACCAAACTATATTTAAGTTTAGAATTTGTTTCAAATAATAAAAATATAATACAAAATATAATAAAATTTGAGTAGATATCCAAAATCAAAAATGTGAGCTCCAGTTATTTGTCCACCAACATTTTAAATTTTATAGTTTTAAGAAGAAAGCATACATAGCTTATTGCTGACAAATTAATTGACCATAATTGTCAAAATTGCTAGTTATTAATTCATTTTCAGTTTTTCTGTGTGAAAATGTAAGCCTGCACAAGTGTCATGGTTAATTACAATACATTTGATGTGACCTAATTAGTATTGTGAGGAACCAACACATGGATAAGCAAACAGGGACACATGCTTTGGACAAAATCCGATGTGATGTGAATACTAATTTTGGCCTTTATTGTTTTACTCATTAAAAGCTCCTTTGGTAGAGAGGAGAAAACAGCCCAGACAGTTATTGCGTCCTTATGTGGCAGGGACTTTGTAAGGTGTTTTTTTCATAGGCATTTGCTTATTTCTCATGAAACTGAAATGAACACACTATCCGCATTTCACAGAGAAGGAACAGACTCACTCACACAGACTCAGCTGCCCCATCTATGTGCCTTGTGTGGAACAGTCAAAAGTTTAACCCAGTCTTATTATAGCAAAGTATTCTCAGTGAGTTTAAGAACTTTTAGTTTTATTAGAAAATTAATCCCACCTCACAAAAGAAATACATATATACATATACACACACAGACACACACAGATACATGGACACAGACACACACAGACACACACAGACACACACACAGAGACGTACACACACATAGAGACACACAGACACACACACAGACACACACAGACACACACAGACACACACACATAGATACACAAACACACACAGACAGACACACAGACACACACAGACATACAGACACACACAGAAACACAGACACACACAGAAACACAGACACACACATATGTATATACTTATAGTAGAACAATCATATTCCTAGGGATCCAGATATCAGTATTAGACTTCATTCTTGGTTAGAGCATCATGAAAACAGATCATAACTCACTTAGAAAACTCATTCATTATAAGAGAAGAAGTTCTCTGGTGCTAGGGTAACACCAGTATCAAACATCAATAGAGCCAGATGACTTGTTGACAAAGTTGCCTGTTTCCGTAGTTGCTGAAGTTATCTGGTCAGATCTCTGGGAAAAGGAAATACCTGAAGGTGTTTGGCCTTCAGAAGTATATGACTGGGGCTGGAGACCTTGGTTTACTCTCAGCACTTCAAGAAATATAAAATTAAAATAAGCATCTCCAAGAAGCATATAGCTTGCTTTTTGTTTTCTTTTTTTTTAATCTTTATTTACTTGAGTATTTCTTATTTACATTTCGATTGTTATTCCCCTTCCCGGTTTCCAGGCCAACATCCCCCTAGCCCCTCCAACTCCCCTTCTATATGGGCTTCCTCTCCCCATCCTCCCCCCATTACCACCCTCCTCCCAATAATCATGTTCACTGGGGGTTCAGTCTTGGCAGGACCAAGGGCTTCCCCTTCCACTGGTGCTCTTACTAGGATATTCATTGCTACCTATGAGGTTGGAGCCCAGGGTCAGTCCATGTATAGTCTTTGGGTAGTGGCTTAGTCCCTGGAAGCTCTGGTTGCTTGGCATTGTTGTTCATATGGGGTCTCGAGCCCCTTCAAGCTCTTCCAGTTCTTTCTCTGATTCCTTCAACGGGGGTCCTATTCTCAGTTCAGTGGTTTGCTGCTGGCATTCACCTATGTATTTGCTGTATTCTGGCTTTGTCTCTCAGGACAAACATCAGATCTACATCCGGTTCCTGTCAGCCTGCACTTCTTTGCTTCATCCATCTTATCTAGTTTGGTGGCTGTATATGTAAGGGCCACATGTGGGGCAGGCTCTGAATGGGTGTTCCTTCTGCCTCTATTCTAAACTTTGCCTCCCTATTCCCTCCCAAGGGTATTCTTGTTCCCCATTTAAAGAAGGAGTGAAGCATTCGCATTTTGGTCATCCTTCTTGATTTTCATGTGTTCTGTGCATCTAGGGTAATTCAAGCATTTGGGCTAATAGCCACTTATCAATGAGTGCATACCATGTATAACTTGCTTTTTCTATTGTATTGTATGTGGGCACTTCCCACTCTGATGCTTTGGGCCATTATTTGGTCCTGAATTAACCACTGTATTTTCTATCTGTATACAAGAGCCAATTTCTCATTTCATACAATCCCATGTCATTGTCTCTTAGTGGAACGCAATTTGTCAATTTCAAATATGATTTAGGTGGAGAACCATTATCTCTCTACATATTGAAATAGCATGAAAATAGTCTCATTCAGAATAAAAGAATAGTATTTGTAATTTTTTTGGTATTCTAGTAATTTTTAGTTGGTATATAAAATAGTGGATTTTGCTATAGAATTTTCATTACTGTGTCATTGTACCTTGTTCATACTTGTCCCAACACTCCCCTGTCCCTTCTATCCTGCTCTTTATGGTCCCTTTTCTCCCCTCAGATATTCTTTCTTCTGTTTTCATGAGACAACTTCCCTACAATAATATGAATTCCACTTATGAAAGGAAACACATTTTCTCCCTTTCCCTCACTACATACTCTTAAGGTTTTCCTCTTCTGCCCTTCTGTCCTTCAATCCCTTTAAGAGTTTCCCATTGTTTTCATCACACGCACACACACACACACACACACACACACACACACACACACAGAGCAGCAACTACTGAAAGTTATCTTTGACCATATATGTACTGTGTCTTGCATTCACACACACACACACACACACACGCACACACACGCACACGCACATGCACATGCACATACATACATCACACACAGATTCTTTATATGAAAAAAATATTTTTATGAATCTAATTTATTTAGATTAATATGATCTTTAATTCCTTTTATTTTTCTAGAAATGACATATTTTTTGTTATTTCCAACTGATAAATAAAAATATATATGTATATGCATGCAAGCATGCACACACACAAATATATATATATACACACATATATATATATATATATACTTAACATTTTCTATATTACCTTATCTTTTGTGGACATCTAATTTGTTAAAAGTCTTGGATGTTGAGACTACTTCAAATAAACATGGATGCATGGAATTCTTTATCTTATGCTGGCTTAATTTCCATCTGTGACACAGTTAAATAACATAATAGTTATTTTTAGTGTTTTAAGCATAGAATTATATAACCTGCAATTAGGGATAATTAGACTTCTTCTCTTCCCTGTTTATATGCCCATTATTACGATTTTTGGCCTAGCAAGACTTCAAGCTGTGTATTAAATGAGATTGGACACCTTTGTCTCATTCCAGATTTTAGAGGAAGTGCTCTCAGTTTTTCCCCATTGGTGTAACAGTGGTATAGCCTTTCTTATTTTCCTTTAATTCCTAGTTTCCTCAGGACTTTTATCAATAATTGATGCTGACTTTGTCAAAGGACCTTTCTGTATCTATCAAGAAGTCCACATGGTTCCAGTCCTTAAATCTGTTTATGTGCTGTATGAATTTACTGATTTGTTCACATTGAATCAATAATCTAATTTTATTTTGGCTATGTGATCATCTTAATGTTTGAATTGAACACTACTTTATTGACAAATTTTGCATCTATTTATATTCATTCAGAAACATGTCCTAGAGTTTTTTTCCTTTGTGAATGTCTTTGTCTGATGTCGGCATTAGGAAAGATGTGTCTAATCTTTTGTCATTTCAACACGACACTGTGGTCTATAAATGTTTGGACCACATTCATGACTTACTTGACTGCAGGTTGAACATATCTGCACTGTGTAACTGTCTTTGAGAATGATTTGATGGTCTTTTTTTTTCTCTTTCTGTGAGAACCTATGACCCCATAGGTAGCAATGAATATCCTAGTAAGAGCACCAGTGGAAGGGGAAGCCCTGGGTCCTGCTAAGACTGAACCCCCAGTGAACTAGACTATGGGGGGAGGGCGGCAATGGGGGGAGGGTTGGGAGGGGAACACCCATAAGGAAGGGGAGGGGGGAGGGGGATGTTTGCCTGGAAACCGGGAAAGGGAATAACACTTGAAATGTATATAAGAAATACTCAAGTTAATAAAAAAAAAAAGAATTAAAAAAAAAAGAATGTCTGAATTTTCCTACACATTTTGGGAATATGATTTTAGGGCATTTCCAAGCCATTCTCTGGATTTCATTGGCATCTGTTTAGGGTCCCTCCCTTTATCTCAAATTTTATTGATTTTGGGCTTTTTGTTTTCATTAGTTTGGCTAAGGGTTTGCTGATTTTCTTGAAGAATTAACTCATTTTTTAAAAGATCTATTTTATTATGTTCTAAATTTTATTTATTTATTTATTTATTTATTTATTTAATGTGTATGGGATTTTGGTTTGCATGTGTATATGTACATCACATGGGTGCCTGGTGCCCCAGGATACCCTGAAGTTTCAGATATTTGTGAACTGACATATGAGTGCTCGAATCAAACTTGGGTCCTCTGGAAGAGCCTCTAGCATTGTTAATCATTGAGTTATCTCTCCTGCCATGGAGAACCAACTCTTTACCTCAATGATTATATTGTTTCTTAAGCATCCATAGCATAATTTCTTCCCTGATATTTAACTTTTATGTTGTATACTGTTTGGAGTCTTAGCTTACATACTATTATTGTTTTTTCTGGCTGCGCTTATTGGCTATGTAAAATTGTCTATATTTATTTGGTATTTTTGATTTTTAAAATTGAATTACAATTATTTTATGTATGTGGGCATTTTGCCTGGATGTGTGTTATATATGTGCCTGGCATAGATAGAGGCAAGAAGAGAAAATCGGATCCCCTGGAACTGGAGTTACAGATTGTTATGAACCACATGTGAATACTGGGAAATAACCCTGAGTCATCTGAAAGAGTAACTGATGCTCTTAACCAGTGAGACATTTCTCTAGGCTTCTTGACTTTTTCATATTAGTTATTTCTCACAGCCATAAATTTTATTTTTAGAACTACCTTTTTTGAACCTCAAAGACTCTGATTTGGTTTTATGAATTTAAAAATTCATTCACACATTTCTCTAAGAACCATGTTCATTAGCAATAATTTGTATAGATTTTTAGTTTGATTGCTATTGATTTTTAGTTTTATTTAGCTTAATCTGTTTAGATTGAAGAAAATATTCAATTCTTTCATATTTATTAAGACTGGTTAGAAGGCAAAATTGTGTTCTACTTTAGAGAGGGCTGCTGAGAAGAGAGTTTGTACTACAGTTGCATGTAATATTCTGTTAATACAGTAGTGATTCTAATCCTCCCTAAGGCTGTGACCCTTTAACTCAATTTCTCATGTTGTGGTGACTCCTACAACCATAAAATTACTTTCATTCCTACTTCATAACTGTATTTTTGTTACTGTTATGAGTCATAATGTGAATACTTGTGATTTTTGATGGTCCTAGATGATTCCTGGGAAAGGGTCTTTTGACTCCTAAAGAGGTAGCAACCCACAGGCTGAGAAATTCTCTGTTAACACAATGGAGTTACATAGGCATTATGTAATATATATATATATATATATATATATACATACATACATACATATATATGTTATATACGAAGAGGCTGAGATAAGGCTAAAGGCATAGAAAATTAATTTGATAACATTATGCACAAAATTTTTTCAAGCCTGGTAAAAGATATAGGTGTGTAAACATAAGAGCTATTTAGATCTGCAAACTGACACGGCCAGAAAAGAGCCACGTCACACTAAATATAACTCATTCATCCGTCTGAGTCATCTATGAGATACTGATCTTTTAAAAATATTTCCTGCCATCTTAACTCTTTCAGTGTCTTTGGCTTCTAGTATGAGGAGTTGTCAGCTTGTGGAGATGTCATAGTTGACTACTGTCTTGTGTCTTTGTGTTTTTTTTATTATGTGTGTGTGTGTGTGTGTGTGTGTGTGTGTGTGAAAATGTCCTCCTTTTTTTCTTACTTTCTGTTTGTTTTGTTTTCTGTGAGCCACTGTGATGCATTCTCTTTACTTGTATTTATGTTCTCTACTGCTTTGTATAGGTAAAGCTAACTGCAGTAACAAATAGGATGGTTTTACAGCAATGTTGGTATCAATTTACAATAGAAGATAGGTAGACACTTCAATTGTGGCCTCTATAAGACTCAGAAACAGTGTCACTTGGGCACTAGTTGAGGAAAATGGAAACCCAATTTATTTTTATTTGTTTGTTTGTTTGTTTTAGAGACAATAGTAGCCACAACAACCAGAGGAAGCTTGACTCCCAGGTGCTCTAACACCTTCATGATCAAAGGCGAGGAGGCCACAACATCTGCCCCAACACCCAGAGAAACTGAGGCCCCCAGGGAAAGTCCACAGCATCTACCCCAATATCCAGGGTAACTGGGTTCTTCAGGATACAGGGATACAGGAACCCCCATCCAGCCAGTGGCATGGGTTCCTTCGAATATGAACCTGCACCTGGAGCAGACCTGGGGTGCTGGATCTGCATCCACTCTTACAGGACCTAGAGGGAGCCCAACTCCCAGGTGCTCTGAAATGCCCAGGGTCACAGGACCATAGGATCACAGAGGAAGCTCAACTCCCAGGAGATTGGACACACCTAGGAGCACTGGAGCTCTAACACAGTCAAGATCACAGTTGAGAGCACAAGATCTTTCCCAACACCCAGCATAACTGGGACCTCCACAGTAATCAGGGAAACACAAACCCCTGACCATCCAGAGGCACCGGTTCCTTCCAGCCTGCACCTGTGCATGGAGCAGACCCTAGGCTCTGGCTCCGCATCCACTCTTGCAACACCCTGAGAAAGCTTGACTCCTAGGAGCTCTGACACAGCAGGTTCTCAGGACCTTGGTCACACCAGAATTTCAGGATCCCAGAGGCAGCTTGACTCCCAGGAGCTCTGACACCCTCAGGATTTCAGGATCTCAGGATCACAGGATCACAGAACTCTGAGGAGTTCTGACACAACCAGGATCACAGGAGCTACAGACTGCAGTCAGAGACAGCAAAGGCAGGTTACATTAGAGATAACCAGATGGCAAGAAGCATAAGCAACAGAAACTAAGGCCACTTGGCATCATTGGAATCCAATTCTCCCACAACAGCAAGTACCCCCCCATCATACTGATAAAGCAAATTTCAGATTTAAAATCACATCTCATGATGATGATAGAGGACTTTATGAAGAATATAAATAACTCCCTTAAAGAAATACAGGACAACACAGGTAAACAGGTAGAACCCATTGAAGAAGAAACACAAAAGGCCTCAAAGAATTAAAGGAAAACACAATCAAACAGGTGAAAGAATTGAACAAAACCATCCAAGATCTAAAAATGGAAAAAGAAAAAAATAAAGAAATCACAAAGTGAGACAATACTGGGAAAAGAAAACTAGAAAAGGGATCAGGAGTCATAGATGCAAGCATCACCAACAGAATACAAGAGATTGAAGAATCTCAAGTGCAGAAGATACTGTAGAAAACATTGACAAAACAGTCAAAGAAAATGCAAAATGCAAAAAGCTCCTAACCAAAAACATCCAGGAAATCAGGACACAATGAGAAAACCAAACCTAAGAATAATAGGTATAGAAGATTCCCAACTTAAAGGGTCAGTAAACTTAAAGGGTCTTCAACGAAATTATAAAAGAAAACTTTCCTAACCTAAAGAAAGAGATGCCCGTGAACATACAAGAAGACTACAGAACTCCAGATAGACTAGACCAGAAAAGATAATCCTCCCATCACATAATAATCAAAACACCAAATGTACTAAGCAAAGAAAGAATATTAAAAGCAGTAAGGGAAAAAGGTCAAGTAACATATAAAGGCAGACCTATCAGAATTATATCAGACTTCTCACTAGAGACTCTAAAAGCCAGAAGATCCTGGGCAGATATCATATAGATCCTAAGAGAACACAAATGCCAGCCCAGGCTACTATACTCAGCAAAACTCTCAATTAACATAGATGGAGAAACCAAGATATTCCATGACAAAACCAAATTTACACAGTATCTTTCCACAAATCCAGTCCTACAATGGATAATAGATGGAAAACTCCAATACAAAGAGGGAAACTATACCCTAGAAAAAGCAAGAAAGTAATCTTCTTTCAACCAACCCAAAAGAAGAAAGATACACAAGTGTAATTCCACCTCTAACAACAAAATAATAGGAAGCAACAATCACTTTTCCTTAATATCTCTTAGAGCCAATAGTATCAATATTTGAATAGTGATCCTAGGAGAGAATGTAGAAAAGGAGAGGGAACCAGAAGGAATATATATATATATATATCAGTATGAAAACATTGTATGTTAGCTTTAAAGACAGAAAGGACAGACATAAAAGCCTTTCCAATGATAAACAAGTTGAAACACAAGGGTCACTCAATTAAAGTATAAAAATAAAAAATAAACTAAAACATAGCAATTGCAATATAAAGACAATGAGATAAAACACAAGGAGTTGATGATATTGGTGGGTAATATTTTTTCCCAGTTGGGAAGACAGTTTTTCTCTCTCTTTTTAAATTACAGAGCATTTTTGTTATTAATGTATTTCTTTATTCACTTTACAGCTCAATTGAAAAGCCTGTCTCTCCTCTCTTCCAAGTTCCACCCTCACAAATATCTCTCACACTACCCTATCTTCCTCTCCTCAGAGAAGTGGCAGCACCCTTGTGGGTACCATCCTGCTCCTAGACATCAAGTCCCAAATAAGGAGGGCCCAAGGGAGGATGCATGAATCTCACTCAGCAGGGGATAGAAAATAGTCCTCTTCTTGAATTATCTTTTTGGTCAGTCTCTACAGGTGTGTGTGTTGCTTACCAGTACCAGCAGTTCATAGATGTCAAGTCTGTGTGTTCATCTGGTGAGAAGGTCTTCTGTTACTGAATTACACTTTCAGTCACAATGCTCCTATCTCAGCACCATCTTTCATTCAAATCAGAATCTCATGTTTGTGGAATCAACACTGTTTGCTTAGAACTTTATGACTGATGCTTCTGGGGAGGTGTGAAGCCCATTTGCCTTTGTTTATTCTTTTTGTTTTTAGAAGCCAGTACTTCTGTACTTACTTTTTCTTTTCTTTTGATGGTATTCACAATACTTCAGCAAGTTCCCTGTGCACTTCCCATTTTCCTGTGCAACTATTCCAGACACTGATAGTCATGTTCATTGAGAATCTCTTGGCTTCAAACTCTAATAACATATTTTGCTTCTATGTTCACAGCCTGGTGTACTTCAATCTTCAATCCACACATGTGCATGCAGTCTACAGTTTGGGTTTCCACACCCTGCACTATCTTTCTTCATGATTCCTAGGAACCCCAGGCAAATATAGCTGGACCCCATGTATGTGCATCTAGATGTAACAGTTGAGCTTCTTTATGGAAAATACCATAAGGGAGCATTTCTTTCTTCTATTTGTCTATTATTTTCTTTTAACCCCCTCATCAGATCCTGTAGAACAGATTTCTACCCACCTACTTCCTCAGCACTCTAGACTAGTTTGTGAATGTCTAATGCTTTCCTGTTCTTTATCTCTTTAAACTAGAGTCTTTTCTTTCTTATTCTGACTCTCCTTTGCTCTATTACCAAGAAGAAGGTTCTAATCTGCTAGCTAAATCAGAGGTCCTCCATACTTTCTTGTCATGAAAAGACCTTAAATATCCAGGGCAGAGATAGTAGATGGAAAACAAAAGTGTTGTTTCTTTGATAGGCTCAATGTTCTCAAAAGAGAAAAGGTTTAGAATATAGAAGAATCTATTCAAACTGAATAAATTCTCTTGGATCTATTCATACTGCCACACACGATATCTTAGGCCAAATAATTTTGAAAGAGAAGACCTTTATTTCCAAATGAGAGATAAACTCTTGAGTCTGAGACATCCAAGATCAAAATCAAGATTTGGTGGCTGGTCATCACTATTCTTTGCTTCTGAAATGACCCTGTGAATTTGTGGGTTTTGCTCAGGTCATATAAATCTCTTGTCCTTTTAAAGATGACACCTTCTTGAATATTTTTCACACAGAATGAATCAGAAAGGCATAAAGCAAGGAAGAGTAGAATTTGTCCCTCAAACCATTCCATATGACAAAATGAAATTCTCCGAATCTTATTTATCATAGAGAAGTGCTAACAGCTCAATCATCTACTAAAAGTCTAGTATCTCTAACATTATGACTTTGGAATTAAACTTAAACATGAATATTAGAGGAAAAAACATTCAAGCCATAAGTAGGTTAAGACCTTTAATTTTTCTTTCTTTTCTTCCCCTTATGTTTAGACAATTTCATAGTTTTTATCTACTTGACATAAACCTTGACATGTCTGGGATCTCAGTGGAAGAATTGTCTCCATTAGATTGGCCTATGGCCATGTCTTTAGGATATTTTTTTTAAATTTCTGATTGATATGGGAGGGCCCAGCCAACTGTGGGCCATCCCTAGGCAGGTGGGCCTGGGCTACAGAAGAAATGTAGCTGAGCAAGCCAGGGAAAGCAATTATGACATAGCATTCCCTCATGGTCTCTGCTTTAGTACCAGCCTTGAGTTCCTGCTCTGACATCCTTTGAAGCTAAAATAAAGCCTTCACCACCTTACCACCACAACAGGAAAACAATGTAGAACAGATGCTTTTTGATTAGAGGTTATGAATAAAAGAATAGGTTTGATTTCATAGATAGGAAGAGAAAACAAGGGGAACTTCTTGCTTGAGGGTTTATGGATCTGACGAGAATGTTCTGTGACAATTCTGTTCCTTCCTGACCACATCCTGGTTACTATAAAGAAAAAGGACATAAACTTGAAAGGGGAAAACAATGGAAGTAGTCATCACAAAGTGTTATATCATAACATTTGGCAGTCTCTTATGTAACCAGGTTTTTTTTTTTACTGCTGTGAACAGACACCATAACCAAGGCAACTCTTAAAATGACAACATTTAATTGTTGCTGGCTTACAGGTTCAGAAGGTCAGTCCATTATCATCAGGGCAGGAACGTGGCAGGATCCAGGTAGGGATGGTACAGGAGAAGCTGAGAGTTCTACATCTTCATCTGATGGCTGCTAGCAGAATACTCACTTCCATGCAGCTAGGGCTAGGGTATTAAGCCCACACCCACAGTGTCACACCTATTCCAACAATGCCACTCCTACTCCAACAGGGCCATACGTTTTAATAGTGCCACTCCCTGGGCTGAGCATATACAAAGCATCACATTCCACTCCCCGTCCCCCATAGGCTTATTCAAACACATGAGTCTATGGGGTCCCTATCCAAACACAGCATAATAAAAAAATGCATTTAGTCCAACTACAAAAGTTCCATCTACAGCAGTCTCAACAAAGTTAAGAGTTCAAAGTTCAAAGTCTCTTCTGAGATTCATCCAATCACTTAATTGTGGTTCTCAAAGGAAGACAGGAAAGCCTTTGGGCAAACTCCAAGCTTGCATCTCCATGTCTGAAGTCAAAGCAGTCTTTAGATCTTCAACTCCTTTTCATCTTTGTTGACTGTAACTTTATTGACTTCTTTCTCTTAGGCTGGTTCTACTCTCTGTTAGCAGCTTTCCTTAGCAGATAGCCCACAGCTCTGGGTTTTTGAACATCTTGGGTTTTCCAAGGCAACTTCAATGTTATAGCTTCTTGTTTCAATGTCTTCGATCCACACATGAACTTCTAGGCTACTCATCTGGGCTTCTAACTTCTTCAGCTTTGCCCTCTGTAGCACTCTATGCTCAGGTCGATTCAGTCCACTGCTGTTGTTCTTGGTAATCATTTCATGGTACTGGCATCTACAATACGTTGGAGATTTCTGCTGCAACTAGGCTTTACCAATAGCCTCTCATAGGCTCTCTTAATGGTGCCAACCCTCAAATCCTTCGCATGACTCCTTTAGTCCTGGGCCATCAACTGCAACTGAGGCTGCACCTTCACCAATGGCCTTCCATGGACTTTCACAGTGCTGAGCCTCAGCTGCTATTCATGAACGTTTCATGCTTTCAAAACCAGTACCATCCGGGTGACTCTTACATATTACCAAGTACACCTACAGCAGAAGGTACAACCTTGGCTACCTCTAACACAGATTCTTTGTATTCTCAAAAAACACTTCCCAGAATATTTCACCTCAGTGATGCTGATCTCTTTTTAATCACCACTAATTTCTTAGCTCTAACTAACCAGAATCAATTGTCCCAGCAGTCCCTTCTATTCTGGACCCTAAAGCCAGGGCCACATGGTCAAAGCTGCCAAGTTCTGCTACTTGCTGGGGCTGGAGTATGGCCCCCTTGTTCTATTACATTATCATTAGCTTTCTGTTTTCTAACTCCTTCACTGCCTAAGCTTGGCTACCCTGGAACTTGCTCCATAGATTGATTTTTGAGCTCAGAGATCTGTATGCCTGTCTCCTAAACACTGTGATTAAAGCTGTGGTCCACCAAGCCTCAATTATGTTTTTTTTTTCACCTATAACTTGCTCCATTCTAGACTGGCCTTCAACTCAACAGATCTGCTTGTCTTTGCCTCTTGGGATTAAAGGCTTATTCTACCATGCCTAGACCTAAATTTAGATGGGTGGAATCTCGTCCCAAGGTCACTACTCCCTTGATTCAATTTAATATCCTTGATCAAAGGATTTAGCTCCATTTCACTTCCTAGTGTCCCTTTAATACTAAAAGCATATATTTTGTATTTTTTCCTTTCTCAGCTTGCTACATTTGTTCAAAACACTCTTTGTAAGATTTAATACAAGAACAAAGACTCTGCTGGGCTTTTTGAGACTTCTTTTGTCAATGCAGTTAATCTGAGTCTCTTTGCCTTAGCCTCAGGAAGATTCTTTGGACAAAGGCAAAAATCAGGCCCATTCTTCACCAAACATCACAAAACAGTCTCTTGGTCAATATTAAACTTCTTCTCCACTGAAACCTCTTGGGCCAGCAGATCTACACAGTTTAAATGACCCTCAGCACATTGTTTTCCATATTCCTACCAGGTTTCCCCATTAAACCTCACTTAAAGCATTCCATGGCTTTCCAAATCCAAAGCCCCCAAATCCACATTCTTCCAAACTGTCTTAGATTGGGTCTTATTGCTGTGAACAGACACCATGACCAATGTAAGTTTTATAAAGGACATTTAATTGGGGCTGGCTTACAGGTTCAGAGGTTCAGTCCATTATCATCAAGGTGGGAGCATGGCAGCATCCAGGCAGGCATAGTGCAGGAGGAGTTGAGTTCTATATCTTCACCAAAAGGAAGCCAGGAACAGACTCAGCATCCTAGGAGGAGTTAGGAGGAGGGTCTCCAAGCCTATCCCACAGTGACACACTTCCTCCAACAAGGCCACACTTTCTAATAGTGCCACTCCCTGGGCCAAGCATAAGCAAACCATCACACAAACAAAAGCATGGTCAGGCCTATCACAGCAATACCCCCGTCCTGGTATCAACTTCTGTCTTAGTGTTTTACTGCTGTGAACAGACACCATGACCAAGGCAACTCTTATAATGGCAACATTTAATTGGGGCTGGCTTAAAGGATCAGAGAGTCAGCCCATTATCCTCCAGGCAGGAACATGGCAGCATTTAGGTAGGGATGGTACAGGAGGAGCTGAGATTTCTACATCTTCATCTGCTGGCTGCTAGCAGAATACCCACTTTCATGCAGTTAGGGCTAGGGTATTAAGCTCACTCCCATGGTGACACACCTACTGCAACAAGGCCACACCTTCTAATAGTGCCACTCCCTGGGCTGAGCATATACAAACCATCACACCAGGTATTTAGGTCTATCACAATATATGCCTAGAAATCAAATTTTTGCTAGATGGATTCGATGGTGAATTTGGCAAGGAAAACAAAAGGATGGAATGTAGAAGAGAAAAGGACAGCAGTGGCTGGAAATTTGACAGATAGCTCCAGAGTCATGCAAGTCTAGACCGAGGCAGATTAAGTGTGTACTTATGTCTCCTTTCTAGCTCTATGTGGCTCCTGTTTCTTCATATGTTGGAGAAGTGTAAGTTTCTCGAATGTACTTTCAAAGATGTACAGCTTTTAATAATAGGGGTTCTACTCTATGACCTAATAAGCCCAAGTCCTACCTCTTAATGCTTTGGCTGAGAGAAGAATTAGGAGTGCCCTCTGTGAGTGAATGAGGGGAGAGCAGGCCAGGACATGTGTTGGCATATGTACTTGAGATAGACAAGAGAACCAAGACCAAACACTTTTTGAGGTGATTTGGAATGACTAATGCTGAGAACAAAATCTATTTGGTGTATTCTGGGTTCAGATAAAGGTTTTGCAGAGTAGAGTGCTCATGACAAGTGAGCATGGATGGGAAGGAGCTAGATGGAAACTTGGAAAACTAGGCTCAAATTATTCCATTATCCATGCTGTGCAGAGCCATTGAGATTTTCTTTTTTAAATAGGAAAAGAAAAAGACATGCTCAAAATGGGGGCAGGCAGAATGAATGGTATTTTGAGATCAGAAAGCAAGACCTTGAGTTAATAAGAGCTTTTGAACACAAGATAATTGATAAACTTGAGTTCATTTTGTGGGTCTTTGTGGTGCTTCTCATCGAACCCTCCAAAGTTCTTTAACACCAATTCACTAGAAGTTCGTCTTAGCCTCCTCAAGTATTTGGAAACAAATTTCTCTTGTAGCTGTGTAAACTCAAGAAAATTCCTTTATTTTTCTGATGTTTGTGTTTCTGTCTTAGGATATCAGTAGAGTGGCTGGAAAGATGACTCTGCACTTAGTACTTTCTACTCTTGACTGGTACTGATTCCTAGTACCCTTGTGCATTTAAAAACTGCTAGAGATTCCGACTCCAAGCTATCAGAACCCTTCTCTAGCTTTCACAGGTACCTGTGTTTACACACACACACACACACACACACACACACACACACACACACACACACAAACATATCTTCTTTCAAAAAGGAATTGACACAATATATTGTTCCTTTTGACTCTTCATAGGTTCATGTCTTACTCAGTATCATGTTAACTACTGACTTTGTTTTCTTATTTATTTTTTCAGACTTAGTTCTTGGAAGAGCAAACATCTTGCTTGATGAGCAAAAGGAGGTGCACTTATTTACTTACGTGCACTCACCCCAATTACCATTATGATATTTACTTACTGAGCACTTTACTAAGTAGGACTTTAAAACGGGAACTATCTTTTTAGTGGTATTGTTGTATAAATTAATGCCATTATTTCCAAGTATTTTAGAGATATGCAGTTTATTAAATATTTCTTAAACCCATGGTCAATGTTCAAATATAAATTCATTTCTAGGCAACTAAAATGGAGGCCAAATTGTTTCCCTGCCTTCAGAATCCCGTTTCCAAACCTTGCTGCTACAAAAGCAAAACCATTTATTTTGCAAAAGGTTTATCAGAGATCTAATTATGGCATCAAGTGGGGTGGTGTTCAGAACAGGCTGAATGATAAATAACGAGAAAGAATAATCCAATAATTATTTAAAGTAGTGGGTGTTAGCGTCCACTCTGATTTCATGATGGTGGTAGCTGGGGAAAGCTTCAAAGTAACAATACACATCCAGCCATTGAGGATATTTTAGTCTTCTATTCATAGTTTATTTCATTACAAAAGTCCAGTGGATTTGATCTGTTTTTCAATTATCCCAGCCACTTACTTGTCGGTATTGTGCCTGGATGTTCCACGTGTGCGGCAGGCCCTGTGCACTATTATCCTGACCAACAAAAGACAATTATTACTTTCTAAAAAAGCTTTAGATGGAACTGCCCTGACAATAGGCACAGGTAATCAGAGGTATAATCACATTCTGCGGGAAATCTGTGCCCATAGAATGAACAGGAACAAACACGGATCGGTCTTTGAAGTTCATTTTCATGTAAACATCAAATGGTGCTGTCAGGGTTTCCACCCAAGGTTTGAAGTGTAAATGTGCAGCGTCCGCTCTGGGTCAAGCAATGACTCAATTTTAGTGTGAATGTGCTTGCAAAATATATGATTTCTCAAGTTTTAAGCTGCCGTCTTCTAAGGCCATTGGAATATGATGACTGCTCTGCTTATAGGAAGAAGCACATGATGATATCCTTTGTGACACAGACACATTTAGTGTGAATTGAATCACACACTTAAAAGATAGTGACTCAGAGAAGTAGGCTGGCAATAGGCTGGTGCCAGAGGCAGGTTCTGGTTTCATGTTCTTACAGAGGCACTCCAGAAAGATCACAAACTTGTTTCAGAGAAGCAGCGGCCTAGCAGCAGATTCGCCACAGCCTTACCAATGTCTGGATGATGCCCTTCCAGCAAGAGTGGGACCTGAGCTCTCCCAGGTAAATTGAAAGCAAGTTTTTCATGCTGAAAACCAACAATGACAGATTTCGAACTGTGCCATTGTTGCTGGGAGTTACGATAGACCTAGATAACTATACACTGAAGAATGGCAACTCTCAACTGCCTGAAGACATTTTCCTTTGGTGGCTTGGCAGAGAGACTATCTCTGCTGCCAGTCATTTCTTTAAGGTGGTTTCTGAGCCTCACACACTACTGATTATTTGCACCCGATAGCTCTTTGCTGTGGGGTGATGTTCTCGTCATTGTGGGTTTTTAATAGCGTCTCCGGCCTTTACTTCCTAGACACCATGTCCCAAATGTGAACAACCACACCGGTCTCCATGAATTATTAAAGGTTCCTTGGAAGCAAAATCCCCCTGCCTGGGAATCACTGCTTTAAGGAGGAATTCCTTGGTACTCCCTTAAATTCCCATTAAAGCCAAACACTTATTCTGTGGTAGAACGACTCTAGGAACATCTTAACCTCCACCCAATGCCTGATTTGAAGATAAATCTCTAAAGACTATGTGTGGCCAGTCAAATTGATGAATGGAAGTCATAAAGTTCATGGGGAGAAATTGCCCCCGACATTCTTGGGCAGCCTAGAAATTTCACGTGAGGAAATCCAGATGACCAGAAGTCAGGATGACCAGGACTTTCTCTGCTCTCGAGGTAGCAAAGCAATATGGATCAGTTTCCCAAAACTGCCAGAAACATGCTGACCAATGGGGTTGGCTGGAGGAGATTAGGCTTCAATTCATTGAGTGAGGCAGGAAGCAGGTTTGGGTCACCCTTGGACCAAAGAAAGAATATATGTTCTCACATTTATTGATTGATCGATTGATCGATTGATTGATTGATTGCATCTGAGGAGTGTCTGAGAAAACAGGTGGCAGAGTCTCCCATTTCCCCATCCTCATTATGCCCAGTGGTGCTCCACTGAGCCTGCAGAATACAGTGGAGGCAGGGCCAACTCTCTCTCTCTCTCTCACTCTCTCTCTCTCTCTCTCTCTCTCTCTCTCTCTCTCTCAATAGCACTTAATGGAAATACTGGTACTTGAAAGTTTGGCAGAAACACACACACACACACACACACACACACACACACACACACACACACACACACACACAACCACCCAGGGTGCAGGGCATGAGAGCATACACTGTGGAAGGGTCTATAGATAATGCAGAATACTTAAACACTGCCATAGGTGTTTACGGGAACTAGAGAGACAGCATTTCAATGGGAACATCTGAAAAATTGTTTGCCCTGCAAATCTCTTGTTTCTTACCTTGGCCCCTCTAATGTGTATTAATGAACTCTGGACACAGAAGATATATCTTTCATTTTTCTTAGCCCCTTATGCTTCTTTGGTACCTGGGTCCTTTGTCTTTTGAGGCTTAAATATATATGTTGCTGTGAAAAATCAGGTCCCAGGACAGGATTTGAGTAGGAATATCAGTGAGTACAAGTCATCTATTAATTCAGTATTGATTTATTGGTTCTGAGATATGACTGCAAGAGAATGCTGATCCTATTCTAAACAAAATGCTTCTTTTTATTCTAAAAGAAAATCGGGTATTTTAAAAGAAAAACTTTTTGTTACTGTTTTTGGTGAATTTCACAACATGCACCCCAATCCCACTTATTTCCTCTCCTCACTTCATATCCACCTTCTGCCCTTGCAACCTCCACAAAATAGCAAAAAAAAAAAAAAGAATAAAAGTAAAAACAAACAATAAAAAAACCAAAACAAAACAAAAAACCATCTTGTCATGGAAGTTGTAATGTGTCACAGTGTGTCTCACAGTATACTCTTTTGTCCATACATCTTTACTTGCAAATATTCATTACATTGAGTCACTGGCCTGGTTTGAGGCCTTTGGTTTCTGCTACTCTATCAATACTGGATCCTCACAGGGACTCCTCTTGGATGTCCTGTTGTTGCCCTGTGTCATGGAGATCCTGCAGCTTTGAATATTAGGACTTGCCCCTTCATGTGCTTCAATAGTTCCTAGATGGGGTGGGACAACACAAAGCCCTGGTTCTGGGCCTGGACAGTAGCCGAGTTGGTAGCTCTCTGGCACCCACACCACCAGGGCCAGCTCCTTAGTATTGCTTTGGTTGGCACAAGGTTGGCAAGGAGTGAGGCCAGCTCTCCTGCTCAAGCCCTTATAGGTGATGAGTGGCTTGAGAGGGATGGCATCTCCCTTTCACCCATACCACATGGCAGATGAGGGACAGAGCCAGCTTACCTGCACCCCAGCTAACAAGGCCAGCTCTTCTGTGCTACTCAGGTGTGACCCAGGGCCTGTACCCAGTGGGACCAGCTCTGCACAGTCCTTGGACACCAGCATGTTCCCAGGTGACAGTCCAGACCAGGGATATCTGCATGGCCTTTGTTGGTAATGTGACCCATGGACATCGACACAGACGCCTGCTGCTGCGAGACCACAGACCCAGACATGGCTCTCAGTGACAGCATGGGCCAGGATTTCATCATGTCCTCACGTGGCAGGGGAGGCTACTCACATCAGGCTCTCTACCTTCTCGTCTCCAGTTCCACCTCACTGCATAGTGTAAAAACTGTTCCTCTTGCTTTTCTCCTCATTTTCTACCACATGCTTGCACATTGTAGTGGTTTTCATTGCTGGTAGGCCTCTGAGTATCTTTTGTCAGCTGGTCCTATTAAAAATCAGTTAATTTAAAGGGAATTGGGCCAAGAGATGATGAAAACCACATGTCATTTCAGCCAGTATCAACAAGCTGGTATTGTTATGTCAACTTTCAATTCCACATGAGTAATTTTCCTTCCTCTTCTGTATGTATACATGTGGTGTGTGCATGCATGTGTTCATTGCATGTGTGAGAGTGTATGTCTGTGTGTGTGTGTGTGTGTGTGTGCGTGTGGAGGGAAACTTGAGGGTGGTATCAGGTGTCTTTCTCAGTTGTTTCCACCATGTATACGGAGGTGGAGTTTTGCTGAATCTGGAGCTTGATTGGAAGAGTCCTTGTCTCATCTCTTGCACTGTAGGATTACAGGTGGGCCACTGTGCGAACCTGGATTTCTTCATGTGTTCTGGGGATCTGAACTCTGGTTCTCAGGCTTGGGAGGCAAGTGCCTTACCTGTTGAGCCATGTGCCTGGTCTGTGTATGGGTACTTTTGTAAAATTAGATAAAAAAATCAATGTAAAAAATCAATTTTGTAGTTCAATTTCTTTGCTCGCGCGCGCGCGCGCGTGTGTGTGTGTGTTGTGTGTGCATGAGAGAGAGAGAGACAGAGAGAGACAGAGACAGAGACAGAGACAGAGACAGACAGACAGACAGACAGATAGATAGATAGATAGATTACATGTGTGTACATGAATATAGAGGACAAAGGTCGTTCTCAGATATCTTTCCTCAGGAAATGTCACCTTTTCTGCTTTTATGGTTGTCTAATGAATCTTAAGATCTACCTGTCTTTGCTATTCCAACACTGGGGTTACAAGCATACAACATCGCACATGGCTTTAATGCCTAAGTTCTGAGGATAGGACTGAGATCCCCATGCTTGCACAACAATCACTTTGCTGTCTGAGATACCTCCTAACCCCTGGATTTACAAATATCACTAGGTATCTTTGAATAGAGCCAACCCGATGGTCCAGTGAGTAAAAGTGCTTGGTGCACAAGCCTGAGGACCTGAGTATGAATCCTGAAATTCATGATGGAAAGAGAATCAACTCATAAAAATTGTTCTCTGACCTCCACATGTGGACTGTGGTTTGCATATACCCACATTGACACCCTGTACATACACATTTAAAAATATTTGAACATAAAACTGGTAATGGTTCCATATTATTACATGAATTCACTGTGCCTTAGTCATTTTTTCAGTTTTAAGGTATTTAAATTGATTCTACTTAATGTAAAAAACCATATAAATAACGTTTTTATGATAAATGTTATTTTTTATTCATGCCATTGATTATTTGAAAGATTTCACCTTTTCTATATTTTGTTTAAATACCTGACCTATTTTTAATCTTTGACAGATTCATATCTCACTTCCCCACATCACCCTCCTACTTCCAAGTCATTTTTGTGAGACTCATTGAGTTTAATTAGGATTTCTTGCACGAGCATGGTGATGGTTGTTTACTGGAGTACAGGTAACTAATCAGTTGCTTTACTGCTGAAGAAAATGAGAAAGATTCTCCTAGCTACCATTTTTTTCAATATAATAGTTTCTTAGAGAGGGATGAGGGGTCTCCTAAGCCCTTCTCTTTTTAGCAATGCAAGGCTGATGGGTCTAGTCTTGTGCAGGTCTTATCTAGGTAAACACTGCTGTTGTGAGTTTGTTAAGTACCCGCTATGTCATGTCCAGAAGATACTTTTGTAGCTGCTCTTCCCAACCTTGGCCTCTAAAGATTTTTCTGTTCCTCTTCCATGATAATCCCTAAGCCCTGGGAGAGAAAGGACATGAAATTGATGCCACAGCTATGGCCATGCAATCCAGAGTCACTGATTGTTAGCATTTTGACCACTTGTGAATGTGTATATTAACTGCTGTCTACTGCAAGAAATGTCTCCTTGATGAGGGCTAAGAGTTGAGTTAATCTATGCTTATAAAAAATAGTATTCAAAAGAAATTCAACATTAATGCTATTTACAAAATGATAATGATAGGTTCTTTTTCAGGCCCATGACCTCTCCATCCATGGGTTCTTGGCTAGACTTACAGTACCAGATAGAAGTTTCTAACCTCAGAGGCTGCCATTTATTTTTCTAAATTCTGCATAGTGCAGGAAACAAAGGCACTTTTAGGCAAACATTGTTTGATTTAGTAAAT
Organism: Rattus norvegicus; assembly: GCF_021556685.1. Lineage (NCBI taxonomy): Eukaryota > Metazoa > Chordata > Mammalia > Rodentia > Muridae > Rattus > Rattus norvegicus. The sequence goes on along the minus strand of NC_141538.1, from coordinate 40,123,763 downwards.
ACCAGAGTTCCACCTACTGGTAGATTTTAAAATAGCAGACCAGAGCAGGAAGCTTAAGGAAATTTACTTTCTGCTTTGTGCTTTTATTGGAAGATGGGATTGCTCAGTTTTCTGCTCACATAGCTGCCATGTGCACTGCTTGATGTCCTGCCTCTGTCCTGCCAGGATACTCTTAACTCCCTGGAACTGTAAGCCAGATTAAACTCTTCCTTAAGTTGACTTCGGTCCTGTTGTTTACTCATAGCAACAGAAAAGTAACTAATACAGGAGTTAATATTAACATGACATCTTGAACATAAACAAGAAAAGAAAGGTTATGGTTTAAAATGATACGACTGTATGTCAAGTTGACAAGAGATCAATTGTGTCAGTTAACTTGTGTCATTGACACAAACTAGTCACTTGGGAAGAGGGAACGTCAATTGAGGAATTGCCTCTACCATATTGACTAGTGGGCATATCGGTGGAGGAATTTTCTTTTAGGAGATGCTATCTCTGGGAAGGTGGTTGTGGATTGTATAATTAAGCAAGCTGAGTAAGCCAAAAGAGTTAAACAATAAGAAGCATTCCTCTGTGCTCTCTGCTCTGGTTCTTTTTTTCTCTAGGTCCCTTCTGTGAATTTCTGCCTTGGCTTTTCTTGATGACAGCTAGATTTATCCTGTAAGGTAAATGAACATTTTACTTCTCATGTTATTTTGAGATATGATGCTTATTACAACTATAGGAATGTAAGTAGGAACTAATGATATAAACTGGTATCTTAGATAGCCCATATTATTTATTTTAAAAGCATTTATTTATTTATACATTTATTTATTCATTCATTTGTACAGACAGAGTCTAGCTGTGTAGCCCAGATTAGCCTTGGGTACCTCATGCTAGCCTTGAACTCCTGACTCTCCTCACCACTTCCAGTACTGGTGTTAAATGCGTGTACTATCACACCCCTCACATACGTTTTAATTGCAAAGTTCCTAGAGAGTTGTCCTTGTTTTTTCTGGTGCCTGACTCTACCATATGTGCCTTTTTTTTAAAGTTTAAAATACAGATTTTCTTTTTTTATTGGATATTTTACATATTTATATTTCAAATGTTATCACCTTTCCCTGTTTCCCCTCTCCCATCCCTTCTCCCCCTGCTTCTATGAGAGTGCCCACCCTCCTATCTACCCACTCCCACCTCAACACCCTGGCATTCCCCCACACTGGGAAAACCAGCCTTCACAGGATCAAGAGCTTCTCCTATTGATGCCAGGCAATATCATCCTCTGCTACATATGCGGCTGGAACCATGGGTCCCTCTATGTGTACTCTTTGGTTGGTAGTTTAGTTCCTGGGAACTCTGGGGGGGGGGTCTGGTTGGTTGATATTGTTGTTCTTCTTATAGGGTTGCAAACTCCTTCAGCTCCTTTAGTCCTTTCTCTAACTCCTCTACTGGGGGTTCCTATGCTCAGTTTGATGGTTTAGCTGAAAGCATTTACATCTGTATCAGTAAGGCTCTGGCAGAGCCTCTCAGGAGACATCCATATCAGGCTCCTGTCAGCAAGCACTTCTTGGCATCAGCAATAGTGACTGGGGTTGGTGGCTGCATATGGGATGGATCCCCATGTGGGGCAGTCTCTGGATGGCCTTTCCTTCAGTCTCTGCTCCACTCTTTGTTCCTGTATTTCCTTTCTTTCTTTCTTTCTTTCTTTCTTTCTTTTTATTAACTTGAGTATTTCTTATTTACATTTCGAATGTTATTCCCTTTCCCGGTTTCCCGGCAAACATCCCCCTAATCCCTCCCCCTCCCCTTCTTTATGGGTGTTCCCCTCCCCACCCTCCCCCCATTGCCGCCCTCCCCCCAACAATCTAGTTCACTGGGGGTTCAGTCTTAGCAGGACCAAGGGCTTCCCCTTCCACTGGTGCTCTTACTAGGATATTCATTGCTACCTATGAGGTCAGAGTCCAGGGTCAGTTCATGTATAGTCTTTAGGTAGTGGCTTAGTCCCTGGAAGCTCTAGTTGCTTGGCATTGTTGTACTTATGGGGTCTCGAGCCCCTTCAAGCTCTTCCAGTTCTTTCTCTGATTCCTTCAACGGGGGTCCTATTCTCAGTTCAGTGGTTTGCTGCTGGCATTCGCCTCTGTGTTTGCTGTATTCTGGCTGTGTCTCTCAGGAGAGATCTACATCCAGCTCCTGTCGACCTGCACTTCTTTGCTTCATCCATCTTGTCTAATTGGGTGGCTGTATATGTATGGGCCACATGTGGGGCAGGCTCTGAATGGGTGTTCCTTCTGTGTCTGTTTTAATCTATGCCTCTCTATTCCCTGCCAAGGGTATTCTTGTTCCCCCTTTTAAAGAAGGAGTGAAGAATTCACATTTTGATCATCCGTCTTGAGTTTCATGTGTTCTATGCATCTAGGGTAATTCAAGCATTTGGGCTAATAGCCACTTATCAATGAGTGCATACCATGTGTGTTTTTCTGTGATTGGGTTACCTCACTCAGGATGATATTTTCCAGTTCCAACCATTTGTCTATGAATTTCATAAAGTCGTTGTTTTTGATAGCTGAGTAATATTCCATTGTGTAGATGTACCACATTTTCTGTATCCATTCCTCTGTTGAAGGGCATCTATAAGTATTTTGTTCCCCCTTCTAAGAAGGACTGAAACATCCACATTTTGGTCTTCCTTCTTCTTGAGCTTCACATGGTTTGTGAATTGTATGTTGGTTATTTTGAGCTTTTGGGCTAACGTCACTTATCAGTGCATACCATGTGTGTTCTTTTGTGACTGGGTTGCCTCACTTAGGATTATATTTTTCAGTTCCATCCATTTGCCTAAGAATTTCATGAAGTCATTGTTTTTAGTAGCTGTGTAGTACTCCATTGTGTAAATGTACCACATTTCCTGTATCCATTTCTCTGTTGAGGCTATAATAGCTTCTGGCTATTATAAATAAGGCTGCTATGAGCATAGTGGAGCATGTGTCCTTGTTATATGTTTGAGTATCTTTTGGGTATATACCTAGGAGTGGTATAGCTGGGTCCTCAGTTAGTACTATGTTCAATTTTTGGAGGAACCACCAGATTGATTTCCAGAGTGCTTGTACCAGATTGCAATCCCACCAACAATGAAGGAGTGTTCCTTTCTCCACATCCTTGCCAGCATCTGTTGTCACTTGAGTTTTTTTATCTTAGCCATTCTGACTGGTGTGAGGTGGAATCTCAGAGTTGTTTTGACCTTTTATCTTTTATCTCTCATCATGATTTCATTCACATGTCTTCTGACTTCTAGTTTAACATGTCTAGCCTGAACATCTTCTCCAAGCTTTAAACCTGACTTGTACTGCCAAAAGAACTTCCGATTGTTATCCCAAAGTAATGAAATGCATTTTGGTCTTCCCCAAGTTATTTGTTGATACCATTTCCTCCTATAGTAAGTTAAGTAACAATTTGAATACCATTAAATATTTTCTCTAATCTACAAAGCTCAATCATTCATTAAGTAGTCTTGAACTTAATTTACAAAAATTTCCATCTATGTCTTCCCTCTTTCCTATGCTGTTAGAGTGTCAGTTCATGGCTTTGGATATTTAATTATTTCATTTAGTGCACAGTAATTCTTCCTAATACTTGCTAGACTGTGCCTCTAGTCACATCCTATCCTGTTGCTAGAATTATTTTTAAATACAAACCCTGTGCTACTTTCCGACAGGAACTGTTTAGAGGAGTCCCATGACTTTTAGGACTAAGAAGTGTTTCATCGTTGTTGTTAAGAATTTTCATTACTTTTGCTTCTCCAGACTCCTCAAAGTCATTAGTATCATTTCATTCTTTCCTGACCTTTTTCTTTCCTGGGTATCCTTTTATCCATGTGTATTTAGAAACCAGAGTAAGTTGAATTCTTTTATATGTTTGAACCTCTATGTAAACTATTTTCTTATCTTGGAATTCTAGCTTATTCCATACCAACCCATCTTGTGGCTCTTCCACCATCCCTTCCTGTACTGGAAATGGAACCTAGGGCCTCATGAATGCTAGGAAAACAGTCTATCACTTCAGTATGTCTCTAATATGTCTTCTCACTTTATGTTTAAGACCCAACTTAGGTTCCTGTGGTAGATTTCTTTCTGTCTCAAGGTAGAGTTAGAGGTCTCTCATCTTGGCTGGCATCAATCTTGCACTCCACTCTTCTTCTTCTGTACTGTGATTTCCTTACTGTCTGACTAGAGGATGGATATCTCTTGAAAGAAGTGACATGGTACAGCCCCCTCAACCTTACTATTCCAAGATCCCAGCACAGTGCCTAATGTAAAGAGGTTTAGTAACTGTAAACTTAAACAGTCATTCCTATAAGCAAAAAGTGCCATGGCTTCTTCCGAGGCTGGGGTATGGTTCAGTTCTTTAGCAAATGTCTGAAAAGGCCAAACCAATTTTGCTGCAGCACTATCACAGTTTGGGTAAATACAAATGGCAGAATAGACTAATTCATTCACTCTAGTCAGCTGCTCTGAGTGCTGCTGGCAGGACAACCTGCCCTTTCTTGTTTCATTTACGGGTGTTGCGATAGCTAAGCTTTCTGCTGTTTAGGAGAAATCACTTCAAATAGCTCCGGAGACAAGGCTTGATAATTTTAGTGAAGGACTTATCATTTGAAATATACAAAGCTACTGTGAAATGAGAGCAAATAACTGAGCCTCGGGGAGTAATAATTACTTTCATTCTGCAATTTCAGATGATATAAGGGAGAAGTAACAGGAGTGGAAGTTTCAGACACTGATGCAGCATAAACAAGAAGCAGGATGAGACAATGTCAACCCATCTCAACTTTATTTCCTCAAAAATAACAGAGGTGATACAGTATTTTGGACTCTATGAAAAGGATTTAAGGTGTATATGCATGGCAAATTGTCTAGTTTATACCCCTTAACATTATCTTTAAGTCTATTCCTGTCAAGAAATCCCTAAGAAATTTAGGCCAAGTGATGTAAGTTGTTAATTTTTTATGTCTATCTGTATGATCTTCATTGGAATTTGCAATTCTGGAATCAAGAAGCTAAAATGATTAGATTCTAGTGAGGCATGTCTTCAAGACTTCAGATCACCTAATTTTCCCAGTAGCTTTCTAGGCAAGAAGTACAAGAGAGCTTTCTGATATTCCTTTTATAAGGATATAGCCCCACTAAAAAGGGATGTAACTCCCAGCATATAGCCATAGCATTGGGAAGGAGGATTCGAATAAACCTGGCAGGAGAGTACAAAAATTCACCAAATTACATCTACTAAATATCTGGGGATCAAACAGTATTCTTTTTAAGCAATCCACAGATAGGGCTATGAGGTGGATCAGTGGAAAAGTTCTCTGACAATGCGAGTTTTATCTCCTGTAGCCACATGATGACAGGTGGAAACTGACTCCTGCAAGTTGTACTCCTGTCAGTACACACACACACACACACACACACACACACACACACACACACACACACACAGAGAGAGCAATGGAGGAACACATGCACACATAAATGTAATAAAAAAAACCCCATAGATAGAATTCTTACCAGGGAAGCAGGTGGGCTAACTGTTCATCTTCACCTCACCGTCCATCCCTTCAATGCCATCCCCTGGGCATATCCCTAACTCTGCAGCACCTCACCCCTTTAATTTTCTTCCCTTCACCTACATCTCTAATGGATCCCACAGATCTTCACCTCCTAACCTTTCTGCTCCAACACTTTGCTTTATCTCAGACCCAACTCTAGCAGACTCTCCCTGGAAACACAGGAGCCACTCTAGTAAGGGGTGCAGGTAGGGTAGCCGCAGATCTTCACCTCTCCATCTGCTCCCCCAAATCCCATCCCCCAGTTTCTGCAATAGAACACTTGCTACAGCTTCCATCACCACATCTCCAGATGATCTCATAGATTTTCCTCTCTTAACCTCTCTTCCCCACTCTTGTTGCCCAGTCCTCAAATGCAATAGCTACTTCCTGGGAATCCACAGGCCACTCCTGCCACAGAAGCAGTAGTTGACTCAAGATCTGCACTTTTCCTTCTGTTCTTCCATATCCAAGCCCTGAGTCTCATGCCCAGATCTATAGCTGTAGATCACATAGATTTTCCCATCCAAATTTCATTCTTCCTACATATGGTTTGATCCCCCCCCCCGACCCCGGTTCCAATAAGCACTCCCTGGAAAAGCACAGGCCACTATGACAAGGGAAGTATGTTTGATAACTGCAGATCTCTTCCTCCATTTCTATAAGCCCAATCCCCCAGTCTCTTGACTCTGTCTAGAAGACTTTCTGCTATGGCTTCTACTCACTCTCTGCCTCTATTCCTATGGGACTAAGTAGAGACTGGTGGAAAACCCTGCTTTGCTCCCTCTTGTGAATTCCCTCCACCCATAAGTAACAACTTTCAATTCCAGAAATACATTTTATTTGTAACGCAGTGAGCAAACCAATCAGGACCTCAAAAGAATTTCCAATGAGGCTACACTCAGTCACTACACTTGCCTAAGAACTAGAGATATAACAGAAACCAAGGAATAAATAAACCAAGGAATAAACTCACCCAACCAAGATAAGAAAAGATATCAGCACCTAACATTACAATCTTCCCAAGTCTAGATGTGTAGACACCAGCACAAAAACATGACCAATAAAGTCAGGACAATGTGTCTCCATTAGAGCCCAGCAAACCTACCACGGCAGGCCCTGAATATGCCAACATAGTTGAAAGCACAAGAAAAAGACCCTTAATACAATCTTTACAAATATCGTAGAGGTAAAGAGGAAATGAATAAACCCTAAACCCTGTAAAGAAATCTATGAAAACATAAACAGTGGAAATAAATGAAAAAAAAAATTCAAGACCTGAAAGTGGGAGTGGAATTATCAAAGAAAACCCAAACTGAGGGAAATGTGGAAATGAAACATTTTGAAATGAAAAGGAACCAGAGAGGCAAGTGTCACCAACAGAATACAAGAGATGGAAGAAAGAATCTCAGATATTGAAGGCAAAATAGAAGAAATGGATACCTCGGCCAAAAAAAGTATTAAATTTAAAAACGTTCTGGCACAAAACATCCAGGAAATGTGAGACTATGAAAAGACCAAATCTAAGAATAATTGGAATAATGTAAAAAATGTCAGAAATATTTTCAACAAGACATAGAAGAAAATTTCCCTAACCTAAATAAGGAAGTAGAAGAAGCATATAAGACTATTCCCACTTTCTTTCCTATCAGGTTCTGTGAATCTGGTGTTATGTTGACGTCTTAATCCATTTGGGGTTGAGTTTTGTGAAGGGTAATAAATATTCATCTATTTGGATTTTTCTAAAGGGATCCAACCAGTTTGATCAGTAGCATTTGGTGAAGATGCTGTTCTTTTTACAGAGTGTATCATTACAAACAAATCAGGTGTCCATAGGTATGTGGATTTATGTCTGAGCCTTCTATTCAATTTCATTAATCATGCTTCTGTTTTGTTCCAATGCAATGCTATTTTTATTATTTTTGTAGCACAACTTGAAATCAATACTTCCAGCATTCTTTGATTATTTAGGATTGTCTCAGCTATCCTGTTTGTTCTGTGTGTGTGTTTCCATATGAAGATGAAAATTGTTCTTTCAATAACTGTGAAGAATTGTGTTAAGATTTTGATCAGGATTAGATTTGTGTAATAGTCACGTTTACAATATTAATTATACCAATTCATAAACATGGAGTATCTTTTCACCTTCTGATATTTCTTCAATTTCTTTCTTCAATGATATGAAGAATTTTTATCATACAGGTATTTCACTTCTTTAGTTAGAGATATTTACATTATTAGAGGCCCTGACCCTAACATCCTAACTTTAACTCTAACCCTAATCCTTAACCCTAACCCTAACCTCTAATCTCTAACCGTAACCCTGAACTCTAACCTTGCATACAAGTGACCAAAATCCACACAGTGGCCAATTTGCAAAAACTAATGTACTTCTATTATAGTAATATTTAAATCTGCTTTACAATAGAAAGAACCGGTTTTAGCATCCAACCCTGAAGTTATCTGCATCAGAACTGCAGTCCATAGGTTCCTAGGAAAAGGAGTTTTATTAAGAACACAGTTAAGATGAGTGTCGTTTCACAAAAGAACTCTCTTATACCAATTGTTATCAGTGAGATGAACTGTAAGTGAAGTGATGATTGATTTACAAGAAAGCAGAGTACACGAGATTAAGTATCACTGCACCAGGGCACAAATTGAACAAGAAAGGAATATGAGAACAGGACATAAGAATATGTAATACAGTTGGATGCATTTTTAAATACCAGCAGTTGAGCAAGGCAGAGCAAAGGCAGACCTTAAGGACAGCCTGGTCTACAGAAAAGCTGGGAATATACAGAGAAAACTTGGGGGCAGGGGAGAGAAAAGAGAAAAGAATCACTAATTTTAGCAGCACATATTGGTAATTTTAGAAAACAAAAGCACAACTGGATAAAATAGACACCTATTTGCAAAAACCAATGTACTTCTACAGCAGTGAAAATTAAATCTGGTGTACAGTGAGATTTATAACTTTCCTCTTACAGCTCTGAAGTTGCTTGTATTAGAACAACAGGAAATATGTTCTAGGGTAAAATATGATTGTTAAGAAGAGAGAGAAAATAGTACTTTGCAGCAGTAAGAACTTAGTTTTACCAATGTACATAACAGAAGTGTATCTGAACAGACATTGTGATTGAATTATAACAAAGCAGAGAAATGAGAATATTATATTCGTACACCAGGGCACTGAAACAGCACACAGTGATATCTTTGGAAAACTCATGATCAAGTGACTAAAACACACACAGTGACCTCTCTGCAGACAGCAATTTTCTTCTACTGTAGTGATGTTTAAATCCTGTTTACAAGAAAATGGATCTGTTTACCATCCAGAACAATGAGGTTGCCTGCACCAGAACAACCTTGAGTATGATGCTAGTGGGTTTGGTAAACTGATGTTTAAATCCTGTTTGCAAGAAAATGGATCTGTTTACTACCCAGAACAATGAGGAGGTTGTTTGCATCAGAACAACCTTGAGTATGATTCTAGTTGGTTTTGTAAGAACAGAGTAAAGAATGGCAGTACTTTTATATCCCTGTGGAATAGGTTTTACTTGGTCTGATTTCTAACAAGCTGAAGAGTGTCTACAGCCTGGTTTGCCTGTCTGCCCTCACGGATGCTATTAAAGCTTTGTTTTGTTGAACAGTCAGATCCCCCACTCTGGTGCCTTGAAGAAGATGAGTAAATACAATGCTTTTTTTTTTTATTAACTCGAGAATTTCTTATATACATTTCGAGTGTTATTCCCTTTCCCGGTCTCCGGGAAAACATCCCCCTCCCCCTCCCCTTCTTTATGGATGTTCCCCTCCCCATCCTCCCCCCATTGCCGCCCTCCCCGCAACAATCTAGTTCACTGGAGGCTCAGTCTTAGCAGGACCCAGGGCTTCCCCTTCCACTGGTGCTCTTACTAGGATATTCATTGCTACCTATGAGGTCAGAGTCCAGGGTCAGTCCATGTATAGTCTTTAGGTAGTGGCTTAGTCCCTGGAAGCTCTGGTTGCTTGGCATTGTTGTACATATGGGGTCTCGAGCCCCTTCAAGCTCTTCCAGTTCTTTCTCTGATTCCTTCAACGGGGGTCCTATTCTCAGTTCAGTGGTTTGCTGCTGGCATTCGCCTCTGTGTTTGCTGTATTCTGGCTGTGTCTCTCAGGAGCGATCTACATCCGGCTCCTGTCAGCCTGCACTTCTTTGCTTCATCCATCTTGTCTAATTGGATGGCTGTATATGTATGGGCCACATGTGGGGCAGGCTCTGAATGGGTGTTCCTTCTGTGTCTGTTTTAATCTTTGCCTCTCTATTCCCTGCCAAGGGTATTCTTGTTCCCCTTTTAAAGAAGGAGTGAAGCATTCACATTTTGATCATCCGTCTTGAGTTTCATTTGTTCTAGGCATCTAGAGTAATTCAAGCATTTGGGCTAATAGCCACTTATCAATGAGTGCATACCATGCGTGTTTTTCTGTGATTGGGTTACCTCACTCAGGATGATATTTTCCAGTTCCAACCATTTGCCTACGAATTTCATAAAGTCATTGTTTTTGGTAGCTGAGTAATATTCCATTGTGTAGATGTACCACTTTTTCTGTATCCATTCCTCTGTTGAAGGGCATCTGGGTTCTTTCCAGCTTCTGGCTATTATAAATAAGGCTGCGATGAACATAGTGGAGCACGTGTCTTTTTTATATGTTGGGGCATCTTTTGGGTATATGCCCAAGAGAGGTATAGCTGGATTCTCATGTCCAATTCTCTGAGGAACCTCCAGACTGATTTCCAGAATGGTTGTACCAGTCTGCAATCCCACCAACAATGGAGGAGTGTTCCTCTTTCTCCACATCCTCGCCAGCATCTGCTGTCACCTGAGTTTTTGATCTTAGCCATTCTCACTGGTGTGAGGTGAAATCTCAGGGTTGTTTTGATTTGCATTTCCCTTATGACTAAAGATGTTGAACATTTCTTTAGGTGTTTCTCAGCCATTCGGCATTCCTCAGCTGTGAATTCTTTGTTTAGCTCTGAACCCCATTTTTTAATAGGGTTATTTGTTTCCCTGCGGTCTAACTTCTTGAGTTCTTTGTATATTTTGGATATAAGGCCTCTATCAGTTGTAGGATTGGTAAAGATCTTTTCCCAATCTGTTGGTTGCCGTTTTGTCCTAACCACAGTGTCCTTTGCCTTACAGAATCTTTGCAGTTTTATGAGATCCCATTTGTCGATTCTTGATCTTAGAGCATAAGCCATTGGTGTTTTGTTCAGGAAATTTTTCCAGTGCCCATGTGTTTCAGATGCTTCCCTAGTTTTTCTTCTATTAGTTTGAGTGTGTCTGGTTTGATGTGGAGGTCCTTGATCCACTTGGACCTAAGCTTTGTACAGGGTGATAAGCATGGATCGATCTGCATTCTTCTACATGTTGACCTCCAGTTGAACCAGCACCATTTGCTGAAAATGCTGTCTTTTTTCCATTCGATGGTTTTGACTTCTTTGTCAAAAATCAAGTGACCATAGGTGTGTGGGTTCATTTCTGAGTCTTCAATTCTGTTCCATTGGTTTATCTGTCTGTCTCTGTACCAATACCATGCAGTTTTTATCACTATTGCTCGGTAATACTGCTTGAGTTCAGGGATAGTGATTCCCCCTGAAGTTCTTTTATTGTTGAGGATAGTTTTAGCTATCCTGGGTTTTTTGTTATTCCAGATGAATTTGCAAATTGTTCTGTCTAGCTCTTTGAAGAATTGGATTGGCATTTTGATGGGGATTGCATTAAAGGGGTCTCTTCTCTGTGACCCACAAATCTTTTGGCACTACCATTTTGGAAGCCAAAAAAAGGCTGGTAATTGACCAGAAAATAATTTTGTGGAAATTTGACCTGAAGTTAGTGAAATAAAACTTTGAAGAGTGAAAAAACGAGACAGTATTAAGTTTACAAAAACAAGTTCTTTGTCATGCCAGTGGGCACCACATAGATATAAATGTAAGAGAAATGTTTATAGAGAAATTGTAGTCCATCAACATGGTGGCTCTGGCAAGCGATCACATTCTAAACCTTCTAGGTCTGTGTGATGCAGATGGAATGAGACATCTTTAATCTCTCTGGCTAGAATACAGACATGCCCTAAGTACACCTGTATAATCTCCCCCAAATGAGGGTAATGTTAGTTTGTAGAAGATAGCAGCCATGTTTGAAAGTGATGGCTAATTGAGGAGCAAACAAAGTGTTGAACCAGAGAAAGATTTGATAGGATGTGTCAGAGATAGGATATGCTCAATCCTCATGAAAACAAACAGGAAAGAGAGGCTACTTAAGAGTAGCACAGAGTGAATCAAGGATGAAGAGTAGTTCAGGGAGTCTGGTTCATTTATGTTCAGCAATCCAGGGAAGTTCAGCTAGGTTCAGTTCAATGCAGTTTGGTGCAGTTCATTTGAATGCAGCTGAGTTCAGTTGAATTCATGCATTTCCATTTAGTTCCATGCAGCCAGTAGAGGTCAGTATAGTGAATTCAGAGGCAATTTTTCCAAGTAGAACAATTTAGTGAGAAACCAAGAGAAACAGATTTGAATCAGTCAGCTTGGAGAAGAATTTGAGGCAGAGCGGATGACTTGAACCAGCCATAGTTCAGAAAGAGCAATAAAGAGTGAGTTTGTCAAGCAGTACATCTCAAAGGCTGAAACATTCTAGGCTTAGGTTAGCAGACAGAGGCTGGAAACTGAAGCCTTCAAGGTTCAGGCTTGCAGAAGAATAGACTGTATAGAAGCTAGAAGCTTCCAGGCCTAGCCCAGGGATAGTTAGAAATGCTCCGAGCTCAGCTCAAGTTATGTATTTGTAAAGCTTGGGTATGTCTTTTATCTCATCCCTTCCTCTGAAATAAAAGTCACTCATATATTTACAGTGATAGATTACAGGAAAATAGGGGTCATGGCATTACTGTATTACAGCACCAGGCCAGTGAAGCAGTACACAGGGTTATCTTTGGAAAACTCAATCCCAAAAAACAAATATCACATGGTGACCTATTTGCAAATGACTATTTTCTTCTACTGTAGTGATATCCAAGCCCAAATGTAAGAAAGTGGACCTGTTTACTAGAACAACCCAGAATTTATCTGCATCAGAACTACAGCGTGTAATGCTTCTGGGTGAAGTGAATTTGGTAATAAAATGGTAGTAGTTTTGCAAAAGGAAAAACTTTCTCATACCAACTGACGTCACAAAGATGAACTGAAACAAAATTGGTTATGAAATTACTATAATGCTGAACAAGGACACTGAAGAGGAAAGGAATAAAAAGAATAGACCATAAGAATCCGTAATAGAGACACCCGTGGATCCCGGCCCGCAGCAGCTCTCTGCTCCCAGACCCCGTGGGAAAGAGACCTCACCGCCTGGTCAGGTGGGCACTCCTGAGGCTGCAGAGCAGAAGAGACCACCAACACTGCCCACCCCTGCCCACATCCCTGGCCCAAGAGGAAACTGTATAAGGCCTTTAGGCTCCCGTGGGGGAGGGCCCAGGAGCGGCAGGACCCCTGCCTGAGACACCACCGGAACCTGAAGGAAACAGACCGGATAAACATTCTCTGCACCCAAATCCCATGGGAGGGAGAGCTAAACCTTCAGAGAGGCAGACAAGCCTGGGAAACCAGAAGAGACTGCTCTCTGCAAACACATCTCGGACGCCAGAGGAAAACACCAAAGGCCATTTGGAACCCTGGTGCACTGAAGATCCCAGAAGGGGCGGCACAGGTCTTCCTGGTTGCTGCCGCCGCAAAGAGCCCGTGGGCAGCACCCCTCGAGCGAACTTGAGCCTCGGGACCACAGGTAAGACCAACTTGTATGCTGCAAGTGACCTGCCTGGTGAACTCAAGACACAGGCCCACAGGAACAGCTGAAGACCTGTACAGAGGAAAAACTACACGCACGAAAGCAGAACACTCTGTCCCCATAACTGGCTGAAAGAAAACAGTAAAACAGGTCTACAGCACTCCTGACACACAGGCTTATAGGGACAGTCTAGCCACTGTCAGAAATAGCAGAACAAAGTAACACTAGAGATAATCTGATGGCGAGAGGCAAGCGCAGGAACCCAAGCAACAGAAACCAAGACTACATGGCATCATCGGAGCCCAATTCTCCCACCAAAACAAACATGGAATGTCCAAACACACCAGAAAAGCAAGCTCTAGTTTCAAAATCATATTTGATCATGATGCTGGAGGACTTCAAGAAAGACGTGAAGAACTCCCTTAGAGAAACACAGGAAAACATTAATAAACAAGTAGAAGCCTACAGAGAGGAATCGCAAAAATGCCTGAAAGTTCCAGGAAAACATGAATAAACAAGTAGAAGCCCATAGAGAGGAGACACAAAAATCCCTGAAAGAATATCAGGAAATCATAAATAAACAAGTAGAAGCCCATAGAGAGGAGTCACAAAAATCCCTGAAAGAATTCCAGGAAAACACAATCAAACAGTTGAAGGAATTAAAAATGGAAATAGAAGCAATCAAGAAAGAACACATGGAAACAACCCTGGATATAGAAAACCAAAAGAAGAGACAAGGAGCTGTAGATACAAGCTTCACCAACAGAATACAAGAGATGGAAGAGAGAATCTCAGGAGCAGAAGATTCCATAGAAATCATTGACTCAACTGTCAAAGATAATGTAAAGCGGAAAAAGCTACTGGTCCAAAACATACAGGAAATCCAGGACTCAATGAGAAGATCAAACCTAAGGATAATAGGTATAGAAGAGAGTGAAGACTCACAGCTCAAAGGACCAGTAAATATCTTCAACAAAAATCATAGAAGAAAACTTCCTTAACCTAAAAAAAGAGATACCCATAGGCATACAAGAAGCCTACAGAACTCCAAATAGATTGGACCAGAAAAGAAACACCTCCCGTCACATAATAGTCAAAACACCAAACGCACAAAATAAAGAAAGAATATTAAAAGCAGTAAGGGAAAAAGGTCAAGTAACATATAAAGGCAGACCTATCAGAACCACACCAGACTTCTCGCCAGAAACTACGAAGGCCAGAAGATCCTGGACTGATGTCATACAGACCCTAAGAGAACACAAATGCCAGCCCAGGTTACTGTATCCGGCAAAACTCTCAATTAACATAGATGGAGAAACCAAGATATTCCATGACAAAACCAAATTTACACAATATCTTTCTACAAATCCAGCACTACAAAGGATAATAAATGGTAAAGCCGAACATAAGGAGGCAAGCTATACCCTAGAAGAAGCAAGAAACTAATCGTCTTGGCAACAAAACAAAGAGAATGAAAGCACACAAACATAACCTCACATCCAAATATGAATATAAAGGGAAACAATAATCACTATTCCTTAATATCTTTCAACATCAATGGCCTCAACTTGCCAATAAAAAGACATAGATTAACAAACTGGATACGCAACGAGGACCCTGCATTCTGCTGCCTACAGGAAACACACCTCAGAGACAAAGACAGACACTACCTCAGAGTGAAAGGCTGGAAAACAACTTTCCAAGCAAATGGTCAGAAGAAGCAAGCTGGAGTAGCCATTCTAATATCAAATAAAATCAATTTTCAACTAAAATTCATCAAAAAAGATAAGGAAGGACACTTCATATTCATCAAAGGAAAAATCCACCAAGATGAACTCTCAATCCTAAATATCTATGCCCCAAATACAAGGGCACCTACATACATAAAAGAAACCTTAGTAAAGCTCAAAACACACATTGCACCTCACACAATAATAGTAGGAGATTTCAACACCCCACTCTCATCAATGGACAGATCATGGAAACAGAAATTAAACAGAGATGGAGACAGACTAAGAGAAGTCATGAGCCAAATGGACTTAACAGATATTTATAGAACATTCTATCCTAAAGCAAAAGGATATACCTTCTTCTCAGCTCCTCATGGTCATTTCTCCAAAATTGACCATATAATTGGTCAAAAAACGGGCCTCAACAGGTACAGAAAGATAGAAATAATCCCATGCCTCCTATCAGACCACCACGGCCTAAAACTGGTCTTCAATAAGAATAAAAGAAGAATGCCCACATATACGTGGAAATTGAACAATGCTCTACTCAATGACAACCTGGTCAAGGAAGAAATAAAGAAAGTAATTTAAGACTTTTTAGAATTTAATGAAAATGAAGGTACAACATACCCAAACTTATGGGACACAATGAAAGCTGTGCTAAGAGGAAAACTCATAGCGCTGAGTGCCTGCAGAAAGAAACTGGAAAGAGCATATTCCAGCAGCTTGACAGCACACCTAAAAGCTCTAGAACAAAAAGAAGCAAATACACCCAGGAGGAGTAGAAGGCAGGAAATAATCAAACTCAGAGCTGAAATCAACCAAGTAGAAACAAAAAGGACCATAGAAAGAATCAACAGAACCAAAAGTTGGTTCTTTGAGAAAATCAACAAGATAGATAAACCTTTAGCCAGACTAACGAGAGGACGCAGAGAGTGTGTCCAAATTAACAAACTCAGAAATGAAAAGGGAAACATAACTACAGATTCAGAGGAAATTCAAAAAATCATCAGATCTTACTATAAAAGCCTATATTCAACAAAACTTGAAAATCTGCAGGAAATGGACAATTTCCTAGACAGATACCAGGTACCGAAGTTAAATCAGGAACAGATAAACCAGTTAAACAACCCCATAACTCCTAAGGAAATAGAAGCAGTCATTAAAGGTCTCCCAACCAAAAAGAGCTCAGGTCCAGACGGGTTCAGTGCAGAATTCTATCAAACCTTCATAGAAGACCTCATACCAATATTATCCAAACTATTCCACAAAATTGAAACAGATGGAGCACTACCGAATTCCTTCTATGAAGCCACAATTACTCTTATACCTAAACCACAGAAAGACCCAACAAAGAAAGAGAACTTCAGACCAATTTCCCTTATGAATATCAACGCAAAAATAGTCAATAAAATTCTGGCAAACCGAATCCAAGAGCACATCAAAACAATCATCCACCATGATCAAGCAGGCTTCATCCCAGGCATGCAGGGATGGTTTAATATACGGAAAACCATCAACGTGATCCATATATAAACAAACTGAAAGAACAAAACCACATGATCATTTCATTAGATGCTGAGAAAGCATTTGACAAAATTCAACATCCCTTCATGATAAAAGTCTTGGAAATAATAGGAATTCAAGGCCCATACCTAAACATAGTAAAAGCCATATACAGCAAACCAGTTGCTAACATTAAACTAAATGGAGAGAAAATTGAAGCAGTCCCACTAAAATCAGGGACTAGACAAGGCTGCCCACTCTCTCCCTACTTATTCAATATAGTTCTTGAAGTTCTAGCCAGAGCAATCAGACAAGAAAAGGAGGTCAAGGGGATTCAGATCGAAAAAGAAGTCAAAATATCACTATTTGCAGATGATATGATAGTATATTTAAGTGATCCCAAAAGTTCCACCAGAGAACTACTAAAGGTGATAAACAACTTCAGCAAGGTGACTGGGTATAAAATTAACTCAAATAAATCAGTTGCCTTCCTCTACACAAAAGAGAAACAAACCGAGAAAGAAATTAGGGAAACGACACCCTTCATAATAGACCCAAATAATATGAAGTACCTCGGTGTGACTTTAAGCAAGCAAGTAAAAGATTTGTACAAGAAGAACTTCAAGACTCTGAAGAAAGAAAGTGAAGAAGACCTCAGAAGATGGAAAGATCTCCCATGCTCATGGATTGGCAGGATTAATATAGTAAAAATGGCCATTTTACCAAAAGCAATCTACAGATTCAATGCAATCCCCATCAAAATACCAATCCAATTCTTCAAAGAGTTAGAACAATTTGCAAATTCATCTGGAATAACAAAAAACCCAGGATAGCTAAAACTATCCTCAACAATAAAAGGACTTCAGGGGGAATCACTATCCCTGAACTCAAGCAGTATTACAGAGCAATAGTGATAAAAACTACATGGTATTGGTACAGAGACAGACAGATAGACCAATGGAACAGAATTGAAGACCCAGAAATGAACCCACACACCTATGGGCACTTGATTTTTGACAAAGGAGCCAAAACCATCCAATGGAAAAAAGATAGCATTTCCAGCAAATGGTGCTGGTTCAACTGGAGGTCAACATGTAGAAGAATGCAGATCGATCCATGCTTATCACCCTGTACAAAGCTTAAGTCCAAGTGGATCAAGGACCTCCACATCAAACCAGATACACTCAAACTAATAGAAGAAAAACTAGGGAAGCATCTGGAACACATGGGCACTGGAGAAAATTTCCTGAACAAAACACCAATGGCTTATGCTCTAAGATCAAGAATCGACAAATGGGATCTCATAAAACTACAAAGCTTCTGTAAGGCAAAGGACACTGTGGTTAGGACAAAACGGCAACCAACAGATTGGGAAAAGATCTTTACCAATCAATCCTACAAAGATAGAGGCCTTTTGTCTAAAATATACAAAGAACTCAAGAAGTTAGACCGTACGGAGACAAATAACCCTATTAAAAAATGGGGTTCAGAGCTAAACAAAGAATTCACAGCCTAGGAATGCCAAATGTCTGAGAAACACCTAAAGAAATGTTTAACATCTGTAGTCATAAGGGAAATGCAAATCAAAACAACCCTGAGATTTCACCTCACACCAGTGAGAATGGCTAAGATCAAAAACTCAGGTGACAGCAGATGCTGGAGAGGATGTGGAGAAAGAGGAACACTCCTCCATTGTTGGTGGGATTGCAGACTGGTACAACCATTCTGGAAATCAGTCTGGAGGTTCCTCAGAATATTGGACATTGAACTGCCTGAGGATCCTTCTATACCTCTCCTGGACATATACCCAAAAGATGCCCAACATATAAAAAAGACACGTGCTCCACTATGTTCATCGCAGCCTTATTTATAATAGCCAGAAGCTGGAAAGAACCCAGATGCCCTTCAACAGAGGAATGGATACAGAAAAAGTGGTACGTCTACACAATGGAATATTACTCAGTTATCAAAAACAACGACTTTATGAAATTCGTAGGCAAATGTTTGGAACTGGAAAATATCATCCTGAGTAAGGTAACCCAATCACAGAAAAACACACGTGGTATGCACTCATTGATAAGGGGCTATTAGCCCAAATGCTTGAATTACCCTAGATGCCTAGAACAAATGAAACTCAAGACAGATGATCAAAATGTGAATTCTTCACTCCTTCTTTAAAAGGTGAACAAGAATACTCTTGGCAGGGAATAGAGAGGCAAAGATTAAACAGAGAGTGAAGGAACACACATTCAGTGCCTGCCCCACATGTGGCCATACATATACAGCCACCCAATTAGAGAAGATGGATGAAGCAAAGAAGTGCAGGCCGACAGGAGCTGGGTGTAGATCGCTCCTGAGAGACACAGCCAGAATACAGCAAACACAGAGGCGAATGCTAGCAGCAAACCACTGAACTGAGAATAGGACCCCCGTTGAAGGAATCAGAGAAAGAACTGGAAGAGCTTGAAGGGGCTCGAGACCCTATATGTATAACAATGCCAAGCTACCAGTGCCTCCAGGGACTAAGCCACTACCTAAAGACTATACATGGACTGACCCTGGACTCTGACCTCATAGGTAGCAATGAATATCCTAGTAAGAGCACCAGTGGAAGGGGAAGCCCTGGGTCCTGCTAAGACTGAACCCCCAGTGAACTAGACTGTTGGGAGGGCGGCAATGGGGGGAGGATAGGGAGGGGAACACCCATAAGGAAGGGAAGGGGGAGTGGGATGTTTGCTCGGCAACCGGGAAAGGGAATAACACTCGAAATGTATATAAGAAATACTCAAGTTAGTAAAAAAAGAAAGAAAGAAAGAAAAAAGACATTAGTAAAACAAAGTATGATGTAGTTACACAATGAATACTGTGCACTGAGTAACACTAACTACCACGGAGAGAGTCATAAGATTTTATTTTTAAAAAGCAAGTTTCAAAGAGATTATGATAATATGATATCAGTTCTATAAAATTAGTACAGTAAATTTTTCAAATACATAAATGAAGGAAAATAGAAAGTTGGACCTTTATAATTTAAGCATCGTAAGTATAAACAAATATAAATGTATAATATGTGTAATATTCAATACTGATACAGCTACTTAATAGAAATTACTGTATATTTTACTATTAATAAAAGTGAAGCTCAGAGAGTGTGTATAGTGAGTCTCTGACTCTCGTTCTTCTCTTGGTCTCTTCTAAAAAAGAAGAGTTATGGGGCTGTTGAAATGGTTTATCTGTTCCTGATTTAACTTTGATACCTGGTACCTCTCTAGGAAATTGTCCATTTCCTGCAGATTTTCAAGTTTTGTTGAATATAGGCTTTTGTAGTAGGATCTGATGATTTTTTGAATTTCCTCTGAATCTGTAGTTATGTCTCCCTTTTCATTTCTGAGTTTGGTAATTTGGACACACTCTCTGTGTCCTCTCGTTAGTCTGGCTAAGGGTTTATCTATCTTGTTGATTTTCTCAAAGAACCAGCTTTTGATTCTATTGATTCTTTGTATAGTCCTTTTTGTTTCTACTTGGTTGATTTCAGCTCTGAGTTTGATTATTTCCTGCCTTCTACTCCTCCTGGGTGTATTTGCTTCTTTTTGTTCTAGAGCTTTTAGGTGTGCTGTCAAGCTGCTGACATATGCTCTTTCCTGTTTCTTTCTGCAGGCACTCAGCGCTATGAGTTTTCCTCTTAGCACAGCTTTCATTGTGTCCCATAAGTTTGGGTATGTTGTACCTTCATTTTAACTAAATTCTAAGAAGTCTTTAATTTCTTTCTTTATTTCTTCCTTGACCAGGTTATCATTGAGTAGAGCATTGTTCAACTTCCATGTATATGTGGGCATTGTTTTCCTATTGTTATTGAAGATCAGCTTTAGCCCGTGGTGGTCTGATAGGAGGCATGGGATTATTTCTATCTTTCTCTATCTGTTGAGGCCTGTTTTTTGTCCAATTATATGGTCAGTTTTGGAGAAAGTACCATGAGGTGGTGAGAAGAAGGTATATCCTTTTGTTTTAGTATAGAATGTTGTATAAATATCTGTTAAGTCCATTTGGTTCATGACTTCTCTTAGTCTGTCTATGTCTCTGTTTAATTTCTGTTTCCATGATCTGTCCATTGATGAGAGTGTTGTGTTGAAATCTCCTACTATTATTGTGTGAGGTGCAATGTGCGCTTTGAGCTTTAGTAAGGTTTCTTTTATGTATGTAGGTGCCCTTGTATTTGGAGCATAGATATTTAGGATTGAGAGTTCAACTTGGTGGATTTTTCCTTTGATGAATGTGAAGTGTCCTTCCTTATCTTTTTTGATGACTTTTGGTTGAAAATCGATTTATTTGATATTGGAATGGCTACTCCAGCTTGCTTCTTCTGACCATTTGCTTGGAAAGTTGTTTTCCAGCCTTTCACTCTGAGGTAGTGTCTGTCTTTGTCTCTGAGGTGTGTTTCCTGTAGGTGTGTTTCCTGCAGGGTCCTCATTGTGTATCTAGTTTGTTAATCTATCTCTTTTTATTTGGGGAACTGAGTCCATTGATGTTGAGAAATATTAAGGAATAGTGATTGTTGCTTCCTGTTATTTTTGTATTTGGAGGTGAGATTATGCTTGTGTGCTTTTCTTTGTTTTGTTGCAAAATGATTAGTTTCTTGCTTTTTCTAGGGTGTAGCTTGTCTCCTTGTGTTGGGATTTATCATTTATTATCCTTTGTACCACCGGATTTGTAGAAAGATATTGTGTAAATTTGGTTTTGTCATGAAATATCTTGGTTTCTCCATCTATGTTAATGGAGTGTTTTGCTGGATACAGTAACCTGGGCTGGCATTTGTGTTTTCTTGGGGTCTGTATGACATCTCTCCAGGATCTTCTGGCTTTCACAGTCTCTGTTCTGAAGTCTGGTTTAATTCCCATAGGTCTGCTTTTATATGTTACTTGACATTTTTCCCTTACTGCTTTCAATATTCTTTTTTTGTTTTATGCGTTTGGTGTTTTGAGTATTATGTGACGGGAGGAGTTTCTGTTCTGGTCCAATGTATTTGGAGTTCTGTAGACTTATTTTATGTTTATGGCCATCTCTTTCTTTAGGTTAGGGAAGTTTTCTTTCATGATTTTTTTTGATGATATTTACTGGTCCTTTGAGCTGGGTGTCTTCACTCTCTTCTATACCTATTATCCTTAGGTTTGATCTTCTCATTGTGTCCTGGATTTCCTGTATGTTTTGGACCAGTAGCTTTTTTGTTTTACATTATCTTTGACCATTGTGTTGATGCTTTCTATGGAATCTTCTGCTCCTGAGATTCTCTTCTATCTCTTGTATTCTGTTGGTGATGCTTGTATCTATGGCATCTTGTCTCTTCCTTTGGTTTTCTACATCCACAGTTGTCTCCCTTTGTTCTTTCTTTATTGTTTCTATTTCCATTTTCAATTCCTTCACTTGTTTGATTGTGGTTTTCATGTAATTCTTTCAGGGATTTTTGTGATTCCTCTCTAAGGGCTTCTATTTGCTTACTTGTTTTTTTCCTGCATTTCTTTTTTTTTTCTTTTCTTTTATTTTTTTTTTATTAACTTGAGTATTTCTTATATACATTTCAAGTGTTATTCCCTTTCCCGGTATCCGGGCAAACATCCCCCTCCCCCCTCCCCTTCCTTATGGGTGTTCTTTATGCCTTTCTTGAAGTCCTCCATCATGATGATGAAATGTGATTTTAAATCTAGATCTTGCTTTTCTGTTGTGTTTGGATATTCAGTGTTTGCTTTGGTGGGAGAATTGGGCTCCAACGTTGCCATGTAGTCTTGGTTTCTGTTGCTTTCCTCTCACCATCAGGTTGTCCCTGGTGTTGCCTTGTTTTGCTATTTCTGCCAGTGGCTTGACTGCCTTATAGGCCTGTGTGTCAGGAATGCTGTGGACCCATTTTCCATTTTTTTTCAGCCAGTTATGGCAACAGAGTGTTCTGCTTTCAGGCATGTAGTCATTCCTGTCCACTATCTTTCAGCTGTCCCTATGGATTGGAAGCAGAAGGTCCTGTTCCTGCTTTTCCTGGGTCCCTGTGCACAGGCGGCCCGTATGGCCCTAGGCATTTTCCTCTAGAATCAGAAATGTGGGCATAGATAGTCACCTCTGGTATCTGTCCCTCTGAAGGTCTAGATCTCCCTTCCTCAGGATTTGGGTGCAGGGAACTGTTTGACTGGGTCTGTTCAGATCTGGGCAATGTCTGGACCGCAGGGCTCCTGCAGCTTGAGACTGTCCTTATCTTCCTGTGCTTAGAGGCCCTATACAGTTTCCTCTTGGGCCAGGGATGTACACAAAGGTGGGTAGAACTGGCCGTCTCTCCTGCCCTGGAGTCACAGGATTGTCCACACATCTGGGTGATCAGCTCTTTCTCCCACGGGGTTGGGGAGCAGGGAGCTGTGGGTCAGTATAAGCAAGGTTCAGGCGCCAGGTAGAAACTCGAAGTGTCTGGTTCCAGAGGACTTTTGCCTTTGTGTTTCCTAAGTCCACCATGCAGGTCACTTGAAGCAGAAAAGTTGGTCTTATCTTCGGTCTCAGGCCTGAATTTGCTCTTTGGGGCTAGATTTTGGCTCCCTGTGAGGGCAGCAATCAGAAGGGCCTGCCCCTCCT
This sequence comes from Rattus norvegicus, assembly GCF_021556685.1. Taxonomy (NCBI): domain Eukaryota; kingdom Metazoa; phylum Chordata; class Mammalia; order Rodentia; family Muridae; genus Rattus; species Rattus norvegicus. The sequence continues at coordinate 40,100,532 of NC_141538.1, read as the reverse complement.
TCTCCTGGTTCCCTGAGCATAGGGTCCCAGATGGCACTAGGCGTTTTCCTCTAGAGTCAGAAATGTGGACAGAGAGTGGTCTCCTCTGGTTTCCCAGGTGTGTCTGTCCCTCTGAAACTCTAGCTCTCCCTCCCACTGGATTTGGGTGCAGGGTGCTGTTTGACTGGGTCTGTTCAGATCTGGGCAAAGTCTGGACTGCAGGGCTCCTGCAGCTTGACTGCCCTTATCTTCCTGTACCCAGAGGCCCTATACAGTTTCCTTTTGGGTCAAGGATGTGGGCAAAGGTGGGCAGAAGTGGCGGTCTCTCCTGCCCTGCAGTCTCAGGATTGCCCACACATCTGGGCGATCAGCTCTCTCTCCCACGGAGGTTTTTTGCTCGTGTTTTTTTTTTTTGTTGTTGATTTTATTTGTTTATTTTTAAAGGAGATTTTTATTTTTGCCTGTTATTTTGAATACTTTGGTGAGTGAAATTTTCTTCCAATCTGTAAATGTCCTTATTCCCACAGCTGGTGCATGTAATCTCTGAATTATCAGTGGGACTTCTATAGCTTTCATTAACTCTGTGAAAGATCTTGAGATTGGAAGATTATCATGGATTATGTATGTGAACCAACAGCAATAGCATAAATCTTCATTAAGGGAGGCAAGAGTGTCAGAGAGTGAGGATATGAGAACATGGAAACACATCTGGAAGATTATGGTTCGGTAGTGCAGAAAGGGCCCAGAGGTAAGAAGCTTTTATAGAGTTAGTGCAGTTTTATCAACATGTATATTTTAGCTACTAAATGCCACCAATGACCAGAAATGCAAGATTTTTAAATTCATATTGTTTAAAGCTATGAAGTCACTGTAAGAGCAAGAGGACAATATTCAAATATCTGAAGACAGAAAATGTATTTTCAAGTCTAATAAGAATTTCAAGCCTCTGGCAAGAGGTGGCAGCATTATCTCCATATATTGTCCTTCAAAACAAAGATGTTTGGGACCACGGAGCCAGTAGGCATAGACACCAGCCTGCCCACATCCTGCATCATACACTTCTTCTGCTCAGTCTTAAACGCTTGGGTGTCACAGTTTAATAAACATATATTTGTGTAGAAACAGTAATCGAGAGGAAAGAAAGATATTAAGGCTTGCACATTTTCTTGTAAATCTACTTAATGCTCAGTAGAGGTCAGTAATGGAGCATGGTAGAGAAAGATTAAGCTATGAAAACAGTGAATTTGAATTTAACTGCACACTGGGTTATCATGCATAACTTCAAAAGTAACTGAGAGATATAGTTTATTTTAAATAGTAAATGTTTTGAGAAATGTGAAGTTGTTTTGTTGGCAATTTTCTGGGAAGCATAACTTACATTAAATAAAATGCACCCCTTCTAAATGATGAAAGCAGAAGGTTTTGTCAAATGTGTGAGTCACGAGGTAAGGTTAGTAATGTTGACTCCCCTCACTTATGGTTCACCATCAGGTCCGAGTCCAAGAAACCACTGGTGTGCTGTGCCAGATTAAATTTGTTCCTTTGAGATACAAATTTCATTTAATGTTCAGTTCTATGTTTGACTCACAATCATGACAAAAATCCCAGGTGAGATATACAGAAAGTTTGTGATGGGAGTAATTTTCTTCTCACTCTTACTTTAGGAATTAGTGTTTTATTAACTTGGTCTTCTAATAAAAGTATTTGTTAAAATATCCATTCCCTTAGTGTTATCCTATTCCATAACAAAATAATATCTTGAAGGTCCAATTAAATTTTTAACCTTGATGATTTTCCTTTCATTTTGTTTTCTGATTACTTTAGAATACAGGTAGGCACTTTTGTTTCTCACCAGCATTGCTGGCTGCTTCCAGAGCAGATGCTGATTAGAGATGAGCAGAAGAGAATAGTTGGACTGACTCCCATACAGTGCTCATCAGAACAACTTCTAAGTAAATCCTGACATTTCCTTCAAGTATTACTTAAAATTTAAGAAGCATAACACGGCACATGTTATGGCAGGACTCTGTGGGAGACATAACCCTCCAACACAGTAAAGCTGGGAGGTGGGGCTGGAAATCCTATGATTAGCTATGAGGCTTGGAGTCATGCTGGGATGGTGAGGTGAAGCCTTGGCAGAAGGGAGTTGGTCGCTGCAAGAGTCTGCTCTGGTAAATAAGAATGGACGCCTCTTGCTCTCACAGTCCTTCCTCTTTACCTTCCTCCCTCAGCTCAAAGGCTTTCAGCAGGGCCAGCAGTGTGTTCTGTCTTGGATCTCCCAGAGCTCTACCATGTGAGCTGAAAGCATTTTCATTGTAAACAGAAAGTCCCAGAACCAGACTTTCTAACCTGTTTTAAAATTCTTCAAAGTCAAATGACCAATAAAAGAGAATGTAACAAACCTGAGCACAGTTATTTTCAGGCCGCTTGAAAGCCATTTACTGATCCCCCTTGTGTCTGACCTAGCAACCTCTTGACTCTCAGAACTTTAAAAAATACATTTGTGTGTAGGTGTGCATGCATGTGACTCCCCCACTTTCCGTCTCCCCTCTCTCTGTGTGATTGTATACCACATTTATGCAGGTGCTGAAGGATGCCACAAGAGCGAGTTTGATTCCTTGGAGCTTGAGTTTCTGGCTGTTATCAACATGATTGTTATTTGTCTGGGTGTTAATAACTGAACTTGGATTTTCTGGAAGAGTAGCAAGACATTTGATCTCCTGAGCCATTTCTCTAGTCCCCATGAGAAATTTTAAACTTGTACTCAGTATGTACTGACCATTCAAGTTAATACAAACAGTGATCCACTAATTATCACTATGACAGAGTGTCTGACAAAACAGTCTGTTTTAGCAAAACATTTTCTCATAAGACAGCTTCCAGAAAAACATCATGTGATTCAACTCAGTATCCAAAGAAATCAAAAATTTCCATCTCAGAGCAGCAGCAATGTTGCACAGGGAGGTCTGGTTTATAGGAGATCATAACAACCCAACACATGTGTAGAGAGCGGCGCGGAGAAACAAAGATGGCGCCGACATCCAGCCTTGTCTGGATGTCGACAACTTACTGCGCATGTGCAGGCTTGTCCCCTTGCTAGGGCGGCCATACGATAATGAGATGTAGGGCGCCCTCCAGTGGTGAACAACGGCACTGCACATGTGCGGTTTTTGCACCAGGTGTCAGTTGACCGTTAATATGCTAATGAGGGGCAGTACCATGCTAATGGGGTGATTCATTCTCCACCAATCCCTGGAGGACAAGTAGTGGGGTGATCCATGCCCCACCAATCCCTGAGAGATAATTAGCATACTGTTGTGTATATAAGTCGAGCGACTTTGCTGCTCGAGGTCCCTGTTCAAGAGAGCTGTAACACAGTAAAGGCTTGTTCTCAGAAGAATCCTGTTGCCGCGCGTCGTTCTTGCTGGCGGGACATTGGGCGCGCGACACACATGGAGTTTTTATTTTAAATCTGAATATTATCTCTTCTGAAGGTAGATATTCTGCTATATGGTTAGAAATTCTTTATTTTCTTGATATCAGATAGATTGTCTATAGCTTATTCAGCACGTATTCAGCACATCTGTAGTCTTTGTGTTATCCTGGACAAGAGGAGTTCATGGGGACTGAATTCTGGGACTTTCTTCAAGGAAATGTTGACTTAATGGTGCAAAGCACAGGGGAGCCCAAAGGCTATGGCATGTTTGAAAGAAAGATGATGTTGAAAGACATTAAAGTGGGAAAAGGGGTGAAAGATAATTGGGCCCATATTCTCTAAAATACATACTTTCTTATATTTCCACACACTAATTTCTTTCAGAAGCAATTTAACTTCAAAGAAGAGAAAATTTATATTAGAAGGTCTTTTGTTTTAGGGAAAAGTAGTTTTTAAAAAACTTTTGATTGACAGGTAGAAAGTATACATTCCTCTGCTAAAACATTTAAAAATATACCTGCTGGCTCCCCACCCTGGCCATGCTGTCCTGGGAAGGCTCAAAGAAAGATACCCAAGTGCCCACTCTAGCCACACAGACCCAGGGCAGCCTGAAGAAAGATATATATGCACCTGCATCTAGTGCCACTACAATGGATGAATGTGCAGGGGAGAGAGGAGAAAGGAATACATGTGGTGCGGAAATGGAAGAGAAAGTGAAGCTGAGGGGTTCATATACTGTGGAGAAAGATAGAACTTGAAACTCAGTGGCACTTGAGGAACAGGCAGACATGAGGAGGCCAAGGTAATGTCCTGGCCTGGGCTGCCAGCAAGGGTCATGTCCATGGTCCTGCTGTACCTGGGGTTTGTATTGATTTCTGCAACCTGAGTTACCATTAAAGGCCAAGTGGATGCCTGTGGTGTAGGTGGCCACTAGAGACCATGTGGATATCTGAGAGCTGTGCTGTCATGAGAAATAAGCTCATCCAAGTGGCCTGTGCTGCCACTTCAGACTTTGGGAACATTAGGGCTCATACTGCTGCTGCAGGCTATGTCTCGGTCTCTGGTCCTATGGCAGCCTGGATCTGTGTTGATGTCCCAGGTCTGTTTTACCACCAAAGGCCATGCATATGTCCCTGGTCTGGGCTGAGGCACTGTGCTGAGCTGGCCACACTCCTTGCCTGTGCAGCACTTTAGAGCTGACTAAATCAGAGGCAATGGTGCAGGGTGGGAAGCAGGTGACCCACCCTGAGAGAAGGAGTGCAGGAGAACTAGTGTCTTAGAGTTTTATTGTTATGAAGAGACACCATGTCTAAGGCAACTCTTATAAGGACAACATTTAATTGGGGCTCGTTTACAGGTTCATAGGTTCAGTCTGTTATCATCAAGGCAGGAAGCATGGCAGTGTCTAGGTAGGCATGGCCCGAGGAGCCAAGAGTTCTACATCTTTTTCTGAAGGCAGTCAGGAGAAGACTGTCTTCCAGGTAACCCCCCACAGTGACACACTTCTAATAAGGCTACATCTACTTTAACCAGGCCAGGGACAGGGAGATGATTGGGGTTGGGGTGCATGTTGTGAAATTCACAAAGAATCAATAAAAAAATAACAAAACAAACAAACAAAAGCCGAGAAATTCTGCTGGCTGTTTGTATCCCTTCACTTGAGAGTTGCTATATACTCTATTGATTGCTGTCTTTGATGATGTTAAGTATTTACTTGTAAACTATTTGCCATTGTGGATTTTTAGAGTCATAGTCAAATTCAGAGTTTTATTAATGCTAGGCAATTGCTGTACACCTGAACTTTGTCTCCAGGTTTGGTGTTTCTTTCTTTCTTTTTTTTTTTGTTTTCTTGCCAGAATTAATGGGAAGAGACTTCTTAAGACCCCTCCCTTTCTCTCTGTTGAGAAGAGTTGATGCATTCACATAGCCGACGTTGAGTTCTGCAGAGCACAGGTTTCCAAAAAGCCCAGGCAGGAATGATTTCTTCCATGTCTCTGGGTAGACAGAAATGAACCCTTGCTGTCATGGATGCTAGGCAAGTAGTCTACTACTGAGATACAGTTTTATCTCTGAGGCATAGTTTGGATGTTCATAGGCGTATTGCAGAGGAAGAACATGACTAGTGATGATACTGAACTGTGCAAAGACAAATGTGGATTTGAACCAGCTCATTCCAACACACATTCCTTGTGTCTTGTCTGCATCTTAGAGAAATCCATGAATGTGTGTGGAACTGTATCATGTGCCCTGGGTATGGTAGGGAGTAATCTGCACACTTCCAAAGACAAAGGCCCATTCTCTTTTCTCCTTTGTTATATAGAAATGGTTGTCAGGGTGCTGTTTGCTCGACCATGAACGATCAGGGCTTGATGTAAGAAGGGACCCATTATGTCTTAGTTCTCACATTATGTAGTACAAATAGTCATAGAAAATGTAATTTCAAGAGATGTAGTGAAGATCAAAGCTTATTACCTTTTAAATGATATGAAAACATTGACTGTGATCATATAGGTAACTTTCTGCTTTCATCATACAAACTTCAGAAACTTAAAAGTTGTCTGACACGTGTGTGTGTGTGTGTGTGTGTGTGTGTGTGTGTGTGTGTGTGTGTGTCTGGTGCCTGTGTGTGTATGTGTATGTGTGTCTGGTACCTGTGTGTGTGTATTTGGATAATCACCTGGTGGCATGCATGTTTGTGAGGGCATGTATGGAAGTGTGAGCACATGCATGTAGAAGTCAGGGGACAATCTATAATATCATTTCTCCAAAGTTATTGACCTTTTGTTTTGAGACAGATTCTCTCACTGTAGGCTAAATTGACTGATCAGTGTGCTTCGTGGTTCCTTTGTCTCCATCTCCTAGCACTGGAATTACAAGTGTATGTCACTATGTTTATGTTATAGTTTCTGGGTACTGGACTCAGGTCGTCATGCTTATGTGGTAAGACTGTTACTGACTAGGCTATCCACTCAGCATGGAGTTCTGTGTAAATCTTTGCAGTATTTTTCTGAGACAAATCATGAACAAATACCTTTCTTGTAGGTGCTAATGTCTTGCATTGTTAGGAATTAGTGGGAGAAACTCCTAGCATGTCCTGATATTTATATTATAAATATAATATATGTTTATATTAAAGCTAAAATTATCCTGGGTGGGTATCCCCCTCTTAAAAGCCTTAACTGCTGCTTTCAGAGCTGTTCAGAACACCTGTCAATACTATCCAATGAACCCTGGTGTAGTTAGGCAGTCTTGGTGTAGATGCTTGCTAAAGACATGTCTTCAAATTTGATTAGTGTAGAGAAGCAAGACTTCATTTAACATTAATCTTGTATTAAGAAAACAGTGCTCTTTGGCTGGAACAAACTCAACTGCCTTACATTTTGTTAATGGCATGTATTTAAAACTGAAGTTAAGCTAAGCTAGAAAATTATGGGTCTACCACAGCATAGGAAGTCAATCTCACAATAAAATATTACAAAAATTATTATTATTATTATTATTATTATTATTATTATTATTATTATTATTATTATTGGTTCTTTTTTTCCGAGCTGGGGACCGAACCCAGGGCCTTGCGCTTCCTAGGCAAGCGCTCTAACCACTGAGCTAAATCCCCAACCCCTACAAAAATTATTAAAAACTGGTATGGTAGTGTTGACTTTTCTAAATATTCTGCCACGTTTTATGCCTTTCACATTGGCCTCTGTGGAAGCTTTTGGTTATTTCTTATGGCTTTATATTTTTTGGCTTGTTTAAAAAAAATCACTTGTGGAGAATGCGGCAGGAGACATCTTTTACTCAAAGAGAATAGAAGCAAGCCCAGATAGCAATACTTTTGTGGACTTAAGTATACAGAACAGAAAGCTCTTCGATTCTTTTCTTTTAAGTAAGGGAAGTAGAATTTGTCACAGTAGTGCCTCAGACTTCTGAATATTTATTACTAAATTTGACCATATGTGATTATTAATCTTGATTGTCAACTGATGACATTTGGAGTCACAATGGCAATGAGCTTTTAGGATATATGCAAGAAATTTTTCTAGATGAGATTAATTGAAGTGGGAGAACCACTTAAGCATGGATGTCACCACTGCATGGGTTGGGGTCTTGGACTGCACATTAACCAGAATGGTAAGCAGAAGTATTTGCCTCTGGTTCCTGACAATGTGATCAGATGCTTTGCCTTCCCTACCATGCCAGACTGTATCCTTCTACACTACAACCCAATTCCTTCCTTTGCTGGACTGTATCCTTCTAAGCTATAAGTCAATTCCTTCCTTAAGTTGCTTTGTCACATATTCTGTCATGGCTTTTTCCCATGACTTGGGCAGCTATCTTCTCAGATACTGGGGGCTTTAGACAGAAGTCTGAGCAGAGACTGCAATCTTGGTGTACAGAACCTAGTAAGTAAGTATTTGTGAATAATTATGAGAGAAAAGGTTTGAGATAATGATATGGATAATAATACAAAGTGAGAAATGAAAAATGTGACAGCCTAGAGGTGTTGCATTGCTCTCTCTTCTGAAAGTGGATATTTCCATGAGTTTTTAGAGGACAGTCTTCATCATAGAGTTCACGCATCATAGTCATGCAGAAATTACAGAAATAACCTAGAGGTCTCACATGAGAGCATTGTTTTATGATATTAAGTTGGAAGAGTTTAGAGAAAAGAGAGTAGCTTACAAGTGGGAAGGAAGAATAGAAAGTGTAGACATGGAAATGTGTATGGGGAGTTTATTTTTGGCTTATGGTTCTAGAGGGAAATCATGGAAGTCATAGCAGATATGGTAGTGGCAGCAGCAACAGCAGCACTGAGCAGGGGGGAAGAGAGAGAGAGAGAGACAGAGAGACAGAGAGAGAGACAGAGAGACAGAGAGAGAGAGAGAGAGAGAACAAGCTGAAGTGGTATGAGGCTTCTTTCATTCTCAAAGCCTGTTCCCAATAACATACTTTTTCCAGAAAGGCCACACCTCCTAAACCTCTCCAAACAGTTCTGCTGTGAACCAAGTGGAATACGGAAGCTGAGGAGGGGCATTTGTCATTTAGACCACCAAAGATTTTCCTACTGTTGCAATTATAGGCAACTGTAAGCTAGAGATGTGGGTGCTGGGAAGTGATCTCAGGTCCTCTGCAAGAGTAGTATGTATTTCTAACAGTAAAGGTATAACAACAGCAAATTGTTTTGAACATATATTATTCCATAAGGTATATGTTAGAATTGTTAAAAATTTGCTGCATATTGTATTTTCCTGTCTTCTAGGGCTTCATCTTTTTATTGCTGGGATGATTTCTTTGAAGGCATTGCTTACTGTTTACATAAGGGTCTTACCTGACCCTGGGACTCATTGTGTAGACCAAGTTGGTCTTAAACTTGTGTAGATCCTCCTGCTTCTGTCTATTGCATGCTGGAATTTCAGGTATATAAGATCAAGTCTAGCCTGGTCTTCTTCTATACCTGTAATTCATTTATTTCTCCTTAAGCCAAATGCATTGCATGAAGATATAGACAACCCAAGAATATGATATAACAACTATTAATAGAATGGATAGTTCTGTGTATAGTTTGTTTCATAGCCTTTCAAGGTGCATTCATGGTGCAGCATGAATCTATATTTTATTCCCTTTTATAGCTGAATAATGTCTTACCATATACGTTTATCATGGTTTTTTTTATCCCATTCATCAGTTGAAAGAAATTTAGTTGTTTTTTCTCTTTTAGTTATTATCAGCTGCTAGCACTTGGACAATTTTATTTGAATCTGTTTTCAATGCTTTTGTTCATATATCCAAGGTAGCATTTTCTGGGAAAAATGAATATATTATTTTCTATCTTTTTTATATTCATGATGCCAGTTACATGACTTTTGATGGCTTTCATTTATACATCCATAACAGCAACTGCTCAGCATCATTTGGAGTGATCATATTTGTGCATTTTTATTTTTATCTTTTCCTTTTGGAGAAATGTCTATTAAAATGTTTTGCCTTTTCCAAGCTGATATTTGTTTACTGTGTTACTACTGTGAAGTAGTAAACATTTATGTGTCTTCTGGATATGATTTGCAAACATGTTTCCCCATTGTAATGGTTTAATTTTTATTTTATATATCTGTTATAAATTTTACATTTTTATGATGGTTACTACCACAAGATGCTATCTTTAGTCTCAAGGAAACAACTTTTTAGTGTGCATTTTTTGCTTAATATGGTTAGAGCTACTCTAGTTTTTTTTTTTTTTCTGTTCAAGTAGGTTTTTTTCTTTTTTAAATTGGATATTTTTTTATTTACATTTCAAATGTTATCCCCTTTCCCGTCCACAACCCTTATCCCATATCCCCTCCCCCTTCTTCTGTGAGAGTGTTCCCCAATCCACCCACCCCTGCCTGTCTCCCCCGCCATGACATTCCCCTACACATCTAACCTTGGCAGGACCAAGGGCTCCTCCTCCCATTGATGCCCAACAGGGCTATTCTCTGCTACATATGCAGCTGGAGCAACGGGTCTGTTCATGTGTATTCTTTGGATGGTGGTTTAGTCCCTGGAAACTCTAGTTAGTTAGTATTGTTGTTCTTATAGGGTTGCAAATTCCTTCAGCTCCTTTAATCCTTTCCTTAACTCCTCCTTTGGGGACCCTATTCTCAGTTCAATGGTTGGCTGTGAGCATCCGCCTCTGTATTTGTCATGCTTTGGCAGAGCCTCTGAGGAAACAGCTGTATCAGGTTCCTGTCAGCATGCACTTCTTGGCATCAGCAATAGCGTCTGGATTTGGTGGCTGCATATGGCTTGTATCCCTAGGTGGGGCAGTCTCTGGATGGCCTTTCCTTCAGTTTTTATTTGACTGTTATTTTGATGTTATATCTATTTGAGTACCATCTTGATGAAATATACTTTTCCATCCTTTTTCTTTCGTAATGGTTATATTTAGGGATCTATGCATGTCCCTCTTATGAAGAACATGTACCTAAAGCATTGTAATAAATCCATTATTTCAATCTAATTATGATTGGCTTGTAAAGTTAATATTTACATTAATGCGGATAATGATGAGGTAATTTAAAAATCTATCGTTCACTTTCGCATCCTTTTTTTTTTCTCCAAAGAGCATTTTAAAAGAACATTTAAGATTTTGCTGTATGCCCAGGTGGATGCTTATAAATTATATAAATGTTAGTCTTGTCTGTGCCTAATTACTTGCATTTAGAAGTATGGAACATGGTTTATGCATTGTTTTGTATAAAATAAGCTGGCAGCATTAACACATTGTGCTAGTCAATAGAGACACAGAGATAAATTCAGAGGAGCAGTAAGTACTTAAGAAAGGCTGTGATTGATTTTTTTCTTAAATACTTAAACGTCTTAGTGCTATCATGCTGGTGGCAACTGTAGTAGGTGATAATATGCTTTTATCACTTCTATAAGTAATCATTTGAGTGCATGAGGCAGTAGTGTATGTGATGCTATGAACTTTTGGCCTTTTCCATATCTGCTCTCATGCGGCATCCCTTGCTTCTGTGAGGTATTTTGCGCATCATGGAAGAAATTGCTCCCTTGCAAACATTGAGCTGCTCAACTGGTAACTGAAAATTTTATCTGTCACAGAAATATGTCCCCAGGAATAGCTTGTCGCTAACCTGTTGTATTGATATCCCCAATGCCTTTGTCAAGAATGGGTATCACACCTTCAGAGGCAAACATTTTGACATTTACATTTGATGTTTTACAAGCATCTAAATGGAAAACAACTGTGGAAAATGGAATACTGCCTTTAGCACTGCATTCATTTGCTGTCTCTGGGTGGTTTTCAATTGAAATCAATGGGCCTTTCAGATTTAGCTTTTCAACCTCTGAATTTATTTTCTTTATAATTAAAAAATCTGCACATGTTTCCTTCTCATTGAGGATATTGTGTTGGTTGATTTAAAAAAAAACAATTTAACATAAACAAGAAACATAAACTGGTAATTAGGTTCTATTGAGAAATTGTCTCCATCAGATTGGCTTGTTGGCTTGTCTTTGGGCGTGTTCTTGATTAATAATTGGCATGCAATGACATTTGCATGTGGTGCTGTCCCTGGCAAGGTGGTCCTGGGTTGTATAAGATATCTGTCTGAGCAAACCACGAAGCACAAACCAGCAATTGGCATTCCTCCAAGGTCTTTTCTTCAGTTTATGCCTCCAAGTTCTTGCCTTGAGCTCCTGCTTCTTTTTGATGATCTGAAAATGTAAAGTGAAACAAACCCCAGACATAGTATTGATCTATCAAGGTCTTTCTGTTTCTGCAAGCATGGCGGAGAGTCACAAAGCTTCCATAACTTCCTTAGAACAGCGCCACCTGCTGGGGTCCTAGTACTTATTTATTTATTTATTTATTTATTTATTTATTTATTTATTTTCACAGTCCAGTAGTTACATATAACAATCCTATTTATTACAGAAAAGCATGTTACCACACAAATATACTACCCATCCATCCAATCCCTCCTGTCTCCTCGCCCTGGTATTCCCCTACACTGGGACATCGAGCCTTCACATGATCAAGGGTCTCTCCTCACTATGATGCTGGACAAGGTCCATCCTCTGCTATATATGCGGCCAGAGCCATGGGTCCACCATGTGTACTCTCTGGTTGGTGGTTTAGTCCCTGAGAGCTTTGTGCGATCTGGTTGGTTGATATCATTGTTCTTCCTATGGGGTTGCAAACCCCTTCAGTTACCTCTGTCCTCTGTCTAACTCCTGCATTGGGGACCCCTTCTCAGTCCAATGGTTGGCTGTGAGCATCTGCCTCTGTATTTGTAAGGCTCTGGCAGAGCCTCTCAGGAGACAGATATATCAGGCTCCTGTCAGCATGCACCTCTTGGGATCACTAATAGTGACTGGGTTTAGTGACTACATGTGGGATGGATCCCCATGTATGGCAGTCTGAATGGCCTGTCCTTCAGTCTCTGCTCCACGCTTTGTCTCCGTATTTCCTCCTGTGAATATTTTGTTCCCCCTTCTAAGAAGTACTGAAGCATCCACATTTTTGTCTCTCTTCTTGAACTTCATGTGATCTGTAAATTGTATCTTGGGTATTCTGAGCTTTGAGGCTAATATCCATTTACCAGTTTTATATTAACCTCTTGCAACATAAAAGAGAATGTCCCAGATAAGGGAGTATCAGATCTAAGAGCCTAATGGGTTATCACTGAGAAAAGTTCAGAGGACAAGCACCTGCCCTTTTAGAAGTGAAGTAGAATACGAGCAGTCTGACAAGATAAACACTGTTCCATTATAAAAGCAATTGGACTCAAATAGCACTCAAAGTAGATAGTTATTTGAATGTGAAAGTAGCTATTCAGCCTTATTTCAAATGTTTGCCTTTTCTTTTAGCTTTCAAGAAATTCATATAATGTTATGAAATCTAACATGATTGCCAAATATCATTATGAAAAATTTTATAGGGAATAAAAGGAATTTATTGCTTGATAGTTTAGCTTAATTAATGACATCATAAATAGGAAAATGCCCTGGGTGAAGCACTGATTTTTTTCCCATATATTTCCCATCATCCAATGCCTTGTGTGGTAAAGATGAAACTTTTCAAACAAATGTCATACACTTGGAGTGGTCATGGACAAGAGTTATATTTGGTCACCTCACCAGTATTGATATCAGTACATGATTTAATAAAATAAGAAAAATTACACATTTTAAGAATAATGTATTCATGATCATTGTATCATTGTAAAAATCATTCATCCATCTTGCTTTCATATAAACGATATGTTTAGAATTAGTTAAAACAAAACTTATTTTCATCTTTATCTCTGAGTCTTTTTTTATAATGAAAGACTACAGAGTCTTTCATTGATTTCAATGCATCAGCGTCCTTTTATCAGTCAAGCGAATGTCTCTTGTATAAATCATTTAAGTCAACCAATGCGCAGAAACAGAATCTTGGACTTAAAAAAAAAGTTTGACATTTTCTCACTTGCATTTTTGTTTTGGTTTAAAGTTAGATGAGTCATGAAGGACCCCTTTCTGACTTAGTGGGTTGTCAATGAGGGTGCAGAGAGTACCTGGAAGAGAATGGGGGACAAGAGACACGAAGAAGGACGAGAAGACAAGAGTCTGATCAAGGCGACAATTTTATTTTTTCCCAAGGCTGAATTTATACCATAACAGGGGTAACAGAGGGGGGGAAGTGGGAAACATTTACACAGGCCAAGGGCACAGTACTCATGTGGTTAGCTGATGTCAACAGGGTGTTAGAAAGGTCACAGGCTTGTCATATCTATTAGTCAGCAGGATGTTGGATTTTCAGAAAGGTCACAGGTCATCACATTGAGCATCTTGATGTCAGATGTATTTCTCAGCAAGGTCACAACTTTATCATATCATTATTCATCCTGACCACCAGATTTGTATTAGTCATCTGCAGCTGGCTGGGGATTTTCCATGAACCCAGTCATACTTAACTCTAACTATTAACATCAGTAATGGAGGGTTTTAAGGGAATCACTCCCAACATCTCTCCCTTCCTTATAATCAAATGAAAAGGTGACCAATGGCCGTGCTGTCCTGGAATGAGCCCCTTGGGAACTGCATCTGTCTTAGGTTGGAGTGATATTTGTCACATAGCCAAGAGAATCTTGTGGCCAGGGTTTGTCATGGGATAAGGCAGCAGCTAATGGCGGCCCTCCTGTCTAAGGCCCTTTATTCATGAATATATCACTCTCTTACCTGTCATTGACTGTCCAGCTCAGCACACAGGGGTGATGATTTGTTGATGTTTCAGCAAAGGCATCAGGACAGCAGGCAGAAAAGAATGTTGGCTTCATTTGGCTAAAGGACAAAAATGTCCTTGTCTGGGCTGGGAGGAGATGTGTAGGTGAGCTTGACCTTCATCAAAGGCATCCTCCATAGTTAGCCTATGATAATATTTCTGAATAGGTTTTGCTGCTATATTATCTATCTGTTGTTTAATAAAGCTGGTGAAACAATTAAATGCCTAAGGGCCAAAAGATATAAACAAAAGGCCTACTAGGGGGCCCAACAGGGTTGGAAGCAGGGTGAACAACCAAGGGGAGGTGGAGAACCAGTTTTGATATCAGCTCTCAGCTTTTTCTCTTTCTTTTTTTCTCTTTTCTAAGTCTACTCTGACCTTTTTCATGCTTTCTTTAACCATATTCTCAGACACAAGAAGTATCCAAGCACTGCCTTTCTCTCACAAACTAGAATTCACTGTGATTGCTCAAAGTTGAGAAATTAAAGGTAAAAAGCCAATAAGAAATAAGTACACTTGTTAGCATGTATGGTTTATGTAAAAGGGAGGGGCAGACAATTGTTCTTTTTGATTAACCTCTGGCTCTTAAAGACAGTGTGGGTCAAAATTAAAATAGTCAGATACACTTAAAACACAGATGTGGAAGTTTAAAAATTGAATGAATTTATATGATTGTAAATGTTTACCATGAAATATCACAGAAGAGACACTACCAGGCAGGGATCATAATTTTAACTGATATTAAACATCTTAAATAAGTTGGAGAAACCTCAGCATTGAATTATAACCGTTAAGAAAAAAGAATAAAGACATAAATCGGTATCCTGTGCATGTCATGTAAGAAATAAGCAAACCCCAAATCAGTATAGTACAGTATCAATAACTGAAAATTAAATAATATGTTGATATGTAGAAGGAAAAGATAACATGTTGACTGTCATTGTTGAAATTCCCAAAATAATTCCAATAAACAATTCAATTTGGGTTCCTGCAACAAGCATAATTGCGTTATTCAAAAAGCCAAACCCTACAAAATGTATCGCATTGTGGAAGAATACATCTCAGCGTCTTGGAGGGGGTGGCAGAGCTTCCAGTTCTTCTTGTGCAATGGCAATGGACTCCAAGTAGTGCAGCTCTTTGAGCAAGCAGCTCCTCTCAGCAGAGTGCAGGCTGTAGATGAAGTCGCGTGTGCCCTGTGCCGTTTTCAGCGCCTCCATGGGCTCCTTTTTGGGGTGAGTGCCCAGAAGCCGAGGCGTAGGAATGCACTGGCTCTTTTAACAATTTGATGGTAAATGTAATCCCTGTATCAGCACCTGATTGAAACACTCTAAGACTCCGAGTATATCCATATGTTCAATCCTGGTTTCAACCCATGGAGGTAAATTTGATATTTAGGGGGATGCACCATACCCTTTGTTTTAGAATTAGAACCTTCACAACGGGAATCTGGGACATGCTAACTAGTAGGACTGGAGGTATTATAAGCCAAACAATGCAGTGTATTAGGTGATAAAGTTCTTAAGAAAATGGGAAAGGGGCCAGGCAAGAAAGCTAGGGGGTGGCCTGGTGAGAGCTGGTCAAACAACCATATCAGGTGACGAATAGCATTCAGTCACACAGCTAAATGAGGCAGCTTTCTTGGGACAAAAGGCCAGTGAAAAAAGGAGCACAAGCTTTGTGCCTGCGAAACAGAAAGGCAAGCAGAGGGGCAGCTGGAGTCTGTTACTGGCTGTCTCTCTGGACTTAGATTCTCCCTTAAGGAGTACCTCTCTTCAGTGTCAGCTCAGTGGCTCTGCCTCTCAAGGGATCCAGCCTCTGAAGGACACTAGGCTTCCAGTAAGAACTAATAACAAAAGGATGAAGAGATGGTTAGGACCTGGGTGCTAGATGCTAAGCAGCTGACAAAAGATTGTATGGCTCTTCTACTCCCTGTAGCTCCTTGGTGAGCACAGAAGAAAAACCAGATTTAGGGGGGAAGTCTTATTTTTATTTTCAGGGTATTAGACATGCCTGGTGACCTTGAGCCAAGAGACCAGGAGAAAATAGCATCTGAGTATTGAAGAGGGGCTCGCCCAGGGGGGTGCGATCCGATTGAAGTCTTGGGTATCAGAGAGTAAGGTATAGTCAGAGACAACTGGCTATAAGGACTCTTTCTGCTGCCATTCCTGAGGCAGGGGCCACAGTTGAGTTGGGCTTCCTACATCTTACATCCAATAAAGAGATTGCTACCACTGGAACACTGACCTTCAATAGAAATACAGTCCACCTTGTACCTCTGAATTCCAGGACTTCAGTAGCAGTCCTTCACCAACCCGTCTCACTGGGTTAGAGGTCCATGGAAAAGAAAACATTGATCCTGACCTTGGTCACAGTCTCCAGTTGGAGTAAGCTGAAGAGCCCGTGCCAAGACTTTCTCCTGTCATCATCCTAGAGTAAAGCCTATTCTGTCTGGCAAAACAAAGTTCCTCACAGTTTGCTGCAGATGCTCTCTGGAACTACCTGGGGCATTTTGACCGCAGGGGCAGGAACTGGCTGCTGCGGGGATAATCCTAAGGATATCATTAATAAGAGACCAGTAACTGAAGACAGCAACTGGATTTTTTCAGGGTCAAAAGTCTCATAATTGTCTTTAAAACAACCACTAATTCTGCACTATCTTTTTGTATCAATTGTTCCCTCCTGGGGGAATCATGGACAAAGTCTAAGAATTTCTTTAGATTTCTTTTTTCTTAACCCTATTCCTCGCGTCCTGAGTGACTCCCTGAGTCCTGTCACAAAAGGTGACTGTAGAACGCTTGTCCCATCACTCACCACTGAGATCTGCATCATCTGGGGAGAAACACACCAAGTGTCTGAACCAAGGTTGGGCAGTCCATGGTAGCCAGAAGTAGGGGAGCAAAGGCTCTGATGGGGGAGCAAAGGCTCCAAGGGGGGAGCAAAGGCTCTGACGAAGAAGGAAGACAGGCCTGTCTGTTCACAGGGGATGATGTTCTCCACCAGGAGACCTCCAAACAGCCCCACGTTGGGTGCCATTTGTGGGTTATAAAGAAGGAAAAGACATACATTTCAGATGGGGCCATATTAGGGATATGGGGGAGCTGAAGTGTGAATGGTATAATATATGAAGTTCTAAACATT